>NC_088202.1:88734610-89052110 GCF_037126465.1 Ornithodoros turicata
GTGTTAATCAAGGACAGCCTTGAAGTCTGCCGAATAAGAGACGAGCGGCCTCAGGCCAATTATAAACACAACGACCGGATCCCGTAGTGTTATATCTGCACGCAAATTGCCGGAAGACCCGTTATGTTCACAGTCAGATGCCAAATGCCCCCAACCACTGACACCTTGACATTGCGTTGTTAACAATATCGCGCTGGCTACATCAATTAACGTTTATGAGGGTCGCAGTTTACCTTGCCGTCGACCGGGTGCTGAATGGACAAAAGAATTTTTAGTTGTGCACCGGTAAGGGAAACAATGGCGTCCTTTGTTCTACACTGGTAAGAAAAATGATACAAGCGGCATGGTAAATAGCCATTGAACGGGGCATCAATCACAGTTGTTACAGGCATGATTATACGCTCTTGAAAGCACGCCTTGGCCCCAGTCAACGATGTTGAATGCTTTAATATCCAGGTGATATTAGAGGAATTAAAGAGAGACACCTGAGGTCATCTTCCCGGCAAACACCCATGTGTACACAAAAGTATGAATGTGCCAACCGCAAGTATACGAATACCGTCACCACAAGCACCTGAACACGGATGCTCATGTGAGCTGTCTAGCTTTAATGCAGCAGCAATGGGCATCTCGTTCTGAAATAGTCTGTGCTATGTCCTGCAATACACAGAATACTGGCGTAAGGACGTGGTAAACTAGTTTCTTCCACTGATGGAGTAGAGTATCGCCCCTGGCGGTGAAAGTCCCCATTCATCATCTCACAATAAAGTTGTTGTTGTTTTCTACTGAACCGAACCAGGAGAGTAAAAGGGTGAAAAAAGAAAGAAAGAAAACATTCCACTGACTCTATGACACATCATCTCATCATCGTCTCTTTATGTATGTGTGTCTTTAAAAACAGGGCATTACGAGCTCTGGGATGCCCTACGTAACATGCTCAAATAAATCTACGCAATTAAATATAACGTTAGGCGGCAACAGTTCGGCTTTGGCCACTGAACGTTCCATGCTAACTAAGTAGGCGTCAACAGCATCTGGATACACATATATTGCAGGCCAGTATGAAAAATTGTTATCAGTTCCAGTGAGCAGTACCAGCACCTCCTACGAGGTTTTGGTGCTACCTATTTAGATGACCTTCTCATTAACCTTCACTTTAAATAATAATGAACTAGTACATCTTAATGCAGAAATTATAACTGCTCTACACTCCGCGGTCATGCACCATAGCCAGAGCGCTTGGTCGTTAGGCACTGTATAATTGTGAACAATAAGCTATGTTAGCCTCGAATTATATGATAAGATTTAATTATGTTCTTTTGACTGTAACCGTCTGTCCACTTTCTTCCTCTTTCAGTCTCTTCACGGCCCTTTACTTCCCTGTTTCTTGTACTTTGTTCTCGACGTAAAACCCCGAGTTATTACTATTATTTCGCGTCCTTCCTTCCGTTTTCTTCGTTTGGATTAACATTTTGAAATATCTCGCGATGATGATCTTTGCGAGAAGAAAGACTGGCACTCGTCCACTGTTTCTATGTTTGTGTAACTATGACGTCGAGTGTGTAAATATAGAGTGGAGGGCTCACCTTGGAAAAGAAACGAACTATAAAAAAAGGCCGAGTATATACCTCCGAGTAGTGGCAGAGGTTTTTAAGAAGTATTCGCAATATACCTTAAAACTGGTTTGCGAAGTCCAACTCTTTTCAGTTTATGGGTAATTCAATTCAATTCAATCGTGCTATGTAGTATTTTCATACTGTTTCCGTTCTTTCCTCGAAAGCTGATGGTACTCGTGATACCTTATAGGGACATTTGTATTCAGCAGCGCCGTCCATTCCATACCACATCTCTACAGGCGTTCGAGGTGTGTTATTGTGGTGAATGGGAAGGTATAAGGATGCCGACCGCGTCCGACAGGCGCACAATTTATGCGGCTAATACCGATGTGCTGCTTCCTGATGTGTGTACCCGTGTAATCATCACATTGGGCTCCGCTCTGGAAAAGCGCCAGCCCTCCGCTGTAACCCTTCACCGTCCTCAAACAAGCCGTGAACTTTCGACAAGGGGTTTTCCGGATTACTGTAGTTACATTCTTCCTTTCAAGGTTGGCATTTGTAAATCTGTAATGACAGTGGAAACGTCTGCCCCGAGTCTAACGCTTTAGACCATGTCAGGTCGTGACGCACGGACTTCTCGTTTAAAGCGGCATTCAAGCCTCGCCTGTCAGTCGCCAAAGGGAGATAGCGTGCGCTCGCACTCATTTCCGCGGAGTTCCCGTGGGCTAGTGGCTATGATGATGGCATTCTACGTCAAGCACAGTTCCCTGTGAAGTCTGCCCAGGAAGCCACGGGTAGAAACAAGCTACGTTCGTGAAACAACTGGGCTATATAGTTGTATCGCTGACATCGTGTTACCTTGGCATATAGAAATAAATCCTAGGACGGCGTTATGGAACGTAAACAGGAGCGACATATGAGGCACACTTACTGATCACGTCTCATCGAACAGTTCCGCTTCTTTATAACACACGTCCAAATTTTCAACGTTTCAGGTGAAACACTAGGCGTGAAGCCGACTGCCATAGTCTCGAGCTGACCTGGATACAAACTAAGCTATAGATTGTCGTTAACGAAGAATACGTTATTGGGCTCGGCTCGCCACATTTCAGCGTGCATTCGTTCGCGTTCTCATCAGTACTACATACACAACAGTCCAGTGGGAAGCTCCGAATATGATAAACTGTCCTTCCCGGACCCTTCCTTGACGGACCACTAACATTGGTACATTGATTGGAGATGACACCATATTCAGTGCACTTCACTGCCAGTGATATCATTCGGTGATTGTCGACGCGACAGTGCTTTATGTAACACCTACAGAATATGTATAGCCATCCCCAGGGTTCGAAACTCGTGAACAGTATCAAAAGATACATTATTTATTCCCGTATTAAAATTTCCTGCTCCTAGCTGTCCCTGTGCTAGAGTTACGGTAAAAAAAAAAAAAAATCTCACTGGGAGATGCCATTGGGGACCTCATTCAAGGATGCTACTGATGCAACTACAGCTTCAACAGAACGCAAAATACGTTCTTCGTTTGTGATGTTTGGGTTTTGGGTTGCGGTAATAGCGAATTGATGGACAAAGACCGAATCTACTGGTTCATCAAGCCTTGTCAGTAGGACGAGACGGTGGTTGCTTCATAATTTTTGCGTACAACTGGTTGAAATGTGCGTCCTTCACAGCCATTTGAAAGGACGTTTGTTGAAGCTGCATCAATTCCCTAGCAACACTAAAACAAGCGTGGGCTTGCTTGTATTCTTTTTGAATGGGTTCACTGCGAGACGCGATGTTCCTTTTCTTTAGCGCCGATGTCTGCTCTTTTAACACCCACAATCCCATCTTTTTGTAGCTCAAACGGTGACTAATGATATCATTGAAGCACCCGACGAAGAAGAGGGAGAAATAAAAAGTACACGCGCAGTGAACACCCCACGCAGGAGCATTCAGAGGATGCTGGATATAGTAAGGAGGAGAGAGGGGGGGGGGATATACATTTATTAAAAGGAAAGGTCTGCCAGACATATAGTAAGGAGATGGGAATCATCTGGTGCAGATTAGACGTGGTATCATTTTATTGGGACCGAAGATATGCACAAGAGAGCGAATACAAAGTAGTAGATATACGACGTGACTAGTTCTCAGAAGAGTTATAGCACTCATCGTAGATTTTAGGTGACCGAAATTATCCGCAGTCCTACCCTGCGGCACGTGCAGCAGGCCGCCACACAAGCAGGCCGCCACACAAGCAGGCTGACACACCTTACGTGTAAATCTACTCCAATTACCTTTACGTACGGTGCTGGTTACGGCGTGTACTGGGTATAGGACGCGGCCGCTGCTATGTTAGCATCGTCATTTTCACAGGCGGCGCGATGTGTGACTGGTGAGAACTTACGTTGCACTGCGTGCGCAAGGAAGGTTATCGACTTAGCGACTAAGATACTGCCACAAGTATCGCGAAGAGGTCACGATAATCATGAAGCTCCACATTCAATGCCACTATAGTAGTTCTCGTGGAAGTTCCAAGGACTAAATCGGAGACGCCAAGGAAGGCAATACAGACGAATGTCGGCACAGTTCCCCCTGAAGTCGGCACAGGACGCATACTAACCCCCCTGTCCCCCACTCCTTCCTGCTGTCCTTTCTCCATCTGTCCTCATCTGTACGCCGCTCGTAGCCACAGTTGCTTCGCGGCGCTAACGCGAAAGTAAAAAAAAGGAAGGCAATACACGTGATTGCCTGAGAAAAATGCCGTTACTACAGTGTTTTCCCATATTCTGACGGTATACTATATCGAAGAGCATGTTACACAGTTGGAAAAAGGCGTGTACTGTTCATGGTGTACCATTTTGTTGTGTGTAGACATCGGCACGATAAATTAAGGACACGTCCTCGCAGGTGCGAGTAATTACGCACACGCGGTGCACGTAGACAAGCAAATGAGCGTTCAGAACATATTTGTCAACAACCTGCCTTGACAAGTGTGCTGCGACTCATGATGATGGTCTTTGTTTTAAGCTTCTAGAAGATTCCGTACAGCCTTGGGCGCTAAAGGGTAACGTTGTGTTCAGTATAGGACAAACGCCAAGCCGCGGGAAATCAATCGTTTGAAAAAGTTTACATGAAGTACTCTTCCTTACAACCTTTTGACTTGCACGGTGCTTGTGGTCCTTTACGGACTTTTGATGAGGTGAGGGTGAGGTGTAGAGAATGAAACTATGGAGATATTGGTTATACAATTGTCACAAATCCGTGATTCCGGCGTATTTCGGGAACTTTTTCGAACATGGACTATGTAGCCAAAAGTACGGTAGCCGAGAGCTGCATTTGTTTTTTTTACATCATGTACTTTGTCTAGACGTCGAAATGGCCTTTTTCCTGCGAAAAGCAGTTAGTGTTTATGTCTGGGGACCGAACATTAGGAAGGGCAGCGAACCCCTGGCCGTGTGGTCGCAGGTGTCAAGTGACACCACCGAGTGTGTGTGCGTCTGGAAGTCTGGAATTCCTCCTTCCCGGGACTTGAGAAAAAGAACATAACAAGCAAAACGAACAGTGAACCAGACCAGGAGCGAGACCAAGAAACGTCAGTCGTGGTTTGGAAACAAGCGTGTGCGGCAGCGTCAGCGTCAGCCCTCGAGGGGAGACGTCGGCGAGTTCCTTTGTTTGGGTGCGTCGTGCAAGAAACCGCAGAGACCACAGACCGAAAAGGACCCCCGCCGCGTGACCCGGCTCATCACCGCACCATTCTGACAACGGACATTCGGACCTTCTGTGCAAAACAGCTAAGACTTTGAAATTCTCTGTCACCGTGTTGAAACTGTGTTAAGGCCATTTCCACGTAGATAATTTTTTTCTTAATGAGCATTGCACCTTGTAGTATTGAGTTATAATTAGTATCTGTGTGGAGCATTCATCGGTTGTTTCTTTTTAATTTTGTAAGATTGAGTAAAACGTTGTGTTGGATTGTTATCGTTGTACCCTGAGTCACTCCTTTGACGATTACACCATCGTGCTCGAACGAGTGCTGATCGCCCTGGGTCGAACTAAGTATTGTCGAGGGAATCGTGGGTTGGCTAGAGTGTTGATTTGTCCGTCAGTAACCGCCGAGTGTAGACCGGCGAGTGCATAAGCCTCTCAGTCTTCGGGACCGAGCGCTTAACGGAGTAAAGTGGTGTACAACCACATCGCAATCAGCATCCCCACCGATTTTGGGAATCATCTCAAAACGCGAATTGAAGTTCATTCCCAATCGACCATATGTACTTAACAACAATCAAGGGTCCGGCTGCTCCAAACCACTTAGCAGGATGAATGTGTCCTTGCTTGTATGGACATGTCTGTGTGTGTGAAAGAGCGAAAGGAATGCAAAACTATTAATATGTGTAAGGAGCCGCTATGTCCACGGGGAATTTTAGCAACTCCCGGGGCTTTCGCCGCCTTAGCCCAGCCGGCCATGCTCCTAACAGCCTGTTCAGGTCGGGTGGACGGTGTTGTAGTCTTTGTAATGTGCTCGTGATGAACAAACCGACCTCTCTGTTATACGCTGTGAAGTGCGAAGTGTCTTGCCAATGTCGGACAACAATAAAAGGAAAGGCGGAAACGCGGAAAATGTTCGGACAGAACACATTTGTGGAAGCTACGTGAGCTGCGACGTTCGCTCACCCGCGATTTATTTCAGATTGCACCGCACCATTCTTTTTAAAGACAAACCGCATAAATACTAATAGTACAGCACGATGATTAGCTGTGATAGAGTTATTTGAATAACTATGAGTGCATTAGGTCCATATTAATATAAGTGCCTCTGAGGAAATGAAGGCGATTTTGGCATCTCTCTTGGCCAGGAAAAACTAATCTAGGAACGTTGGGCGGAAGATCAGCTATATGTGAGTGCTTGCCCGTGAATACCTGTTGGGGACAACGACGACGCAGGGATTTGCCGTGGTTCTTTTCGGGCATGTGTTTGGGTCACATTAAAAGGTTACAAGCTGTTGCAATCCCCACCCATTTATGCCAAGGTTCCGATGCAGATAATGATGCTGATAAGATATTGTACCAGCTGTGAGAGCTGAAATTACACAATAGACAAGCTAATTGATTGTGTTGCGTACACCACGCCGTGTCAGCAGAACCGACCGTTTATTACGGAGAAAAGCGCGCAGTTATGCCTTGCGCCATACAGCAACACCTACCGCTATAACCGCCCTGTCTCAGCCAAAACAAAATCTGGGCTGATCCAGATAAATAGGTTCGGGGTTAATCGGAGCCCAGCTGTACAAATTTCTCGACGCAATAGAAAGCGCCCCGATATCTCTTCCTGACGATTCTTTCTTCATCTGGTCTGATTCGGAAAGTAGGCTGCTTTCGCATGCATACGGACTGACGCGTCGGCATAGTAACCTGATACGACAATCGCGTCAGAAAAATTTGCGTGTTATGCCTCCTTTAGTGACCCCAGCCAGGGGAGCTGGTTACATAGAGATCGGAGATAACAAATTGTACATTCACGATCCGACGTCTGCCGTCTCATTTGCATCTGCAGGAAGTGCGAATGCCGCATTTACCAGATCGCGCTGCAAACCACAGTACAGTACGGGGAGTTGTCCAAATGGTATTGCCGTCCGAGAGTCCTCAGAACTAATTGCGCATCTGCGAGTTAGTAAAGTAATTGGTAATTTGTTATCCGCTTATTAGTGCGCAGGTACATCTTTCTCCACTGCATGATGAGTAGATTGTTAACGAAGATATCTGATGGAACCTTCTGATAAAAGTGCAAAAACATTCAGTTAGAATTGCATCAGGTAGAGAGGAAGTGTGGTAAAGAGAGTCAACAAGATTGGAAACAAAGCAGACTCGGACAAAAGTAGAAACCGGCGAAATAATAGCTGGGCAGGCACACAAACTAACATTATATCTGATACTTTCCTCATTCCCATGGGTGGCATGCATTGCGACGGTATTTCCCAAAACGAAAAGCTAACAGCACAGCGTAAATTGCTTAATAAGCGCCGTGTTACAAGCGCAGCTAACAGGGACAAGGGGGAGACAGACAACACAGCGCTAACTTCCAACAATTTTATCGAACCAAGTCGAACCAAATTGAACCAAATTGTCCCTGTTAGCTGCGATTGTAACACGATGTTCATGTACCAACAAGCCCAGATTGCTGCATTGCTTAAAAAGCTAGACTTTCTGTCCTGGAGCTTACCCAGGCCATAACTGAAGAGCTCTATCAGCCGTACAATGCTTAACCTCAGATGACACGACAAAACGTGCGGTCCAGAGTCGCTCCACTTTCTCTGCCATTGCCCTGAGAAACTGTATCGTTAACGGACAACGAATCCCTTAATGCTTTCACCGCAACCGCACACACGATTTCATGAGTTAGCCAGCCTATTGTCATAGATTGCGCAAGCTTCTCGCCATCCATCTTCAACTTTTCGCTCCCATGACCCTATCATGCGTAGCTGGCAAAATGAGTGATCGCGGGGCTACTTTCTGTCCACGCGAAACCTGTCCAAAGACGAGAGGATATGTCTTTCACCCTCGTGCTACTGTCAAGAAACGGGTCGGAAATGTGTATTGTCTGTCTTTAACGAACTTGCCCGTAGTGATTATGGGACCCGGTTTCATAATTGCGGGCAGAGGTATCCCTTTCCCTGCTAGCGGCATTCGGTGGAAGAATCATGCGCGGGAGCAGCGCCAACGAACGAAGCATCGCCTCTCTCTTCCCGCGTTCAAGGCCTGGGCGTCGAAAGGAGCCTCAAAAAGTGTCGCCCAAGAGCTCGCTAGCGCATTGTGCACTCCTCCACTTCCGAAGGACAACGCTAGGATGCTTTTCTCTTTCCGGAGGCTGTGCTCTGGAGAAAATCTTGAGGTGCTTCTCCGACGAGCTGCTCATCATCTTCCATCCACGCTTCTGTGATGCGCTTTGTGAACCGGTGATTGGGTTCAACTTCGACAGCAATTAGGGATAATACTGCGGACAGGAAGACAGTGCAACTATAGCGAGTGGTGATCCTTCCAATGTTCAGGTGTGTCCATTGGTGTCCTCTATGGATATGCTGCTCACGTCTTCAGGCGCTCTAGGAAAGGGAGAGGCGAAACACCGTAAAAGCAGGAATTTTCGTGCCGCTAGTTATTGGTAGCGACGATAGAAAGGTAAACAGTAATTGCCGTTTGCAACCACTGGTTTACGCGAAGCCCAACTGACCCATTGAGTGCAGTTTGTTGCGGAACTATTTTAGGGGACATTTTCCACTTCCACACTTCCAATAACTAAACGTTGGTTCCATGCTTGTTCCAACATAGTTTCGTTATTTTCAGCTCTCGGAAATATATGCTTGAACGTCAAGGTCAAGTTCACCGGAGGTGCTGCGGCAAAAGCCTCGGACTACCAGCATTCTGACTGAGATCAGCATCATCCCATAACTGCACAGAACATGCACCGCGAAATTAGGGTCCCGCGAAATATTTCCCAAGCGTCCCGCCATGCGAATTCAGAAATTAGTAATGCAGCGAAATTAACCACATAAGATGCGTTTTCACCACACGGCTCCAAAGTCCGTGGATTATGGTTGTACAGGCACTGTAAGGCATAACCTGGAGACAGCTGTGACATGAATATATCGTTGTTAATGAATTTTGTACACCTGACTGGGAGTTCATCAGGCAAAAAACTATAGTGCCGTTACGGGTTTCGTTTTCGTGGTTATTGGCTATACTACTAAGGAGCGTTGTGGCTTTTTGTGTTGTGTTATTGACAGTGTGTTTTACAGTTTTTTACAGTTTTGTTTTACTGTTGACAGTATGTTGACAGTGTTGTTTAAGTTCATAAATAAGCTAATCCCAAAAGTGGCCCAACAGCACCTACTGAAGGTTGTCAGTCATACGAACCCATGAAGTACTGCGTGCCAACAAGGAAGTTAATAAAGGAACTTTGCCGTCGCGCGTGAAATGGTTTTCGAACCATGAGTAATAATCGGTGCAAGCACGACTTTCTAACAATGGATTCAGACTACGTAAATATTGTAAATAATCACAACCAATTTTCAGTCGAATTTTGCTTGGTATGTGTACATACGAATGGTATATTGTACATATTTTTAGCAGTTTGACATACTTGTAACGATAGTTTGCACGTAGAACATTTACGTTGTTAAAGTGTTAGTGAACAGCAAAGTGTATTCTGCCCAGTTACTTGTGTAATTAGGTAACTATGTTAATAAAATATTCTGAAGAGCACGACTTTCAGGATTACATGTAAACTAATGTTTCGTGCGAAAGTTAGAAGATAATGCAGGAGGTTACTATTCAGAAAGTAACCTAAATTTCTACCAAGACAGCACCAAGGACGGAATAGCCCTAAGTGAAGGTTAGGGGAAACCTGCAGCCGGTAACTTTATCGATGTTCGCCGTTGACGGCTATCTCGAGCGCGTACTTAATTAGGGGCATAAGGAGGTGCTTATCAATTGAGTTTAGGTGCTATGAGAGCAGATAATATCCCTAGACATGACTAGTTGTGTCTCATTAGCGTCCTGTTTGTATGTGAAAATAATGCTTACGTTGCGTTGTTTGCGTCATAGGATATACATAATGTTCTCACATGCATATTCATTATTGTAACCGTCTTCACCTGGCCACTGCATGCGTATTTACATTCCAACAACAATGCACGGGAACCTTGCCAAGTGAATTCCATAGAAGAGATGAACACCTCTCGTAAGTGCAATAGCGCGTAACGTTCACAAAATAGTGCCTCCTTTTCTGGGCACGTGGTTTCTAGAAGAAAGTAGAAGCAATCCACGGTACGTGGAACCCGATAACGCGTTGAAGAGGAACAAATGAAGGGAGCATCCGGAATAAGGGGCTTCGGCCTTGATATTAGGGAAACTTATTCAGCTAGTCAGATGTAGTCAAGTGAGGGACAGCTAGTGGGGAAAGGGGAGCGCTTATATCTTCGCGCAGCACTGTAATGTCAAACATAGGCGAACGCCTGCGTCTTCTGGAACATTCAAGTTTCTCGTCATTTCTTTCAGCTCTGTTGGAATGTACGTCAACGTGTGTGCTAGCCTGGTGCTACTAGCATACGTCACGTCTGCGTCTGAAAATGACATTTTCCCAGCGGCACCCGTGGTCTGCCCCCAAATGGGCTGTCTCAGAGGTAGAAGAACTCTTGTGCAGGGGAAAATCATCAACCAGTACGTCGGCATCCCTTATGCAATGCCACCTACGGGAGCCAATCGCTTCAAGAAGCCGGAGCCCCAGTATTCGTGGGGTTCCCACGTGTTTAACGCCACTGCAACACCACCTTCGTGTCCGCAACACTACTTCTACGCGGATACGCGCTGGAACAACTACGACGTGAGCATCAACGAAGACTGCTTGTATCTGAACGTCTGGTCACCTGAAGAATGTTACTTTGACGAGACATGCGACAAGAAACCCGTCGTCGTATTCATACACGGAGGTGCGTTCACGTATGGGGGTATCGAGAAATCTTCCGGAGACCTGTCCAACTTAGCTGCCACGGCTAACGTAGTTGCAGTGTCTATGAACTATCGCTTGAACGCCTTGGGTTTTCTTTATGGACGCAGTGAAGACGTGCCGGGAAATGTTGGACTGTACGATCAGAACATGGCCTTGAAGTGGGTGAAGGACAACATCGAGTCCTTCAACGGAGATCCCAAAAGTGTAACAATAGTAGGTCATGACGCTGGTGCTCAAAGTGTCGGTTACCACATAGTGTCACCAAAAAGCAGGAACTTGTTCAAGAGAGCAGTGCTGTTGAGCGGTAGTCCATATACAACGATGCCGCTGAATAAACAAGACATTGCATACAACAGAGGGATTGCTGTAGCTCGAAAGCTTGGGTGTAGCGCAGACAAACTCATGGAGTGCTTGCGTGAGAAAGACGCCATGGACGTTGCTGCTAAGTCACAATATGAGTACAGACGAGGTGATCTGTCACTGCTGCCGGTCTTCGGAGAGGACTTTTTGCCACGGTCTCCAAAAGAGTTGATGAAGGAAATAGAAGATATCCGTGGTCTGGAGGTCCTGATGGGAATCACCGAAGAAGATGGTTCGGACGATCTCTACTACAATGGGTATTTTGACGCGGAACCAGTTGAAGAAATGAAGATGGGCGACATCAGTTACGCTGTAGGACTGTTCTACGGGATGATGTATAAGAAGAATGCCCTGCCGATTATAAAGTACTACTTGGGCAACGTTTCGAGAAGTGACCCTAGCGACATGATTAAAGCTGGAGGTCGCGCCATTGGAGACGGAATGACATTGTGCCCAGAGAATAATTTTGCCGAAGACTTGGCCGACAGAGGGGCGAAAGTGTACTACTTCATGCTCACCCAGAAGTCTTCGTTTGGCTCTGAGCTGCTGGGACCGACTGGTGGTGAAGACATGCTTTACATGCTTGGATCAATGAGTCACATGACTGCTAATGACGAAGAACGTAAGCTCTCTCACAGGATGATGAGGATGGTGGGAGAGTTCGCGCGAACAGGGTAAGTGAGACTCATCTGCCTGTGTTTAGTGACGGATATTTTTTCTTTTCTACAGAGTACTTATCAATTTATCAGTTATTTCTACAGAGTACTTATCAATTTACCAGTTATTCCAGTGCTAGGTCATGGTTCGTTAACACAATGCTCTCGCAGACAACAGCGCTTTTCCTTTGTGTCTGTCCTAAGAACCGTTTACTCCTGTACCCTCTCTTCTGAGCTGCAAAAACGCATATTTGAATTTTTCGTGACATCATCGTGTTAGGTAAAGTCCAGTTGCCTTGAACTACGCTCCCTATACAGAAATGTAGATGTAAATGCCAAACACCGCCACCTACTGCAGTGTCTGAGGCTGTTTTGGCGAGCTTGTATAATGTACCTCCATCGTATGGCGAAGTAGCCTTCCAGGGCTTATCTTACGCGTCCAGTACGAACGAAATTATTAAGCACACACTTCCTGAACTTTGCACGCGTGTTTTGTGAAGCTGCTAAATAATAGCGAAATGGGAAAAATAATACGTGGAGAGCAACGCTGCGCTTGGAAAATTAACAAAGTCCGCGGATGAATGCCACAGGTAATCATATCCGAATTCTATCAAAGTTGATTACTAAACGCATTTGCCGGGGCGTGAGAACCGACCTGATGTTCTGTGAGTGATCCAGGAGAATAATTTACATATTGAAAGTGTACACCTCATACTACATCCCCATGACAGCAGGTGGTCCTCCTGACAGAGAGAAAAGTGAAGTTAATTGGCCTAACGTCAAGGTCAATTGCTCAAATGACGTCAACGAGTAAAAATAACTGCAACCTCTGTATCCTAGGATATCTTCCAAAACAACAAATGTTAAAAATGCCGGCGGTGTCACGGACCCAGACACGCCTCAACCTCATGATGGTGGAAGTGTGATGAATCGTAAGACGTCCCCGCGTACCACATCGTAGTACTATAATAGAGAGATTCACTATCTGCTCCCACATATCAGAACGTATTTTCAGGAGAATATAATCAACAAGTTTATGAAGAAGTGGATACATATTACGAACGGCCGCACTTGATGCGATGCAGCATAATAAGGGATCCACTGATGCGTATCTTTCCCAAGGTCTCCGAGCAACTCTCGCAACGATAAATGCCTTCTCTCATGTATCATTTACGCGTTAGCGCCAATAGCCGTAAATACATGTGAAGAAACACGCGTCGGAACATACCCTTTGATATGATCTGAATTGATTTGAAGGAAACATACAACGGTTAGTTCGGCTTCACTGGTATGAGACCAGCGACTCCACATCAGTTGCACCAGCTACATTGGCGAAAAATTCTTGGAACGATGATGATGATGATAATGGATCCGACGAAAACGATTGCAAATACAGAGTTGGCATAAAACACACAAATAACGAGAGATGGGACGAATCCAGAAATTTCCGAATCTGAATCCGAATCCGAGGAAGGTTCGGCGAATCCACGAATCTTACGAATCTCGAATCTTTCAAATCGTTTCTTAAAAAAAAAGAAAAAAGAAGAAGTAAAAGAGTTTAAAACGCCAGGGAAAATAACACTTCTATTGTAAAGTGTTTTGAAGCAGAATTTGATATGTTTATTTAATGTGAAACAAATTAAATAATAGTTCACTTTCAGGAGCAAGATACCCGTATACTTCTTCCTAAATGTAATTTATTTAACATGTTGTTCATCAACTACAGGAAATACATAAACTCTCGAGCCTGAATTCTTTCTGTGAAACTAAGAAACAATCAAAAGCAAAACCATGTTACTTTAGACTTCTAATGAGAGTTCCTGCTTGAACTCTTTCAGTCCAGAGCAATGTAAACAAACAAAAAAGAAAACTCCCAGCGGCCAATCAGGCTTTCGGTGGACTCCGGACGCGCCAATTTTGAAAAGAAACAAACAAACGTGGTTGGTGGATTCGAAAGATTCGATTCGCCGTTTTGGGCACTGGGATTCGGGTTCCAAAGTTTCGAATCCCTCACTAGGATTCGAGGGTTCGCAGATTCGGTTGGCTCATCCCTACAAATAACCCTGTTCTAATTGAGCTACTTAATCTCAGAAGCATTTTTACTATTGCCAGTGTTACTAAGCGTGGACGAGCATATTATTATTGCTAAGCTACGGATAATTTTTCAAACATCCTCGTGCTTGTATTCCTTTACTGACCCTTGGAAAACTTGTTTCCTTTTGCTCTTGAAAGCGATATAGCTATGAAACAGTTCGGAGGGTTGCCATAAACGTGGATCTAGCTAAAACTCATTTGATATGATTGCGTGGGCGTCTGTTTTAATAAGGGAAAAAAAAAGCTTAGAAATCTGGCGGGCTGAATAGGCCTGTTCTTTGTTTCTTTAGCATTACTTTGTGAAGAATACTCCCCTTCTTCCCTGCACGTATTCATCGTAGGAAAGAAATTCACCTGCTGCATCATGTTGGCAAAAACGAAGAAAGCGGCGCTCAAGGCCGGTTTAGTTTTGATGAACGAAGCTAGAACTGCGTGGGCAGCGTTACGGCTCATTTGCACATGCAAAATTTATTAGGGCTGGAAACCAAAGGTGGTACCCACCCGTCTGGTCGAGTCAGCTATGCTTACATCTCTGCATGGCAAATTCCTAAGGTGCTTGTGAATTCGCGTTTTGAATTTCGAGCTACATATTAATTGGAGGTTTCTGTTCGCGTTGTACAAATTCAGCGATATACCTACCCCTAACTGCGAATCGTGTAAATAAATTCTGCTCTCTGTGTGCACGGTACAGAGCTTCACAGGTTGCTATAGCACACATTTCAATACAAGCACGAGCACAGCACGACAGTCTCGCGTCATTACCGTTCACCCTCTCCAGATAGTATTACATAACGCCCGCAAGGAGATTTGTACGTGACTTTCAGATAGGCAAGATCAGAACTCAGAAATTTCTAGCCGTCCGTTCTACAACTAGAGCTTATTGTAGCACCTGGCAGTTAGCAACAAAACTGTTCCATGACAAGATGCATTGATTACAGTGATAGTGATATTTGTGGCTTTACATCGCGAGACAGCTGTGATAAACTTGGTTAGAGTTGGACTGGCGACAAAAAACATAAACGACTAGGGTGTGGAAGTGGTGGCATATGGTACATACTGGACGGCTACGACTTGAAAATATTCCGAAGTATATTATGACACCGCGATATTAAATAGTTTTGAATAGACTTGGAATGGTGAGGCCATTTTTCAACAACAGCAACAATAACAAACATACGATGACGATGATATGGGGTGTTTCAAAGCTTGGGGAACTGTACCCTACCCCTTTCATATGAGACATAGATGAGTGACATGAGAATGATTGACCGAAAAAGGAAAATGGCGATGTGAGTTCCGACAAGGGTGCCTGGACAGCGACCTGGAAAGTGTACTAGAGTAGCCTGTCGGGACAGGCTACTCCAGTACACGTAAATAGAATGGAAAGTAGAAAAGGTAAAACGAATGGAACCCGAGACATCCAAGAGACATAAAAAAATAATAAAAGAGACATAAAAAGCAGAGACTGGCTAATGAATGAGTCCCGTTAATGGCACCATATATAGTTCAGAAGTTCGTAGACTACGCATAGCAAAGGCCCCCAGTGCACATCGGAAAATGTACGCTGCCCTTGTATACGAGAGTAGCCGGGGCACACAGAGCCGTCAGAAGGTGTCGAGAAGGCCACATGATTTCAAAAACTGAACAGCTGCGTATATGGCCGGCAGTTGGTTATCCACAGACCCTGGAAGAAAAGCGAATGAAGTGGAAAGGAGCTAAGTAGTACATAGAACAACTGGGGTGCCTGTGAATACAGAAATACGTGCGGTTTCAAAAAACGCCGAACGCTGAGTATGGAGCACCTCACTGGCGTAAAATGATGGCGTATGTCACGCGGACGTCACCCTGAAAAGACCACTGGGGAGCCTGTCTGCGCCAGTCCTTCGTCCCCCAAGGTTTCCAGTGTTGTGGAAAACAGTTGCTTCCGCTTTTATTTAGGTCGAGCCATCCTTCCTACTCTGTCCTTGAAATTGTTGTACTTGGGGATTATTGAGACTATTATGGTAATTTAGAAATAGCTTTTGTCCCTCTTTCTTTCATACAGATAAGAAGGAAAGCTTATAGTAACGAATAGTGGACGTCAACGGTGTTTACCGAAAAGTTGTGCGAAATTTCGAAAACGAGGTACTCTCTATATAGCTGTACGTCCTCTTTATGGGGCTGTGTAGAATGAATAGCATCGAATGAATCGCAACATGCAATATATGGAAGGGCAGACGCATACAACTGAGCTGTCGTGTCTGATAATGACGATGATATAGAAAACAATATGGTGATGCATGCCCCTTTTAGCGTTGGCCCAGCTATTGTGGAGCGATCAATTAGCACCATTATGACCTTGAGAAGAAATTGCAGCGAACGCAGCACAGTCTTGCGGAAAGCCAGCCTCCCAGCGCCTTCACGGTTCTCAAGACGTTCACCATTTATTCTCTCGAAGTCGCCGAGGTAGGCCTAGGCCGTTGGGCTGCTGTGCATGGCTCAGCTCAGCATCGCTGGCTGTGCTCCGTCACTCCACATTTTTTGCACACCGTTGTGCTCGTGACACCAATATTCTTAGAAACGCATTCCTCAATAGAAGGTGCGTTGATTGTCGGCGAAGTAGTTTATCGTAGTAGTAGACGAGACAACAAAACATAAGGACAAACAGAACCTCACACACACAGGCAATCATCCTCAACACATTCTCTCTTACAGCTTACGCTTGTCCCATCCTACAGTTGGCAATACGAAACGCGTTCTCTCTTACATTGTTATAAGCCACTCTCACATTCACACAGACGAATGCACTCGTGGCGGGCGGCATCTTTCTCAAGCAACGTAATAGTAGATGACGCAATGAAACATAGAAGGACAAAGACAGCACTTAAGCCTCACAATGCCCAGTTGCATACTTCGATTAAAGAAGACATTAGATAAAAGGGCACCAGCAGCGCGATTCAAACGCACCATCGAACCACGATTGATACGAAACCAATCTGGACACCATCGGACTTCGATCGTTATTGTGAAGGGGCTCGTTATTTTATTCCCCCCATTCCAACCAGCAATGGGGTAGAGTATCGCCTGTGGCGATGAACCTCCCCACTCTCCAAGGTCAAAAATAAAGTTGTTGTTGTAAACCCACACACTCCAATTTCAGGTCAGAGGTGCCGCCAGTCGAATGCTACCAGGCAGCGACGTAGCCAGAAAAATATTTCGGGAGGGGTTCTATGGGCTCTTTACATGGGAGAGGAGGATTTCCCATCGATTCCCTCTTTCAAGGGCACTACCAAAGGTACCATTTCGGGGGTCAGGGTTTGAACCGCAAGTACCCACCCCCCCACACCTGGCTACGCCAATGCTACCAGGTGCTCGAGTCGTTTAATCGAAGTAGTGCGTGCAGCGTGTCCTTGACTGTTCGGTGTGGCAGAGACATAGTCATTATTGTTCTTACGATACAAGGTAAAGGGGACGATACATCCTTTGGTGAATCCGTGTAGGATGAGAGAATCCATTACACGCGTACGTTGACACTTTCGGTTGTTTCCTTTATTGAGCCTATAGGCGTTGAACAGGGTTGACGTCAAATAGCTTGTGCATCGTGTCCTCAGACAGACGCCGCGGGGCGCTTCCAAGGCCATCTGCTTCGTATCTCCGACGCTCATGCAAGTTCAGTGCGGTTGGGCTTTGACCTCTGCAATGTACAGTGTGTTGGAAGGCTTCTCCATCATATGAGACACAGATGAAGCACTACAGCGCACACACTCTGCGATAGCGACATGACAGAAAAGTGTAAGGCTAGCTTCTTAGCGGCTAGAGGCTAGCCGAAAAGTTGTGGCTTGTTGTATCGTGTGACAATCAAGGCTGAATAATTAATACAACATCTACAATAAGAAAAGAGTTTCCGTGCAATGCGAAAAAAAAAGAAAGAAGAAGAAAAGGAGTGGCATCGCTAAACAAGCTCACAGAATTGAAAGCCTCGATGCAGATTATCCGTGCGTCCTTGTTCTTAGCTAGTTTCACGGTGAGATTAAGACAACTACTGTGAACATGTGTGAACCGGGCGTTACGTTGCGGTAGGTCTCCACATGAAATTTAATAAACAAAATGAAGGGAAGGTGAAAAGAGAAAACAAGGAAATAGTTCTAATAACTGATTCAAACCACGTCGACTCAAACTGACTCAAACCTTGAAAGGTAACGGAATGCAAAAGAAAGCGTAATTTAGTCGTACATTTTTCTTGTTGGTTGTTGTTGTTGGGGAGACACCTATTGCCCAGGGAACGATGGTGTATTGAGCGATGTGGAAGTGGGGTACAGAAATGCAGGAAGTCGCGGGTCGACTAAACTTTTTGCTTGTTCTAATCATTATCGGCATCATCACCGCCTTCCACATCTGGGCTGCCCGCCGAAGTAGCCCAGATTTGTCCTGGAGAGTGGCACCGTGTATGGTTTTCCCGGCTCTCTCTGTCACCGAAGTACCTCGCAGATTAGTGTTAGAAAACACAGTAAAATTATGATTTGAAACAATACACTCGAGCGCAGAGCTTGTGCCGTTCTATTCCACCGCTGCTCTCGGTCGATTGATTCTGTTTAGTAGCCTAGCTTGCGAAACTAAATCGCCCTTACATCACAAGCTTGCTACGGGGAGCACCAAACGGTGAACAAGTATGATGTAATTTGCGCTACCAGAGACGAATATGAGCGCACGTCGTGACATACAACTCGAGGCATTTGGTACAGTTGATGCAATCTCGAAGTCAACGTCTAACTGTGGTACAGTACTTAGTGGTGCAACAGCGGGGCGTAACCACAGATATGTCCCACAATCTCAAAAACCGTACCAAAAAAGCAGAACAAGGATATCGGCCTAACTTCCAGGCATGTGCACGTGTAATCATTCGTCGTCCTTTTTAGTCATTGTGCTTTCCAAAGCAGCACGATGTGTTGAAAGTGCGAGTGCACAGGGGTAAAAGAATGTTGCAAGGTTGTTATTGTTGTTCTTCTTCCTTTTCTTTTTTTCTTGTGTAGCTGGTGGCGACATCAAGGACCCATGAGGTATGCGTATCAGCCACCCCCATGCACCTGAACTCTCAGGGAATCGTGCTGCTTGAGGTTTTACATATATATAATTGCATACAGCCTGGGGCGTTCATTGGCACCTTTTGATCCCTCCCGACGTGTCTCCAGCCGCCGCGCGGCGTTCTTTGGAAGAGAGTCTAAAGTTGGGCCTGTTAGTATATAAGTGAATAAAGAAAACCAACGGCAAAAGATGCAGACAAGACGAGAGAGAGAGAAAAAAAGATCCGTGTGTCCTTCTTCTTGTGTCGTGCCGTCGTACATATTTTTGCGTTGCCTATTTACATCTTGTGTATGCCGTGTTAACTTGTTTAACTGTGTGCGAAAGAAGGCACATGTTTCCTCTTCTGTTCAAATATATTAAACGAACAATTCTTTTTACTGTCTTCGCTAAATTCGACACTCGAATTGCATACATGAGCAACATCGTGACATTCCGCAGCGTTGGATTGTATTGTATACACATTATGTATACATTAGACAGGACGTGTCGGCTTCGCTAGAACCTTTTGGTGACGTGTGTACCAATGTGATGCCTGTATAGACTCACAGCAAGCAAAGTTGTGTGATTTGCGGTTCAGGTGGAGCTGAAAGGGTTTAACGCGTGCGCACGGCGGAGGCCCGTAACGTTTCCGCCAAGGCCGCGAACTGCGTGTCGGATTCCGATAGGGATACTCAATGTACGGGGGAGTCTCGGGTGCAGTTATAAAACCGTTATGGGCGCGTTGTGCCATGCTACGTTAGTGCTACGCATAATTTGGAGGGATGGGCCTTGAAGACACCGTCGTGATAGTGGTCACGAAATTATCTGAGAGGTGTCCAAGACGCAGCTGGGCAATGAATGTCACAGAGGCCTCTGCGTTATCAACTGAATAAGAGTTCCAGAATAGGAGGCGTGATTCCTGAGGGAATTTACGGAGAACTGATAATTGGAGTCGTACCCAATAAATGGGGCATACGGAGGATGCAAACGAAGGCAACGCAAGAGGGTTTTAGAAGAAGATTTCCCCACCGCAAACTGCAAACTAAAACACAAGCGCTCTGCGCTTGCAGCGCCGTCGAGCTGTACCACACATAATTTATTTTGCCTACGAAATGTATTTAAATTCAAAAATACGAGCTTGATTGATGTTAAAAAATACAAGCCTGATGCTCAATGAATTGACGTTACACTAGTTACACTAAACGTTGTCATTCCTTGACTTCTGTTTCGTGGCTCTCGCAACATCTCGCGCAGCGCGACGGCGACGCGTGAGTGCCTACTCAAGAGTAGGCAGCACACAAGATTGTGTGCCGCACGTGCCGCAGGGCCCCTGCGCCAGACGCAGAAAAACTTGGGACCCCGGGCGAATTTCTAGGACGGCTCGAATTGGAATACTGGAAACGGCCGGCCTCTTTTTCCTAGGTCGGCGGGCCCGCTTTCGTGCTCCGTCCCTTGGCGACTCCGAGGACTACGGCTCTTTAACGTGACGCGAGTTCACGTCAGGACGAGTTTGAGTGCTCACGCTAATTTCGAATAGAAAGCGCACTCCTAAAATGTCAAACATGGATTGGATTGGGCATGCGAAGTGACGATACCGAATTTCATTGGGCCCCAAAGCGTTTGGGTAACCTATTCTAGAAATCTCAAAATTTTCAAGGGAATATTTTCTTGGGGAAATGTGATCAATTCTCGTAATTAGAAGACATAAAAAATGAAGAACTGATTATACCTATTGCGAAGCCACGGCTAGCTTTAACGGGGCACTGAGGTGCAAAAATTGCTCCTTGCGGAATGATAAGATGCCCTTTGCCTTTACACCAACACAAAACGGAACGGGATTCATCGTTCGTGATTTATGAGCCAAAGAAACCGCCATTGAAGCTTTTCCTCTCCCTCTCTAGAAGCGCGACGATGCGGAGAGGCTTCGGATTGGTCTACTGAAAGGTGTTTTATCATTGGGTGCGTTGAGTGGCGGCCCCAGAGTCAAGAGAGCCGTAGCTCTCCCCACTAAACGGCCAAGCGCACTTCCGGTGCTCGTAACTACTGTCAAAATTTCTGACACCTTCTCATGGCGATTTCGGGTGATGCACCTGGTAATCCGAGCGAGAGCGCCCAGGTCCAGTGCACGCTCTACACGAGAGTCGCTCTGGGGCAGTCATCACCCGAATTTGTCGGACGCTCTACCGCTCTTCTACGAGGGTCGCTGCGCTCGCTAGCATTGTGCGTTCGTCGTGTTCGTGAACTTCCGGCAGCGTCGTTGGCGTCGTCGCGCACTTTCACCTGAGCACAAGCATAGCTTGCGAGAAGCAGGTCACATCATCCTCTTTGTCATTCACATTATCGGTGTCAATTGAACTTTCATCGCTACTACTTTCGTAAAGATCCGTGCCGTCAATGGTGAACGCAACAAAGAGACAGATGACAAGACATGTGACAGGCAGACAGCCGCAGGAGCAATACGTAGCAGACGACACTCGTGAGGCGCATATACGCGCATGCTCGCCGTCGAGAGCGGAAGAAGAGAGTTGAGGGCGGTTTTGGCTCGGCCTCTCGCAGCAAGAGCCAAAAAAGTGCTCTTGGGGCGAGCAAACTGCTCCGTAGTGCATCATCCGAACACGCGGCTCTTGCTCGGACCGCACCACCCGAATTTACCGCTCGGGTTCGGGGCAGAAAAAAGTGCCCCAAATGCATCACCCGAAATCGCCATCAAAAGCGGAGCCACGGGGCCAAAGAGACGGGGACGGAAGCGAAGTGATGTAGTTCCGCCAGCTGGCAAACGTGTTTTGGTGCATGGATGCCTCGTTTGACCTGCACGTAATTGCAACGACGAACGGTGCTCACAAGAATCGATCAAGAATCAATTGATCTATCGGTTGATCGATCCACTAAAGGATAAAGGCTGGATAGTTGGTAAATATACCCATTGAAGTTTTTCAGTTGAGAGTATGCAGTTGTCTTGTATTGTCGTCTTCGTCCGTGTCTTTTGGGTTGCGCTACAAGTTCGAGTGATCGATCCACGTCGGGAACTAACCATCGCTGATCACCTGCATTAGCGGTGGTGTAAGAACGCAAAGGCTCAGCATTTCGCAAGGTCAATTTATTCACTGCTACGCTTTTAAAAACCAAGTGGCTGCAATGTCTGTCAAAACTCCGAAGCGGAAATAAGTGAGCGCAGAAGTGGCGGAAGCGTGGATCCTCGCCAACACAGGAGTGGCATCTAATGCAGGGAAGGATAACGGACATATTTTGGTTACCGTTTCTATTTTCGTTACTGCTATATTTTTGTTTCCGTTATCCGTTTCTGATACCGGCCGCCCTTCAATTTCGTTTCCGTTACGTTTCCGTTACTGTTTCCGGTAATGGAACGGTTGTTACAGAGCTGCGAGAGGACAGCCCTTGCAGCTCTGTCAGCACCCTGTTTTGCCCAAGTGCCTTCGGTGTCACGTGTACACAGTACATAAGTAATTTTACGTCGTCGGGATGCGCACATTTTGCAAGACTTAAAAAAAATGTAGGAACATGTCTTCAGTCTTCAGTCACTCGGAGTCCAGCAACTCCAGATGGGCGTAACCTTCATTCAGTGTCGCATTCATAAGCAGACGCTCTCAGTAGTAAATAATACTGTCATGGCCACGGTGAAATTAAAAAAAAGAACAAAGTACAAAATAAGTAACTAAATAGTAGGCTGTCATCCACGTGCTATGGTGGAGTATAGTCATGTGTTGATGTCATGCAATTATGAGGACTGGGACGATGTAAGCGACGGATGCACCCTCGAGATCCAATATTGCGCTTTCCTTCCATGCTTTCGTGTAGTATTTAGAGCATTACAGGGAATGGAGTCATCAAAACAAAAACAAAAATTGAAAAGTCACTCAAATGTCATCGCACAACAGGAATAGTCATCACCCGAATTCAATACCGGGCGATAAATTCGTTTCCGTTTCTGTTTCCGGTAATGGAGGACCGTGGTATGCGTTTCCGTTTCCGCTATCGTTACCACCTCCAATTTCGGTAATATACCGTTTCTGTTTCCGTTACCATTACCGTTACCCTTCCCTGATCTAATGTATTGCTCCGTAGACGAAAGCGTGCTGGGCGAACGCAATGCGTCCTGGACAGGTCCTGGTCGCACGTCACAGCAAACGTCAAGGCACACGTGACCTTAAAGATGGCGGCGCCCGTGATCGGCGGGCAAACCGTTTGTAAACAATGCGGTTGTTGTTCTGCGCAACGTTTTGGATGTATTTCGATCACGGTAATTATTTTTATCCGATAACCTCGCAATAAAACGCGCAGTTTTGCACCTAAGGCCTCGTACTGTTGACACTTTTTACTTGACACAAAATACTTTTTTTTTTCAGTATTTGCTACTTAGTGCTCAAAATACGTTTCTTCCTCGTCAAGCCGTATCCAGCACACTTCCCTGCCGTGTCCAGATTTTCAGCTCACTGGAACTTCCCCTTTTTTTCTTCCTTGTTATCTTCTTTCTTTCTGCATTTATCCTCCTGTACAATAGGCTGGTCCCACGCTTGGCCTTGCTTGTGAATAGCCCGACCCCTTCGTCAGAAAACGGTTCCTATCCATATTGCCAGGTGAATCCCCAGGTGATTAGGTACGAGATAATCCCGCCATTTATTTCCTCGCGCCAGAAGTTGAAAGACCCGAGCTGATACAGGAGGGATTACGAATATTTCAGTCAGAAAATATCACCAAAGATTACTTGAGTTCCCCTACGTTCACCAAACATTACTTGGCACCGAGACCTTGCAAATAAAAGATATGCTTAAGTGTGGCGGACAAAGTTTATTCCTATCATTTGTACAGCCACGTTTACAATACGCGTTTCGCTTACTGGTAATATACTAAAGTACAGGGTGTGTGCAGAAAAACGTGACCCGCATTTAGGCACATAGCTTGTTGCCTACCTCACTAACGAACTTCCGGTGGCGCACGATGGCGCATTTATGCGTGCGAAATCTGTAGAAAAATTGTGGAAGCCATACCCAGTTTAAAAAATAAACGGAACAACGAAAACGTCGGCTTCCGTGCATCAGAATAGGGCAACATGGTGGACAACAGGGTGTATGTCAAAGGGCAACATGGTGCACGTAGGAGAGTTGTGTTCAAGTGCCGCTAGGGGAGCTATCGGTGCATAAATCGAAACGATGTCCTACATAGATGCTCATCGGCAGTACCCCTAGCGGTGCCTGCACATAACACTCATGAGACCGAAATACACTACCATGCACTGTCATGACCGCCTTATTCTAATGCATGGAAGCCCATGTTTTCGCGCTCTGTTTATTTTTTTACACTGAGTATGGCTTCCAGGATTTTTTTGTAGCTTTCGCACGCATAAATACGCCGTCGTGCGCCACCGGAAGTTCCACGGCTAAGTAGACAACGAGTTACATGTAAAAATGCGGGTCATGTTTTTCTGCACACACCCTGTACTTTAACGAGCATCTTAAATTTTTCTTGGAGTATTTAGTGCTTCACTCAAGTTACCTTCAGTTTTGAGTAATTTGTACTCTATTTGAAATACTTTTGCACAGTATTTTGTACATGTCTGGGTGTAGGTGGGTTTAACCGGAGGGGAGGGTGGGGAGCGCGAGAAGCACTTCGATTTTATGGGTATACGTCCACACTCTGCAAAAGGAGATGTCCCGTCTAGTATAGCGTGGTCCATGCGCTCTGGAGCCGCTACTTAAGGTGCTCATTGTCATGGCGCAGTATGACCTCCGTTGTTGTTGCGCCATTAATCTTCAAATCAAATCATTTCAAAGGATCTCGCGCTATGAACCGCCACCACATTTATGGCGGGCTAGAATGAATGGTGTGCCGAACGGAGGCTGCAGACTGCGCCGGACGACGGGCCTGCCGACAGGTGGCTACCACGGGCTCGATGCGCTGTCTCTGGAAGCGCCTCCACTACCACGTGATGAGATTGGCGAAGAGCACCCGAGCGCGTTCTGGAGCCCTGCCCATCATACGACCGGAACGGCTCTGCCGCGAGAAGAAGAAAACGTGTGCGTGCTAGTAGCTTGCGCAGTGCTCGTTTTTTTCAGACACGAAACAATGTGACAGATACGCGAAAGCCACCACCACTTTTTCAGACCAGCATTTATTTGTCTTAACCGCGACGATATCAAGGGAGGGTGAGCAGGGTTGTTAAAGTTATTTTAAATAATATATCTGGGCTACAGCTACAGTTACACCATTTTGAAGATAGATCAGTACAGTTACAGATACACCAAAAATATACTCGGTACTTTTACAGTTACTTTCTACGTTCTACGAATTGAATAATTTGTTACGCTACTACCGCTTCTCCTCGGGTCCTCTGCCTTGTTTTGCGAATTCTGCGCCCATATCAGACATGAAACATAAAATGCCTTTATTTAAAATTGATTATATACCGACTAGACGCCCGTGAACAAAGACCACGATTCTACAATTTAATTCTATAATTTAAAGTACTTTCTACACGACACATAACCAGGTGGTATGTGGAACTGGATTTTTTTTTTCCAATTATTTTCTGATTCAAAAGTACTGAAACAATACTTGAAAAAGAGTAAAAGTTACCTGTAGAAAGTAACTCCGTTACACTTACTACACTCTAAGGAAAAAAGGAGTAAAACGGGGAGTAGTTGCAGCTTCTACTCCTTTAGTCTGCAATTACTCCCCATTTTAGTCCCCTAACCCGAGATTTAGTCCCGACATTTACTCCCCAGGACTGCAGATTGTCACTAAACTTCGCGAATGGTCTCCTGAATGCAACAATCTACGTAAATATGTGCCCTTGGTCAATTTGAACGACATAAGGCTGTATAACTCAGACAACGTAGCAATATTCCAACCACACAGAGTAAGAAACAGTTAGCGCATCTTTCTCCGCAAATTGTGCCCTATGTATGGCGCAAGATTTTAAATCACGCGATATATCACGGTTGACGGTTTGCTTCAAAGTATTTTCATGCATGCACACGAATTATGTACTTGGGACTCTTACAACTGCGCGGGAAATGCAGTTTACACTCTGTGACATTCATTTACTCCCGTGCATTTACTCCCGAAAGGGACTATTTTTTGTGGCAAGGCATTTAGTCCCCAAAAGGAGTAAAAGTACTCCTTTTTTTCTTAGAGTGTAGCAGCAAAATGCATTCGCCATTTTACTCCAGATACACAAAAGGTATCTAGTTACCAGTACTCAGTTACTTTTACTTACCCGCCATACCACATTGTCGGCCTTCTTATATAGTACTCCTTCCTTCTAACTTCTCCTTCCTTCTCCTATTGTTTACCTGTATTAATAAATAGAAGACGCACCAAATAAATGGCGTACAAATGTAATAGTTTTGCTCGTGTGGTTGAAAATATGAGCGTCCAAGCGCCCCTTAAAATTTTTGTGTACCCGCTGTGTGTCCCAGTTAGAGCACTGCACGGGCCTAATTTTCAGGCCCGTGCCTGGCCCAGGCCCGGCTGCTATGGCCCGCACCCGGCCCTGGCCCAACGTTTTCCATAGATTTCCAGCCCGGGCCCGGCCCGGCCCGAGCCCGACCCACCCGCCCCGGGCCCAGCCCGTACCCGACTGTTTCCATGCTCAGGCCCGGTCCCAGCCCGCCTCTGCTCTATGTGTTCTCGATGCTCGGAGGCGTATCGAGATTTACTAAAGAGCACAAATGGTACTGTGACGTTACACGTAAGGTTTTCTGCGCAGTGTGGTGACATGTTGCACATGCCGCAGGGTAGGAATGCGGATAATTTGGACCACCTGGGGTTCTTTTGACGTGCGCTATGCTCAGGTCTCTGCTCTGGTTTCCCTTCAAATCCGCGTATTGAAAGAGCACAGCGCAGCGATGAAAAGGACGCAGCTAATTGGTATCGCCTCGAGATCGAACTGTAGGTGGCGCAATTTTTGCAATTTTGCGTCGAGCGAGTACAGGAGAGGTTCGAGGTTTGATTTGTCTCCTGGGCTGGCATTCACTAAAAGGTGCTAAAATATGTTACAAGATGACCACACCTTTGTGGTGGACTTGACTTTGGGGTGCTACCGGTCAGGTAATAACTACATATAAACTAAGTTTTTGGTTCCAGCGGCAGGTATATATTCTGAAACACGCTGTTGCACACGTGCTTCATACCCCAATAAACACGCGTGTTTTACATATTACATTCAGGGGTGGTGATAGCATTTTACTTTGAATGCGTGCGTTCCAATGATTATGTATGTGAAAGATAAAAGTCTAGTCTGTCATACGGTTAGATGAAATGAGATGAAAGCTTGAAATTCACACATTTATAAACACCCGTGTCATAAATATATATATTCATGCATTCATATATCCCATATATTAATACATTCGACACAACTTGTGTCTAGCGTGTGCAGAATATCCTACCTGAGCATTGTGAAGTAACTTAGAACAGCTAGCACAGGAACCATTCTATAAATAACTGTGACGTAGTTTTATACTTATAATAATAATAAAAAAACTGTTACAACATTGACCTTAGCTCTTGGTACATTTTGTTTGACACACAGAACCACAGTGACAAATATAATATAACAAAGGACGAGTGGAATCCGCATACTGGAACATATGCACGATCTGTAGTTTTCTTCCCTGCTAAGCGCGCTGGTGCAGAGAACTAGAAAAGTTCAAAAAAGTTTTCCACCAAGTCATTTTCACTCATTTTAAAGCGATTTTAAAAGCACAAATGTCCAGACATTGAGCCTTCCAATCACGTTTTCGAGCGCGATGACCACAGCGAAAGCACCGGCTCAAGCCGCGCATCCCCACTAAAGGCAGTTCACGGAGCAGCCGCATGGCGGCGACGCTGTTCGATCTCGAGGCGAATACGCTCTGCGTTTTACAGGCTATTTCTCTGTCGGCAAGCCGCTGTGTGCTCGGTGCTTGCTTGCTTGGGGAGGCAGCGCGCAGTAGCGCGTGGGCGATGTGTGTGTACCTTGCGGATCAAGAGAGGCTCGTTTCCGTTCTATTGCGCATGCACCGGTGTTATTCCCCCTTCTCGAACTCTCACGCGAACGAAATATGTCAGAACACCTAACTTAACTGACCCTCGTACAGGACTCTCACGGGAACGAAATATGTCCCAACACCTAACCTAACTCACCCTCGTGCCGGACTTGCTCAGCGCGCACGCCGCACCAAGCGTCCCCAAATGTGCTAGTGCACGCGTGAAATCCATGCCCATTACACGAAATAAGCATGATCACATATAAAAAAGTGATAGTTCTCAGATGAGAATACCATGATACACCATACCCAATGAAAAAAAAAAAAATAGTGTCATTAAAATGCAGCTGTCCAGTCTCGCAAAATATGTTCGCTACATGCTCGTCCATGGTCGGCGTTGTCAAGCCCGTACCTAGCCCGGGCACGGTGACTGAAACCCGAGCCCGGCCCAGGCCCGCATAAAAAACGCAAAGCACGGCCCGACCCGGCCCGCGAGCCGGACCGGCTCGGGCTTTCGGGTAAGCCCGGGCCCGTGCAGTGCTCTAGTCCCAGTACACATCTCATGTAATATGCGCGAACTGGACGAGACGTTCAGTAAACACGGTGTAATGTTTCTCGCCTGTCACCAAGTGGCAAACAGCAAATTTCTTAGAGGAGTTATCAGTGTATTGTACGCTGAATATGCATTCACAAAGACACATTTAAAGGAATTAGGTGCAGTTTCTCCAATATGGTTCTTTCCTCTCTTTCAGTCACGCGAGCTTCTGTCGTGCCACCAAGTATGACATTCATAACGCTTTCCACCAAAAACAGTCGAAGTAGCACAGGTTGTTAACGATGGCATAAGCGTTCTCTTTGATACGACGTACTTCCGCTGACCAAGGCAAAGATCCATCTGCAGTGACCCCGAAAAAGTGGCGATGAAACCCTCCTCTGCAGTTGGTGGCTTCATTTGGGGCATAAAACGCGGAAGTCGCTTCTTAACGAACATAGGCGCAATATTTTTGTATGATATGTTCGTCCCTCGATGTGAGGGAATGTGTAACTACATTAGGTTGTGGAGGCCTTATCGCGTAGTTATAACTAGATATGCCAATGGTCACAAATTAAAGGGCTGGGGTCCACAAAATGGCTAAGACCAGCACGGTTTCGCGAAGCGTGTTTTCGTTTCTTCTTTATATTTCCTTGAATTCAATTGAAACCAATGTTTACAAGACGCTATGTGGGTCAATAATTGCACAAGTGTTTGGGCAACTACGACTTACATTCGGTTAGAAGCATTTTTTTTTTTTTTTCACTCAGAAGCCAGATAATTTTGATACTGCTAAATTTGATGCGAGTACCACAAGTGTTTCGGGACGACACCTACGATAATCGAGCTGATGCAGGATTACTTCATGTAACTATGCGCTAAAAATTTGATTACTTTGATGCCTTTAATTTCTGCACCATTAGAGTCCTCTGTCGTCAGTCTGTAGAATTGAAGGTCTTTCGTTGTAGCAAAGCGCTTTCAGGTGGCGCATGCCTCACTAAGTACACAGAGGCTGTAAGTACAGAGTGTCAAACCGGTTCTCAAGCGCCTCCTAAGCGTCGACAACCAAAGGAGAGCGAACGTGTCCTTGCCTCGGCAGCGTAATTCCACTGTCACAAGGGTATGCTGTAGTCGTGTACAACCCAAGAACGACATCTCCTGCGTTGAAGCAGAACTCCATAATATATACTTATTACACTTGAATATGAAAATAAGCTTTGCGAAAAGGAAACATATGACCTGGAGAGATTCTACATAAAACGTTTCCAACACTATGTGGGCTTGGGTGGCTAAATAATTGGAGAGTTCAGTTGAGTTGAGTTGAGAAGAAAAAAATCGAGAAATAGGCGCTCATTACGAGAGCCGGCTACTCCAGATCACTTCGAAAAACAAAAATGGCTAACTATAATAAGAACAATGAGTGACAAAGACACTCAGTCAGTCACTCACCCACACTGTCAATCACATTGTGTCCACCAACATGGAGTCTGCGCAAAATCGCACAAACGCCTGCATGGCGTGGAACTGATGGTCGGGTGGCCAAGGGCCCAGAACCTTGGAATAATTGGAGAAAAAGAGGCACCGGCAATGAGTTATTTGCTTGACCACGACTATAGATCTCCTTCGAAGCGGATGTCCTTCTCACCCTTGAAGGGCACTTATCGAAATGGGTTTGCGCCGCTAACACACGGCACTGCCGATCTGTATAGAACAGGACCCAGCGTCGTGACGGAAGCGCCGATTTAGGAAATTATTTCAGCAATTAATAAAATTTTAATTCAATTCTTACGTATCGTGATTCAATCGTAATTCAATTCTTACGTATCGTGATTCAATCGTGATTCAATCGTAATTCAATTCTTACGTACATTGACGTATTTATTGTGCACAAACGTCATTCGTGTCCTTGTCTTGAAAGGCGTCTAGAGAGCCCATGGGACAGGAGTATAAGAGAGGAAACACTAGACGGAGACAGAAGAATAACATACGGCCTTCTTGGCATGGCAGCATAGCGCTCTGGGGAGGAGGGTATCGGGCGTCTTGGGTCGACTCCATGGGGTACTGTGCCGACATTTGCGTTACACCATCTGAAGAAAACCCGCGGGAAACTCCCGGACGAGTTCCTTCGGAGCCGTAACATGCAGGCTAATGAAAAACGTTAGCGTTGGTGCATAGCGCACTTCAGTATGAGCAGAGGAGACTGCCGTTGCGCCTTGCCCTAACGAAATCCCGTACCTCAATAGTCGTTGGAGCCAGTACAATGATACCAAGTCCCGACGGCTGCCGGGGGTCTGCCATCAAAAGAGAACGCCTCATTGTGTTGTTTCTGCAATGTAAATTGCAGTGGCCCGTTTAGACACTTTTTTTTTCGAGCGTATAGATATACCTTGATCTAGATGTACAGAAGCCCTAGGGAGCGCATGAGCACGGGTTTCTTACTCTGACCGCGTTAATTCTACGTCAATTCCGACTCACTGCTTGGATAAAGTTAATGCTTGTACTGACGTGAAACATTCATATGCTTTCAGACGCCCAAGTTTGCCCTTGCAGAAGCCGTGGCCTCCATATTCCCGAGAGAACCCATTCTACGTCTCCGTGTCTGCCAGAAACATGAGTATAAACTTTGGCCCACGTCTGGATGAATGTGCCTTTTGGCAAGCATTCTGGGCCCCGTACCGTGGACGAAGTGGTGGAACAGCTCCAAAAGTGCAGCACATCGTACTTGGCTGAGCACTGTAGTATAGAGGAGATGACATTTCATTTCAAGTGTACGCCGGCTAAGTCAAGTTGTATAACGGCTACAGAGACACGCGACCCACATCTGTGTGCACATCGAGTCAACTTCCTTGACGCCATTTCCCAGATGTTGGGCATATCTGCAACTGTTATTTCAAGGTGAAGTTCAATGAGACCTGAGCTAAAAGTAACCATGGGTAAGAACGAAAGGTGGGAAATTCGAATGATATTCACAAGACAGCGTGTGAGATTGATCACAGGAGGTTTCCCCGTGTTTTTTCTGTACTATGTAAAATTTGCGGGACGTTAGGTCGGCTTTATGTGTAAAATACTGGATGGTAATTCTCGTTCCCAGAAATACACAGATTTGCAATGCACACATTTTGCACCTATACTGGTAACGCCACCTGCATTACAAGTTATTCTTGCAGCATATACCGCAGGCTTCATAACTCGCTTTTAGGTTGTGGGCCTAGAGCCCTGCGGGTTTTTAGCATTGCCCAGCATTTCCAAATATGGTTGGACTGTGCCTTTTATGCGATTAAGTTGCGATGTGCCCTGCGGTTTGCATCACTGTTGCACTGGCAACTTTGCACTCAGTGCGATTTGAGACCGCAAGACAGCCATAACCAAGAGCACTCTGACCACGGGGTCCAGCTGATTGATTTCTGCAGCAGCCACACAGAACATTCTTCATTAATGGAAGCCTGAGCAACAGAGGACAAAATTACCCCTGCAGTTGTGTTCCTTTCTGTAACACATTGCTCTAATTAATTGTTTTGTTTGCCGATAACCTGTAAGGGTGTGATTTAAAAAATTTATGATCTTTGGAAGCCTGACTGCGAAAATGGACACTACTCGAGTGCTAAGACTGTGCTTTGTAGGAGACACCATCTCCATACTTTTCTTTCCTAACTCCAACTCCAACTGAAATTAAGGTCTTTTGGGTGTTAAGTTGGAACGTGTCTTCTGCACTCGGAGGCCATGTGATGTGTCCAGTCATGCTTCCAGCCATGTCTTCTCTTCCGTGTTCTAGGTGGTATCGGAACTGTCATATTTACAGAAGTGCTAGCTCCACTTCAGGCGTGGGCTAATGATGAAACGATTCATTTTGATTATCACATATATTAAGCAAAAATATAATATTTAGCCTTCGATGAGGGTAATTTTGGTACAGCCATGTAAATTTCAGGGGTATATCTAGCTTAGTCACTCCTCAGAGATCAGGCTTACATTTTGACGAAGACTGGATGCGCTTGTTCACCGCCGTACAAACATCAGTCAGCGCAATTCCTGATAGCGAGACATTCTCGGGTGTGCGCTGAGAGAAACTGGACGCACCATGAGTTTGGAGGCTACACGACCTGCCATCTTTGCTTCCTGACACACGCATTTCTTTTTTTTTTTTTTTTTCAAACGTGTCACTGGCATTTCTGTGTTCATGCAGACACTGAAGTAGTATCCTGCACTTTAACTGTATATAATAAACCTCTGTTGGGAATTTTTCGCATGAAAGTTGTCGTGTCTCGCATTTGTTTTTTAACACAATGTCTTGGAACACTTCGCCGTTGCTGTATTACAAATGGACGTGGTTGATGTGTATAGCATCATCGGTACGATATCGTACGCATCGTAAGTATCCACGGCGTTGTTCCCTAATAGAGAAACTACGAGCTATTACTGTCTATCGGGTTTTATAATCATTAGGGACCGGATCTTCAGGCAAAATGTCTATTTTTTTTTTCTTTTGGAATCCTATCGCGCATACTAAATATGTGAGCGCGAATTATGGATTAAGAAACATTTTAGCCGTGCTTTTACTGTGTCTATAAATGCCCATTGTAGTACGCTTTTGCGCTTGTAAACGCCTCTCTGATGCATAGTTTCGGTGATTTCGGTTTGCTTTGTTTTCTCGCTTTGCTTCGGCTGGCAACACTCCTGCTGCACGTCTTATCGTGCGTTTAACAAGGAATATTTGTCGTACTGTGGAAACTTCTCTTCGTGTCATAGCATACAAGCTGCCGAGAAGAAAAACACTGAAAAGTGTAGGGGAACGTGAGGCACAGTGAGACGAAAAGGTTTGTCGATATTTTGTATATTTGTTCAGGAAAGAAAACTTTTGCATTTTTAACTCTGCTGGCTAGAACAAATCTTGTGTTATATTGGTCATACAAAATGAACGTTATTTTTGAAGCGATACTCCGACAAATTACGAAAATATAGACAGCTAACTCTTGTAACTGTGCGCCCCAGGGTGGGGCAGAGTGTTACAACCAGCGGGGGAGTATGATACCAAGGGCATACAAGGAATTAATTGATGCAAAGTCAACTTCGGATGGGCAGCAGGGCTCGAGGTGTCTGCTGCGGTAGCGTACCGCGGGGTAGGCAGGACGTCAACAATATCGCTTCCATTTAGCAATGCCATATCAGGAACGCCGGGATCGGGACAACTAAGGTCAGAAAAGCGTTAGGGGAGAAAAAGGGCGATGACACCATCTGGGGACGGTGTTGGCCTACCGAAGAATACCACGTTCTCGTTCTGGTGCCCAAAGAACACACGCGGTCCTGAGGATATCCCCAAAGTGTCATCGTGTCCTCGTCCTTCGACATGAATCCGCAGAGCGTCCTGAGGACGATACTCGCGGATTGTCCGCGAAGAGTCATTCAAGTACGTCCTGTGCGTGTCCCTGTGGGCAACTGACTGGATGAGAAATATTTTGTATAGTTTACCTGCTAAGATTCCCCAAATACTGAGTGATACATTTGTTTTGTTTTTGGGTCGATCTCTGGGGCTGAATGGCATTTGTCATAAACGAAGTGCGGTCCTTTGTAAGATTCCTCATCCCAGAAAAATGTGACTGTCTACGACACATGGAGTATTTACCGCGAAAAAGACAAAAATGCGCGATTCTCTTGCACTGTTTTTGACCTCCCAAGGTTCCACCGAATGTCTCAAACCAAATGGAGTAAGAAACATAGGATTTGCATTGATGGGGAGTTAATACTCTAAGCAATTCCTCGTTTGTTGTATTATTTGTTTGCATAATCGAATTAAACTTAGCAGCTCACCCTTCGTTTTTCATTCGGAAGTGACTAAGGCTCTCAAATTTACGGGAGGACGCGTAACAAGCAATAAATAGTATTTGTTTCTGTTCGGAGGGAAAGTCCAGTACCTTTCGAAGTGATTTTCTCGGACAAAGTGCTCCTGAAAATCTTTGATGTTTCTTTCTGCTTGCTTTTTAAACCGCCGCGCTCTTTTTCCGTTATGAGAAATACGCTAAACAAATAAAAAGCAGCAAACGAAAAGCTGGTGACTAAGGTTGAGCAAGTGTCGGAAAGAGAAAAACGGCCTTGTACTCAAAATGGGTCCCATTTCGCTAATAAATAAATACATAAATCAACACAATGAGATATCCTGTTTTGCTCCTAAAACCTTACTGGTGATGTTTTTTGGGACACTTCCTGAGGAGCTTCTGGGGATGGCCCGAGGCGTTGCATTTTAACGCTTTTCTGACAAACTGAGGACCATACGGGGATGTCCGAGGGATGTTATTCCTGTCCCAATAGAACATCCCTGGGATGACCTGAGAATATCATTGTGTTGTTGGGGAGTCTGGTTGGAAAAATCACGGATTTTTCGTGCCTCGACATGGCGCAATATTTCTGTTCCCTCTAGAGAATGCCATCGCATTCACTCCAACTAATGAGTAATGACATGACGCACAGTCAAAATGTAATGCATTACCATTACCTGTTCTCAAATTGTAATGCATTACCGGTAATGCATTACTTTCTAATGCATTACTCCTCACCTCTGGAACCAACCATAGCAAAGACCACCACCATCTGCTCAAAATCAGCAACACCATCCCCTGTGAATTGAGAGACTGGGAAAGTGAGAACTAAGAAGAAAGGAGTAAACTGGGTTGTAATTGCAGGTCCTATAGTTCCCTAGATAGCAATTACTCCCTATTTTAGTCCCCTGGCTCTGAAATTTACTCCCGAAATAGTTACTAAACTTCACAAATGGTCCTCTGAATGCAACGTATACAGGGTGGTCCACCAACCATGATAGAAATTAATAGTAAAAAACGTAGGCCCCGGAGAGACATGCGGTCAAGGGATTTTTTCTGACAATAACTTTTGCCACATATTGGTAACATTTTTATTTCATTTCAATTGACGGAAAGTTAATTTCTTGAATTGAACTCCGAAATTTTCCAAGGCAACCTAACGTTTTCTTTGTGGAAATGGGTTCACCGTGGTCATTTTACTCAGTATAGCACGTAATCTCACTCGTAATGCAATGGCAATTGCCGAAATAAATTCCCCGAAAATTCGTAGAAATGAGCCCTTGGCTCCGCCTCTTTTTTGACGGCTTGTAGTTTGAGCACAAAGCTGCGAAGAAAGGAGGTTACCCCAAGAACACAATGACCTCCTGTGTACGTCCGAGGAAAGTCATCAGCGGACAGGGATAACATCCCCAGGACTTCCCTACCAGGTCCTCAATTTGTTAGAAATGTGACAAAGTGAGACTCCCCGTCATATCCTCAGGACCTCCTATGGGAGCTACCAAATGACGCGGCTAGTACAATTATGGGAGCAAGCAGATACCTTAGTGAATTATTTATTTTGGGAAGTGAGGGCACATTTGCAGCATCCAGTCATCGTGTGTGTGTTTTTATATATTTTCAACCTCGCTCACCAGCTACCATTTGAGGTTTCTCATCTGTATTTGTTCAGCGTATTTCTCGTCACAAACAATGAGTGTCACAGTTTAAAAAGCAAAAAAAAAAAGATATATATAAAAGGCTCGTAGGCCACTAAGACCACCGTCTTCGTTTGAGATGCGACCGCACGGGTGAGGACAGCACGCATAGATTATTTCGGGAGCAGCCACCAAAAATATTTCCTGCAACTGGTTAATATATTACTGCATTGAGGACTGTGTTTATTATTTAAATTACTCTGGAACTAAACCCACACAATCTCCACACCAAATTAATGTGGTGCTGCACGTTGCGCATGTATGGAGCCCAGGGCTCAAAACCGTTATTTTGGGGGGTTCGGTTCAAGTTCCGGTTCAAGGTTATCGGTTCGATTCGGGTTCCGGTTCAGCGCAACCAAAATAGCGGTTTGAACCGGTTTACGCGTGCTATGCTAATCAGTGTACCACATGTGAGAGATAACATAAGGTTCCGGCGATCGCTTGCTCCTCCTTCCTTTCTCTTACACCCTCGACTCTACACTTACAGCTACAAAGAACCATGCATTCAGCAGATCATCCTTTACTGTACCGAAAAGTGCTGGGAAATGGCGTACAGCATAACATTGAACTCCAGTGCAGAAAGCTATCGCCAATTTCTAAAGAAAAAAAAAAGAGAGGTCGCGTCTCTTGGTTCGGCGGTCGGCGTCTAGCTGGTGCCAGAGCTCGACGCTCTGCACCATGCCCTGGACCACATGCCAACCTCTTTCTCGTGGTCGCTATAGTTGTCCGCGTTGCTTGTGGATGTCACTGTGAACTATTGAAATTTAAAGAGTGATATTAAACGGTAAATTAAATGTAGGTAAGGTAAAATTTACGTCGCCTTCACACTGTGATGCTGAATGAAAGGGAGCAGCCGAGGCAACAATGCAAAGTGTAGCCGTCGTGTTAGTACATCTTTTTTTTTTTACACCTCGAGTCACAAAAATGTACAGGGATGTCGTGAACCTTTTGGAGGTGAGGCTGTAGGAGGTGCATGGACTCACCACTTGTTGGTTTATCAATTTGTTATATCCGCTCTATAAATTCGGCAAGATTCCGAGCGATGCAGGGAGGGGGTGGGCGCAGTCGAATGGGAAGGTATAGGCATTTTTACCGTCTGCGAACCGGTTACCGCATCATAAGTTTTTTTGTTCAGTTCCGGTTCGTTCAAGGGGAGAGAAAAAATGTTTACGGTTCGGTTCGGTTCGTCAAAAAATAACGGTTTTTGCGGTTTTCGGTTACGGTTCAGTTCTGGTTTCGACCCTTGATGGAGCCCCGTATTCTACAATTAGCTGCCACGATCTGTGCCTTACACATGGTTTAAAGTAGCACAGAAGTCGTTTTTAACGCTCCGTTTTCTTCCTATAAAACTGTTAAGCAGGCCAGTAAGGTGCACCATGCGAAGTAATTCATACCACAGAGTCATAATTATCGCAGAAATTGAATTGAAAGTACGCCGCAAAAAGCGACCGTGCGCAACGGCAGTAAAGAGCAGTACTAGCCTGTGATTTTCCTGGAACCTCGCGCTGACGCGCTATAAGGAGAACGCTCGCTGATTGGTGTAGAGAAATGTTGTCTGCTACTCCTCTGCCGTCTGCTACTCGGCTGTTCGGGGTTCTGAAAAAGCCTTTCTCCTGGCTCGGTAATGATTCGGCCGCTCCCTCTATCCCCTGTTCTCCGGGAGAACTGGCAAAACATGGTTAACGGCGGCAAAGGGACAAGGCGCTGACTCCCAGTGACCGGGGAACCAGAACAAGTTCTCCTTGTAGCGTCATCGGTGACGTGGGATCATACCTTCTCCTCCTCGTAATACCCGGAGTGGCGAGTTAAGGGTGAAGGCGCAAACCCATGTTTATGAGTGTTTTTTTCAGGGAAACAAATTGCACACATCAAAACCTTTAGTGCCATTCGGTAAAATGACACACACACTTTCATCAGACGTCTTAATCTGAAATGTTTTTGGAAGGTCCTCTGTACTCCTTTAAACGGGGTATATACAGTTGAAATAGGTACAAAAATGGTACTTCAGACCTGGTTTACCCAATTGTATACATATGCCTTCTCTGACAGTGTAGAAGCAGCAGTGTGTCAAGTGCAATATTAAAAAGGAAACAATAAATGTTCGCGTTGCCTGAAGTGATGTCACAATATTGCTATTAACATTTATATTCATGTTCACACATGCACAAATAATATGTATTACTTTTCCTTCAAATGTGCAGCAAAAATAAAATAAAAAATAAAAACAAGTATACCACATGTCCATATATAGGAACTTCCATGCTTAGTATAAGCGCTATACAGACTGTCCAGATACAGACAATCACATCCTAGTTCCTGAATCCTGTATAGAAAGTGCGTAGAGTTTACCAGTTAAAAACCCTATACAGCTTCTATCTATTTCCTATGCGCAAGATTAGTAGTAAGCACTGACCACGATTATCCGGAAACACACAGCTGGTCTGAACACGATTAAATTAGCAATTAGAGCTTGTGGCGACCGCCTCACGGCTCCCAGAGCCGGCGGTCCCACACCCGGGGCCGTTCCACCCACTCGCTACCAGAAGGAAGTGCAACCAACTCAAAAGGAAGAATGCAATCAAACGTTTAATGACATACCTCACCACGTACAAAGCCTTACCGAACACACCGCCGCAATGCCCAATGCTCGGAGTCGGAGTGCCCCAAAATCCTACGGTGGTCTCCTTTTAAGGAAAAGAATCCTCGCGCCCAGTAACACTTCGAAGAGCGGCACGTGCAATCACAGATAACGATAACATATCACCGGCGTGGTGACGGGAATAACGAAAAGCAGATAACCCGCACATGATAGTTCCCGACAGCGTGACGAGACAACAAATTCGCAGGGAAAGTTCTGTTTCCCACATCCCCCCTTCTCCAAATTGGACTCACAAAAAACGAAAAACATGCCGGGAAACAGAACTTTCCCTGCGAATTTGTTGTCTCGTCACGCTGTCGGGAACTATCATGTGCGGGTTATCTGCTTTTCGTTATTCCCGTCACCACGCCGGTGATATGTTATCGTTATCTGTGATTGCACGTGCCGCTCTTCGAAGTGTTACTGGGCGCGAGGATTCTTTTCCTTAAAAGGAGACCACCGTAGGATTTTGGGGCACTCCGACTCCGAGCATTGGGCATTGCGGCGGTGTGTTCGGTAAGGCTTTGTACGTGGTGAGGTATGTCATTAAACGTTTGATTGCATTCTTCCTTTTGAGTTGGTTGCACTTCCTTCTGGTAGCGAGTGGGTGGAATGGCCCCGGGTGTGGGACCGCCGGCTCTGGGAGCCGTGAGGCGGTCGCCACAACTGGCGCCCAACGTGGGGCCCGATCACCAACCTCGCAGAAGGGTGCAGCTGGGGATGTTTCTTGTCCCAGCCTATTTTCGATTTTTGGTTATTTCTGTTTGGCTGTCCTCACTAAAAGCCTGCCTTTGTTTCGTCTATGTTCACCGTGCATGGCCCGCTCACTCGGTATGCATCCCCGGCACTTGTAGCGCCGCGGACACGCGCCGACCGGTCGGAGTCCCGGTGTTAGCAACACCCCGTTTACTTAGCGTTCTGCTAACTGCAGTGCAGTCGCCGCCGTCACGTATGACGGAACGTTGTTCGAGTTGCACGTGCCGTTGCAATCACAACTACTGGCCTATCTCACCCCTCCATGTTACTACTTTGCAGTTACTGGCAGGGCCCTTCCGCCTCCTAGCTCGGCAGGCTGAACGCGGCGGTAAGGCGAGGCAGCGAACTAGCGCACCCAGTAGGTTGCGTTGTTGCTTGCGTGAGTTCAAGTCATTGTATGGCTTTACTGGAACAGTTAATCCCGTCTCCGCTAGTGCAGGCGGGAGAACCGCATTGCGCGTGTTCAACGACTACCGCGCTTTTATTTCAGCGCATGAATTGGGAGCCCCTTGCGAATGCGCTGCGTGTTGCCGTCAACTGCGTTTCGCGCGTGATGTGCGCAACAATTGTTACCGCGGTCACTATTCCTTAGTGCTCTCGTGCGTAATAGTCAGTACCGTCGTCGCTACCGCGTAGTGCTCGCGATCGGACCTGGCTATCTGCATTTGGTATAGTGCTCCTCGTTTTCACGGTTGCCCACTATTGTTGCCGGAGGGCTGGACAGACCCTCCTAGTCAGGAGTTACCTTTTGACTATTTCCCATTTTTTCCCTTTATTTTTTTTTAGATGAGATCGACTAGGCGCTCTCGGCGCGGCCCGGCTGGCCCCCCTCACCAGCGGACCGGATCTTCCGGTGGCAGCTCGCGCCACTATGCAACTTCGGCGAACGCGCATCCCAGAGATGACTTCCCTCCTAGGCCTCGTCACCGTTCTGTTGCAACGTGGACCATTGTACATTCCGGACAACCAGTCCCATGGGCCTCGCGCTCAAGATGGGCGTCGCAACCCCGGCCTCTGCGTGGCGCCGACCCGTCTTCCGTACCGCAACCATTTCGAGGTGTAACCATTGAGGATTGTCACCCAGCGGATCCTTTGCTGCCCTATACAGAGGAAGAAAGACAAGCCTTGTGTCCCAGCTGCGGCGTTCCCATCATCCATCGGGCCACCCATCTGAGAGGACCCCTCCACCGCGTCCGAATGGAACTAACCCAGACCATGAGAGCTCGAGCCACACGGGTCACGGAGTCTGACCTGAGCGCCGCCATTTCCATGATCCAACGTCATCGGCCGGAGCTCCTGTTGCCCACCGAACCGCGACCTCAGCAACCACGAGCACTGGACACCGACTTGATCGATCTTCTCGAGGAAGACATGCCAGAGAACTGAGTGTGTGCTTCGACTGCTTCAGGAACGGCCTACTTTCGTGCCCGTGGATGCGGCATGTTTTTCGTTTTTTGTGAGTCCAATTTGGAGAAGGGGGGATGTGGGAAACAGAACTTTCCCTGCGAATTTGTTGTCTCGTCACGCTGTCGGGAACTATCATGTGCGGGTTATCTGCTTTTCGTTATTCCCGTCACCACGCCGGTGATATGTTATCGTTATCTGTGATTGCACGTGCCGCTCTTCGAAGTGTTACTGGGCGCGAGGATTCTTTTCCTTAAAAGGAGACCACCGTAGGATTTTGGGGCACTCCGACTCCGAGCATTGGGCATTGCGGCGGTGTGTTCGGTAAGGCTTTGTACGTGGTGAGGTATGTCATTAAACGTTTGATTGCATTCTTCCTTTTGAGTTGGTTGCACTTCCTTCTGGTAGCGAGTGGGTGGAACGGCCCCGGGTGTGGGACCGCCGGCTGTGGGAGCCGTGAGGCGGTCGCCACAAGCTAATTGGGACCCCCACAGTAATCGAGGCCCTCCAGTGAGTCACCACACTAATTGGGGAGCATCAAACTCGTGTCCAGACCACCCTGCATGTTTCCGGATGCTCGTGGTCGTAAAAAAGAAGAAAAGAGATACAAATAGAGTGGAGAGAAACAATTTATTCGAAAATCAACGATGCCACGGCAAAGAAACCGAGCAGAGCAGAGATCTACGACAGGTGGCCACCTAGTTGCAAGGCATCACCGTCATAGCTCTATGCGAGAAAGACAGGGAACAACAAAATACTAGTGGCAGGTAAAGTTGCAACACTGCTAAACAAGTCTAAACATGCGCGTACAAAACACTGGGAAGAAGGCCTAACCGCCACTGCTAAACATGCGACAGCACAGAGAAAAGGCTTAAGACGAGCGCTTAGCCCTAACGGCAGCGCACATCGCTACGAGACTCGACGGCTAACACAAGATGAAAACAGCAACAAAATACTAGGCACACACTGCTAAACATGCGACAACACGAAGAGAAAACACTACACATCGAGGAAAAGGCTTAAAGCGATCGATTAAGCCTAACCGCAGCATCACCGCGCAACGCTACGAAATTCAACGGCTAACACAAGATGACAACCACAAAATACTAGGCGCACAACGCGAAACATGCGACAACACGGAGAAAACGCTTAGGACGCTATGAAACTCAACGGTGTGGAAGTCACTGCTAAACAAGTCTAAACATGCGCGTACAAAACACAGAGAATAAGGCCTAACTGCTACGGCAAATGCTAAACATGCGAGAAAAGGCTTAACACGAGCGCGGTAAAAAACGTGCAAACATCGGGAAAAACCGCTACGGTACATCACTCACCTTTCTCCCTGCGGCGACAGAGCGTCCGCTCCCGATGACAGCCAAGTCTCAACTGACGCGGCGACAGCGGAGCGACCGACCGCACGTCTTCACACCACGAGAGCCAGCGCGCGAATGACAGGAGCGCCTCTTCACAGCCGCTACGCATGTGCGCGCTCCTAGTGCTCTCTGCACGACTGCAGCCGGCATTGAGCGGTCATCTCTTCGTGGGCGCTCCCCGTTTCGGTTTCGCTCTCTTCTTTCTCTGCGTGCACACTCCTAGCAACAACGGGTTGCTTATCCATTTCGGTTTCGCTCTCATTTCTTTGCGCGTGTTTATTTGAATATGTATGAAGGCAGCGTGCACTGTGCTCGCGTCATCATTCTGACCAATACATGGAAATGTTTAGCTACCATGCTTTACAAAATTGTCCCCGTATGCACGGTTCTTGGGAAGAAGTGGAGAATGAATGTTTCAACAAGGAGAGTCCCCGTAACGAGCTTGTCATCACTGCTTTTCGCTATGTCATAGACATGGTGGACTTTGGCAATATAGGAGAGATATCTCCGGGCCATTGCAGGAGATGGTGCGTCGGATCTACGCCCGTTACAAGAACGTCTGTATAACGGTTCCGGACGGACCCTTGGGACTGATGAGCGGACTTGTAAGCTTGTCCAACGCCGAATTCAACTACGTCTCTGCAGACATCATGGACCTTCTCACTCGTGCCATTGCTCATATTAAGTGCGCCCTGCGGAAGCAGCAACATTTGCAAGCAGTCTACATCGCGAACTTTGTCACTGATTTATTGAAATACCGTTTGGTTATCGAAATGCAGCGCATTAAACAGCCCGAATAAGTTTGACGAGACCCTGTGTGTTTTTTCACGGAAACATCTTTATTGAATATATACAAAGATGTCTCTTGAGTTGGTCGATAGATGCCTGCACGCTCCCTCACTTGCCTGATCTCACCAACAGAGCATTACGAGAAGATTAGGCGTGCTAGAAAAGGTACGGGAATCTTCATCGCAGTGCCGGCATTGCGCGGGTCACTGCACCAGCACGATGACGGAATGGTCATTCTCTTCATACACCCATTCCGCTACCACACTGCCACGATGACCTGGGCTTCTCCTGTCTGCGCGCGCGCGAGAGAGAGCATATCTCGACTAGAAGTTTTTACTTGTACGAGGGGTGTTCAAGTCAAAGCGGGACTTTTCATTTTTCGCAAAAGTAAAATGAACTTACAAGCGAGAAATTAGTTTTATTTTTCAACGTACTCTACAGCTGCACTGACACACTTGTCCCAGCGTTTCACGAGGGCTTCGATGCCAGCAGCGTAGAAATCCTTACCGGTGCGTAGCAGCCATGATCGGACTGCATTCTTGACCTCGTCGTCGCAGCTGAAGTGGCGGCCCCCAAGGAACGTCTTCAGTGGCCCGAAGAGATGAAAATCGCTGGGGGCGAAGACTGGGCTGTAAGGGGGATGTGGCAGCAACTCCCAGCCAAGTTCATGTAAGGTGCGTGTCTTGAGATGCGCGGTATGCGGGAGCGCATTGTCCTGTAGGAGGAGGACTCCTTTGGTGACGAGGCCCCGGCCGCTTTTGCTTCAGCGCCTTATGCACATCCCTGAGAACCTGGCAGTAATATGCACTGGGCAGAAAATCAACATGAACAATGCCAGCCTTGTCCCTGAAAACCGTGGCCATGACCTTACCCGCAGACGGGGTGCTTCGCAACTTCTTGGGAGCTGGCGAGCCCGGATGCTTCCACTGTTTTGACGCGCGTTTAGACTCAGGAGTGAAATGGTGCACCCATGTTTCATCGCACGTGATGATCCCATCAAGGAACGGCTGTCCTTCAGTGTCGAAATGGTACCTTAGCTCTTGGGAGATTTCCAGTCTTCTCTGCCTGTCAAACACGGAGAGCTGCCTCGGGACCCAACGGGCACTAACTTTCCGAAACTGGAGGTGTCACATGAATGATAATGTTCAACGTGCCCACAGAAAGGTCCGTCTTTCGAGCCAGTTCGAGACATGTTATCCGTCGGTCCTTGAGGATCAGGCGCTCCACAAGTTGGACGTTCTCAGGAACTCTGACACTGGGCCCTGAGCCACCCCGGCCGGGATCGTCCTGCACTGATGTACGGCCGTCTCGGAACCGTTTTGCACCACTCAAACGCTTTGCTGCGGCTAAGTGTATCGTGGCCATACTGAGCCTGAAGTCATCTGTGAATTTCAGATGACTTTACGCCTTCATTCACGAGAAACTTCATGACAATTCGTTGTTCGACGTGCGCGCTCACCTCGTTGTCGGCCATCTTGTCCAGCACGTGTCTTCTGTTTTGCACAAACTTTGGACCACCACGTGGTGAACGCGGAGGCCTGTCGCGTGTGAAAATTAGGAAAAAGAAGTAGCGTGAGCCATTTGTACACTCAGGAGACAGAAAGTCCCGGTTTGACTTTAACACCCCTCGTATTCTTGATTATATGCGCGTGGACGAAGGACTTGCTGCTTGTTCCACGGTCACTCGATCCCTGACGACCCAGTAAACCACCGATGTCCCATGGACGTCCTGAAAAGATCCCGAAGTCCTGATCCGCGAAAAATGTCCCAATGATGTAAATAAGACGTCATTCGAAACGTCCTAGCGTTGTCTAGCCAGGACGCATTTTAATGATATCGCTGGGACTTCGAAATGGCGTCCCGATCGGATGTTGATTTAGAAGTAGAATACAAACATACTTTCGATGCTCATTATATTTTTGTATCCTTATGATAACGTTCAACAGCGTGCAGCAAGAAACTAAAACAGTGACACTATTTTTTATCCGTGTTACCGAAGTGACAACACACAAAAATTATTCATCTGAATTTACAAAGAAACTCCCGACATGGTCCGAGCTTAGCAGATGTACCACAGTATCTAGCTTCTGTTTCCTTTTACTGTAGTGCTAATAAAGGTAGTTGGGAAGGCCGAGAAGACCTCGATATCTCTTGCAATATCTCCATGTAGAACGGAACAATCTCCAGATGTGCTTCCCTGCCGGAACGAGAAGACATAACATCACTGAATTGTCGCCACAATTCCAACGAGATTCAAAGACAAATCAGACAGTCAATTCGTTCATTATGTAGCCGTCAGGTACAAGTTCCTCACTGACAGAATCAGGGTTTTTGAAGAGAAGCTATACTTTCGCGACATCATGTTCCACTATGTTGTGTGGCGAAGACCGTACCCACGGAATAAAGAAGCAATTCAATGAATTGGCTTAATGGATATAAATGCTAAACGCTGATCTCCACTTGATTTAATGTAATCCAACATGTTTTGTACACACTGCACCAGTTCAAAGAATGCGAAACCAATTGAAGGAATTTGCCTAGAGTATCAATAAAACAACAACTTTATTTCTAAGGTTAATAATGAGGAGTTTCGTCGCTAGTGTGGATACCCGAGCCCACTGGCATAAAATGCGATGAAATGTGCCCCTTCACCATAAGGATCGAAGTCCTGACGTGTCTAAAAAGACCAAAAAAGCTCTCATCACAGAGTGTTGATGGGCTGGATTTCACCAGGGGCCAAGCAATTTTCATAGAGATAGAAAGGGTGAAATTCCAACTGACTAAGGATCTGAGAGAGCGCGGTTCGGGAAGGTTGGTAGCATGGACAAATAAGAAGAATGTGCCCAGGTCCCCTACGGCACCGTAGTGACATCATCGGTCAGAATAGATCAGATATGCATAGAGATTCCAACTGAGCACTGCACATGCCACTTGAGGTGGCGGTTGATACCGCGGCGTCCTTTAGCCATCCAGTGATGGTTTAACCCCATCAGAGTGACATCGCGGTGTTTCGCGATGGGTTCCCGCGTCTAATACCTTGGCCTGCAGCGGCGATATCGGGATGCTGTTTCTTGTGACGAATTTCCCTTCCATCCCCCTACGCGTGCACCTTGCGGCTTGTGAGAAATGCTGGCGGTTGTCCAGATATTTGAAAATTCTAGACAACCGTCGGTGCTTCTGACACCTTCAAAGTCTTGTAAATCCCGCCCGGACTGTTGGATCGAGACCAAAATTCAGGTCCGAACGGGCCTGGATTAGCTGTGTGATCGCGCAAATCACACAGGAACTGATCTGTAGTGGTTTCGAACTTGTAGGCGGAGACGCGTTAGTAAAATTCGTTTTTCCGAACTTCAGTGCCCTTGTTGGAAAGAAGTTCGCCTCGGACATGGTTCATACTTGGAGAACCCACTGTTCTCGACGCGGAGCACGTGATAAAATTCACCGCGTCTCTCTAAATTTAGCAGTTCTCGAGTTAGAGGATTCCGCGTTCACACTCCTCCCAATACATGGGACCAGCGGCTTCCCCCCCCCCCCCAAAAAAAAAAGCCTTCCCGTTGCTGCCACATGGTCATGTTTGCCTTCGTTAGGATGGTCTCAATGTGCTCTTTCCAACAGCGTTTGTCCCGCAGGCGCGCGATGTTCCGTTCTCCCGATATCGGCTTAAGAGCATGACGAGCTGCGAGGCTGGCTAGAGCCACCCTGAAACGCTTCCCACTTTTCAGTGTCGTAAGTCGATCACCCGATGTCCGATTTAGTCGAAATTCTGTGTGCGCGTGCTCTGTTCCCTGCTCTACAACTTTCCAATTGAGACCAGCCGTCGATTTCCAGTGGTTAAGACGTCATTCTCGAAATTCCTGACACCGACCAGCGTTCACCGATTTTTGTCCCTGTCTTCAGGCTTGAAGCCCACGGCGGATCCGACTTCCTTTTAATGGGCACACGCACTCGACATGGGAAACGCGTAGAAACTTGCAGCATCTTTCTATCCCTCTCGGTTCTCGAGTTAGAACACCGTGGCAACGGCGGTTCTCTGATACATGGGCCTGGGGCATTTTTTTCGATATCCGGTTCTTGCTGGCGTAGGAAGGTGATTGAGATGTGTTTTTGAAGAGGAAAACGTCCTCTTTCCGATAGCGTTGGTCCCGTCTTCGCGCGACTTTCCGTTCCCTTGCTACATCCCGAGGAGCGCCTGGCGCTGGGGCATGGCCTGGCGGGCAGGTGGCCTTCCTGCCGTTTCTGCGCTGCGGGCGGGGCGGCGTCCATTTCGCTTGCAAGCTTCGTTGCGTTCGCACGCCTTTTTCTGGCTCCCGTTGTCTCGCGTTCCGTCGTTGCTCTGGTGCCCTGGACTGCTGTGAATGTGTTTTTATGCCCTACTAGTGTTGCCTGGGGGTGCTTTTATGTGTGCACCCTGGAAGATAGGTCCAGAAGCCTTGCGATTTCTTAGATTAAAGGTTAGTTCTATGTTTGTACGATTCGTGCAACTTTTGTTTGGTATCATTCCTAGCGTGTGGGTTCTATTACTTTATGCTAGCAGTGTGATTATTACCATTCTGATTCCTATTACCCTATGCTTTATCTTTCAGCTAAGTGTACTCGTGACCCTACCAGCACTTTTCAAGGTGAAGATGCAACATCGTCAGTGGCCCCGTTACTAATGTCTAATCTATGAATTTCAGATACTTTCGACGTATTCATTGCGGTGAACAACGCGGTTGGGACAGCACACTCACGACGTGGGAAGGTCACAGAAATGTTGAAAGACATCAGGTGAGTTACGCTAAAGTGCGTTTCAGAGCTCTTCAGTGACTTGTGTTAACTGCGAAACAGATTGGGCATACGCTTCACCCGTGCAACTTCGTCATGTGCTCCACGGCAGCACAAGCCTTTACGGCTCTGCCACTGTATGTAAAAAAATGCTGAGTGATTTTAATAAAGAATTTGCAGGGAAGTACAATGTGTCGCACCCTGCTGACTCTTTTACAGATGTGTGGAAACGTCGTAGCGGATGAATGTGAATTATGGATCTCCAAGTGGCGTCCCCCGCGTCATTTTCAAGATTTTACCCGTTTTGAAGGTACGTAGTGAATGTGCGAGGCATTCACGTTCCTACTACGTGGTTATCCATGCGTTTCCCGTCTTCGCAGGCAATAGGGCTGTTGATAGGGAGAATGCTAGGCTACTGCAGACTGCAACCATAGGCGCTGTGTCTAAAGGTATGCGTATACGTCGATGCGTACTTCACAGTGACATTTTGCTGTAGCAGTGTTTTTGAAATTACATTTCTTGCAGGTTAAGCTCACATGACGCGGCAGGGAAGGGAGTCCGTGGCGAAAAGTGAATATAGCCGAAGTTGGATAGCGTTAATTTTTGCGCACGAAAGGCAAGCTGGACACATCGCAAATCTCCAGTTGTACGAAACACAGTGCAGCATGGTCGTCGGTTATGCCAGTGCTTCAACATATGTTTCGGCGTCGCACTTCGGACATTGCGGGCGTATACCTTTAAGTTTTTCCCCTTGTGGACCGATGCTGTGTGTGTGCATGGACATCATGTTCTCAATAATAATGCGAAAAAAATGCTGGTCATGTTACGCTGTGATATAATACCTGGTGAGGTAATACCATGCTATGACGCTCAGTTTCATACGAAATAAAGTGTTTGATCTAATGTTGCTTGTTTGTGCCACTGATACGCACTGCTGTGCGGTGTTGATGTAATGTTCAGAGAACGCCAGTAAGCCTGGCTAAGGCACGGGAAAAAGGTCCACTAGAAGTCCGTAAAAGGTCGTCATTGACGTACTATGGACTTCCTTGGGACGTGCGCGGATGTTATTTTGGCAGTTCTGAGTACGTCCCAAGTATGTCAAAATTATGTTTCAGGATGTCCTCAGGATGTCTTCATCGTCCTGAGGGTAACATCATGTAGACGTCCTTGGGACATCGGTGGTTTACTGGGGATGCTCTCTTCCTGGTTTTTCGTTGCTACACAAAGAGAGAGTACTATCGTAATCCTATACGCATCAAAGCGTTAGCAAAGCTTACAGTATTCAGCTTCCATAAGGGAAGGAGTGTACGGCATCCACGAAGTAGCGCTTGTCGTCGTTGGGGACCAAGCTCTTCTTCAGTCTCGAAATGCTGTACATCGTTTGCTTTATACTCTGGATGGTGCACTGCTCCCTGTGGACAAGATACATCCCTGTTACGTACGCAGGATATCATGATCTGAATGTTAGGATATCCTGAGGACCAAGCCAGAGGTCCCATTTACATTCAGAGGACATCCAGGAGACCAGGATTTCGGCACTAAATACACGTCGCAGGAACGTCCCTGTGACATAACTTTTTGGATATGTGACCAATATGGGACGTTGCTCAACCACCTTTTGGTCAACGATTATATGCATTATTAGACCGCACATACAGCTGCCACTGACCCAATTCAGCTACATGCACTCCTGGAAAGGCACTAATGACTCACAAAGTACGCACCAATAGCCGACACATTTTATTTCCAGATTAAACAATTTTAGAATATATGTGAAAGACGACAGGAATGCCAGCTTGCTTGACCATAACCCACGACAAAAAAAAAAAAAAACTGCCCTCACCCTAAAGACGAAGAGGGTGCAGGTGCTCATATGACGATCCCCCTCCGCAGCGCGCAATCGGTGCACAATATAATCATTGGCACCTGTCGTTAGCCGTGCATACGAGCTACTATCTATATTGGCATCGGAGCGGAAGACCAGCCATTCAGCCTGGCTCCCTCTAGCCGCATACAGGTTGAACCATATACTGAAATACAGTTTTTTGAGGGAAGCTGATTATGTGTAACAGGGTGTAGGGCGCGAAACATCTGCAACGGTGACGAGAGTGCTTCTTTGGATTAACTTAAGTCTGCGACGACGCTTAGTTAATCTTAGTTAACATCTCTGACATCCCTGCCTATCATATACTGTGTTTTTAATTCAAGCTATCCTTTCCAGTTTTTTTTTCTATTCAAGCTAATGTGATTATCGGCTGGATGCAGCTGTAATGCCGATAGGTCTCCTCCTTTGCTTGAAGTGTTTACGTAAATATTTTGTACATTCAGCAGCACGTGAATGATAGAAATATCTAATGCTCTTACTAATCCCCCACACTTCATGCTCTTACAAGTTAAATTTTCGACTTGCTATTATTTCATGCACATTTAGTCCCGGTATTCGATACCCAAAGATTGTGAAGCACATATAAACCATTACATACATTACTTATTTGCATTACTTACGTATATTACTCCCATTACATATGCCACGCACCTACACAGAATCATTCAAAAAATCAATTGAATCAAATTTATTGAACTTGTTTCTTTAAAATTGAGTCATTCTTCTCGTTGTGACATATCCTGTGGTCCATGTCCATGGGATGTCGCAGGGATGTACAAGATATGAGTACCTATAACGTCTTATTGTGTATATCCATGCACCATCCATGTGACGTTCGAGACGTCTGTGACGTTTGCGACATTTCTGGGATGTCTCAGGGATATGTGGTGTCCACTGGGCTTCTGAGAGACTGCCTTTTCATAGAACAGAGAACCTCGGGACACTTCGTGCAATAAGTGTTTCCTCACCACATCTTCCTTAACTCTTTTCGCTCTAGCGATCTGTTTGTGTGTCCCAACCAAGTGAATGCTGTACATTTTGGCTCGGATGGCTACGACTTCCTGAATAACACCACCTCCCGTCTAGTCTTTGAAGTACCCCATCTGGTTTGCGTGCTCGTCGTTGAAAAGTGGGTGGTCCGGTGGATAGGAGGACGAATCTAATTCGTCCTCGATTTTCATCAGCTGCTCTTCCAGGCTCGCACACGTGAGAGAAAACATTATGCTGTTCGTATCGCCATAGATCAACTGCACTGGTGGTCAAGCGAGAAAAGAGCGACTCGTAGATGAAGCTGTACATTCGGACTTTGAATATCTCTAAAATGGCAAAGCCCACGTAAAGGGAGTGCGTGCATTTGATGCGTCGCTGTTTCATCTCGTACAAGATGCACTTGTCACTCAAAATTTGGAAATGCTGACTGTCGATGGAGCTAGCTTTTCGGAGTGCACTTTCTTTGCGTAGGCTATAGCATGCCTCTTCATACGTCTCACATTTTGTATCGATTTACTAAACGTACTGTTCGACATGGTTTTGTACAGAAGACACTCGAATTTCGTGGTCGTGGCATTCCTCAACGCGACATTTCTCTGCACGAAGGTTCGCAAAAAATTGTCTTGGAGGAACGAGAGGATGCTGTGAACACGTTTTATTTTCATACCCAACCTCACATACAGAGCGAGTAATGCATAATGAACGACGTAGCGTTCTTTGTCGTAGCATGTCAGCAAGAGTTTCTTTGTGGGAGTGCCAACGCATGTTCGTTCAGCGCCAACGCGCGTTTCAAGTGTTGCTGGTAGGGGAGAGTTTGTTCTCGTCCACGCACCTGTGTTCGGGTGCCAGGGGAAAATCCCTGGTGAGTGCGTGCAGTTCTTCGGGATACGACAAGTCTACCACGTAAACGTAACCCACTTCCGAATCGTGAGGAATGTTGAGAAAATCGATCTCGCTCCACTTCGAAGGATCGGCCCACTCAAAACCACCTGTCAGAAGATGGAAAGTCATAAAGTCACAAACTGTTCACGTCGAGGTACTGGATGAAAGTCTTTTCTTGCTCGGGTTCGTAATCGTCGCACCCATCGTGATTAGCCCGACAGTATCTGTGGAATCTGTTACAAATGCCTCCCCCTGATTCCCTTCTCGATCGTTTCGTACATCTTGTGATTGCTCATGAGCTCGAGTTTGACTTTGGTGAGCTTCAGAACGCTGCTTCACGCGTAACTGGCGAGGGACACTGTACGTAGGATATCCATCCCATCTGTCTCTAGCACAATCTCTCTGAAATACAGCACGACGTCGCAGAGCTGACAGGCGTCGAGCATGACATAGAGACGCGTGTAACCGCCGAGGTTCTTACATTCGAACAATTCGAAAATGTCGAGGGCGTACTGATAATCCTCGTCCGTGATATTTTGCTCGTTCATGACACTTTTGAAAGCTTCCTTTGGCGGTAGCGCGGGCAAATTGTATGCCTCGAAACTGTCGACGAAGGTGTAGGGATAAATGCCCTTCCTGAGGAGGTGGCGGAAACGGTTACCAAACATTTGGCAGGTGCAATGAAACGCACTCTCGCCGCCGCTGGTGAGGAGCGTTTCCATCAGGTTAGACAAGGACAGGTTGAAAAACTGCATGGTATCGCAGAAATGGAGATCTCCAATGTTGAACCCTCTTATCTTTTCCGAACTCGAAGCTAAGATCCACAGTTCACCTACATTTAGAACGTGCATGTGGTGGAGAAGGGAGCTGAAATCGTATTAGGTTGTGCACGCACACGACGAGTTCGGTGTTATGACACGTAAGGTTACACATATCACACAGCGTCGCGACAAAATTCGAAGAACCAGGCTCTACGAAGCAGGTGTGGTTGTGATGCGACACCTTCCGCGTATGTCGGTTAAATTCGCACCCGCAGAATTCGCAGTGCGTCGCACTCTCGTGTCGAAAGTGGTCTTCCATACTCATGACCAACGGCGAGGGACAGCAGTTCAATCTATCGATTTGATCGCTTAATCCCTTGAGCGCGAGCAAGCATTTTTCTGGTGCGTTGGGTCCCAAATAGCCATCTAGGCCTACTATTTTTCGGTCGCAACTTCTCACTACAATGAAGCAGTACGAGCTCATCCTGTGCACATTCACGGCGTCCTTAACGAGTGCATCCTTTTCCAAAACGCTCTCTGTGCCTAATACCGTGAAATAGGGGTGCGAATGCATGTACTGTATCTTGTTGAAGAAGACGCTCTCCCCCGCTTTTGGCATTTCGAGAATTACTTCGCTTATGTCTTGACACAGACGTTCATGCTGCTGCAATGCCTCTCTCGTCCCATAACCGCTCGTGCATTTCTCGCAATAAAAATAGTCACTTTGTCCAATGAAAGTGCTAAATTTTCTGATTCCATAGAAATGTTCCCTAACCTCGAGCAGATGGACCTTATTCTTATAGAGCGTGCAGGGAACCCATCCGGTAGACATCGAACACGTCTGCTGATCGAACACGTAGATGTACACGGAGATTTTATTTTTTCCCTCCCACAGAGTAATGTCTTCGTAAGTGAGTAGGAAGCAGGGTGGCCAGTACGTTACGCGCGTCTCCGGATTCGAAGGATTCATGTATTCGTGGTATCTGACATAAAGGTTTGGTTTGCTCCTCAACGGATGCAAGAGTGCCAGCACGCTATACTTGAAACACTCGTTTTCGTGATTCTGTGGAAGTTTGACGTTTGTGAGAGTCTGTTTTTCTTTTCAACATTTCGAGAAGCTCGATCGGGCTCTGAATCCGCTTCGGTTTTAAGCGCGTTAGTTTTAAGTCGACACATTGGACGTCGTTGGAGGTGAAACCAGACCCTTCTCTCGCATAGTTTTCTACACGTCACGAGGACTCTGCGATGGCAGCATTTATCGCGCCTTCGATTTCTTGGTGGTTATGAACCACCCTCATGTGACGGTTCACGTGAAGGACATGAGAAGTCAACCCGTTGGCTTTTTCCTTAACCAATGAGTGCTTTCGAGCACAGGTAAAATTTGAAAGGCATGGGATACTCTTTCAGGACGCGCGTGATTACTGAAGCTATGAGATAGAGTCCCAAAGAGTATGAGAGAGTATAGATAGGGTCCCAAATCGTCGACGTACCGTAAGAATGTTTTTCAGTTTAATATCGATATTAAACCGAAAACATTCTTACGGTACGTAGACGATTGCTTCTGTATTTTGAAGAATTCCGATGTTGACGAGTTTTTTGGCACGCCTAAACCGCATCGAGCCATCCATCCAGTCTACCGTGGAACTCGAGAAGGAGAACGTTTTGCCTTTTCTCGATGTACTCGTAAAGAGAGAAGGAATTGACCTAAAGTTCACCATGTACAGGAAACCGGTGCGGTCTCCGAAACCGACCACGTCCAACTGACGACCAGCCCTGTCAGACTAGACGAATCACCATGCCATATGTGAAGGGAATCAGCGAGTCTCTGGCATGTATACAGTGGACCCTCGTTAATTCGAACTCGAGGGGGCCGGGGTATTTGTTTGAATAAACCGGAGTTCGAACTAACGGGAGACGCTCTCCTGGAAGGGGGCTTGGGCCCAGGGAGCGCATGCAGATGTGTCGCGACGCACTTCGAGTCGTGTTTTAAGTTCGCGGTACCGGTGTCACTTCAAGACGCATTTATATTGGCGTAATTCAAATCGTTACTGCTGCCGAACTCCGCCGCTACCGCTGTTAGGCCGCGTACCCACATGCGGAGAATCTGCGCGGAAACGCGAACGCGGCGCGGTAAACTCTTGCCGCTGTGCGGCAAAAGCCACCTCCGCTTGCCGCTTTTTGGCGATCGCGCAGTGCACGATTTTTAGCGGCATCCGCACATGCTCCGCCAATCAGGAAGTAACCGGAAGTTGCGTGCGTTCTTGTTTTCTTCCGGCCTCCCGCACGGAAAACATTGACAGCGTCGTTGACTGGAAGGTATGTCGCACTGATGCACACGTTTTTCAGCCGGCGAATTTATGACGATGGAAATAAAATGTCATTGCTGCGCACATTATAGAGCGTTGCGTTAAAATGACTTTTTGGGTCGACACTGGAATAAAATTTGGGAGTGCAGGTAAGTAAAGTGTAAGATATTGACTGTCATAGTGTCAGGAAACATTGTTCACAAGAAAAGAATGCGCTATCGCCACAGCGAGTGAACCCAAAGCCTGCGTTTCTTGCGTCTGCGATGCTGATTGCACAAAAGCTCAGATGTGAGAACGGAAACGTTCACTAGTCAGTAGCTCGACTTCGCTGTCGCCCGCCATCTTTTCAAGCTTTCGCTGTGGAGAGTCGCGGGCGGAGGCAGTATAGCTGGGGCGGCATCCATACCCGTCCGCTTGCGGCAGGCGGTTGCGCACATCTCTACCGCATGTGGGAACGCGGCCTTACGTTCCCGATGCCGAACCGATGGTACGGCGGAGAAAACTCCCAGAGCGTCGCGGCCGTTACGACTTTGAAGGAAATACAGGACTTATATGTTCACAAGAATTCACTTACAGGAACTATTAAGCAACTTAGGGTTGAAAGCAGTCAGTATTGCAACTGTTTCCTTTAGCGGGACTGCCCCAAGAACACGCTGACATCCCTCACTTATCCTGAGGATGTCATTGCGGGACAGCGGTGACATCCTGGGAATATCCCCACATGATCCTCAATTTGTTAGAAAAGTGTTAGAATGAGACTCCAGAGATGGTCCTAGGGACAACATCTGGGGACAAGACTGGGATCTCAGGAGCACTATATGATCATGTCAAATTCTACAGTAAATCTGCTTTCATTTCTCACTTTTAGAAGTGTGCAGACGTTTACAGTGGAAACGGACTCTCTCTCTTGCAGTTTTCAACCTCGGCCAGCACCTTGTCATTTTCCGTCTCTCATTTTTTATTGTTTTTCGATAACGAACAATGGGTGTTGTAGTATAAAAAGCAAAAAAATAAAAAATAAAAGGTCATGTGCCACTAAGTGTAAGAGTAACACAGCCAACTTTAAAAGGAATATCCAACAGTGGCATTTCCTTTCGCAGATACAACATATACCATGTATTGCTTAGCTTGAGAACTCTCGCATGTGCGAGAGTCTTCCTAGCATCGCTGTCAAAACCAATGGTGAGGTACCTAAGTTTAATTCAATTTCATGTATAAGTAACACACCAGTGACGAATTCCTTTGAGTATAAGAATACAACCAAGGTAGCGTCCGTGTTTCCTACTTAGTTGATTTAAAACATCCAGCGAAAGTCGAGCACGTGCTGTAATATGCCATCACTTTCCTGTATCTTCCACGGAAATGCTCCGTGCAGAATCCTGTCAGGGACCTTGCACGGATGTTCATGGCAACAAGATCACAATGAAGTGTCTAGCAAGCTGTATTTTATCGCACATTGAACCCAGTGCATGAAGTGTCCGTTGAAATCATTCAATTTGTATCCCTGTATTTTTGTATTTACTCTTTCTATTCTACTATTCTCTCTTTGTGGGTTTTGTAGTTTATACATGATCACTGCTGATTTGGTTGCATTTGGTTATGAGAAACAAACCGAAACACTAATTAATGGGCGCAGGCATAGAAATGCACATCGCATTATTAAACTAATTTACTTCTCCTATATCTGTCCTCGGCTGGCGGCCGCAGGATGTACGCAAATGACTATCACTGGAAGATCCCATGATGACACTCTCGGGATCTCCTCCGGACATCTCATCATGGACGAGGACGCGATGACACTTTGAGGACGTCCTGAGGATCGCGAGTGTTGTTTGGGAGCATCGCTTTTGATTCGGACACAAGTTCAAGCGTGGTATCCGCATTTTTCTTGGAAGAAAAATGGTGCACTGTCATATCCAGCGCCGATGCTACATCATATGCACTTGGTAAAGGCACTGGTTCGCGAGACAGGTTCACGGCTTGGGTCGTCTGAATCTTCGTCGCTACACTCCGCAACGGTCCTGGCTGGCTGGCAACGCGCCGTCGATGATGTCCGCGTCAGTTAAGAGCCCAGTCTCCACGCCGTCGTCTCTGCTGACATGGAGCAAGTTAGGGAAATAAACTATTGCAGTGAACGGGTTGTAGAACGATATTGACAGCCACGAAGTCATAAAAATGAGTGACGGCACGCGAACACACCTCCTCCACCCTTGACGGCCTCAAGAGGAAGTGAGAGAAAGAGGAGAGGGACAAAGGGAGAATGCAAGCGTTCGCGTAAACTCCTTGCTGTCGTGAAGAGGAGAGAGCGTCCTTGAACAGCGCAAAATGCGGAAAGAGGACGGGAAGCGTACGCAAGGTCAATAACCAGGGAGGTAAGGGACGCTGTGACCCGTTCTTGTCTGACGCGCCAGCGTTGTTGGTTCGAATTATGCGGTGTATACGCTCCTCTGTTTGAAACCGGGTTGTCTCCCCATTGAAATACATGTGGTTTGGACGGGACTTGGACGAGAGTTGGAATTATCCGGAGGTTCGAATTAAGCGATTTCGAATTAACGAGATTCTACTGTACTAGCGAAGGAAGGAATACGTGTGTCTCACAAACCCGTCTCAACAATCGGACACTATATACTGCGGCCGAAAGATCACCCACCGAAAGAAAAAGCACAAGGTGTAGTCTATAAAATTCCATGCACTAAATGCAGCGCATCATATATCGGCGAGACAAAGAACTTCCCCGAAAGGCTACGGCAACATAAGAATGATGTACGGAAGTCGGACATCGAACGAAGCGCTCTCGCTGAACATTGTCAAGTTCGAGACCATCCTATCGACTTTCAAAACGCCTGCATCATCGACCTTGAGGGTAATCAGATCAAAAGAATGTTTGTAGAGTCCTGGCATATACAATCCACACCTGGAAACCTTAACCGATCTGTTGGAGCGTTACCCACCGTATACGTCAGGGGCCTCCATCACGTGACTGAAAAACGATCCAACGACTCACGAAATTCGAACCACGGCAAGAACGCTGCTGCCAACGACCACTACATTCACCCCTGAGGAAGGAGCTGAACTGGCTCCGAAATGTTGGGTGTCCCCGTCCTGTACCTTGGTTGGAGATTTTCGTTACTATCATATATAGAATACACTCACACAGCAGAGCCGGCCAACTTACATTTTCCTCCACGAAACGGCTCACGTCGTGGATGGATGGATACCCCTCATGGGCTTTCGGTCAGTCATCGTAGAACCAGTGCACCTTTTATAGTCGCTACAGTGCTCTCCTCCTCCTCGCATTGTGACGGTGTCGTCTGTACTTTACCCACCCCACCTTCCGTCTTTCGCGCCTCTTTTGTTGCAATGTTGAAGATGACATTGATCCCTTAGACGTTGAATAAAACATCACACTAATGTCTAGCTAACACTCTGGTGCGTTCTAGGCCGACTTCAATATGGCGTCAAGAAGGCCCCAGAGTGCGATTCGATCCCCAGGAACCTACGCGCCGGTTTATCGCATCCAGAAGTGCTTGAGGTGTAGCCTAATACCCAGGAGGCAGATGTACTTGCAAAGATCGAAGGATTTTCGTCTTGATCGTGAAAGATAATTGACGCGCTACGGGGAGAGAGATGCGTAGTTTCTTCGTGTCCCTCGACGGGTGTGAACTGTAGCAGCTTTAAAAAGGGTTCTGGAACGTGCAACTCTTTCAGTGTTTTCAGAGAGTAGACGTTATCGCGAATTCTATTTAGGCGTCCAGCTTGTGCGACTGGAAATACTTGTTGAGTGTGTTACATAGGAACATGGTTTCTGAATTCAAAGTGACGCCCTCGAAAGCGATGGGTGCGGCGTGCTGCAATAAGACGGGGGTGGCTTCACGTTCGCTCATTTTGGGAGGCTTCACCGCATGACCTGCTTCGCGCGATGCCAGCGACGCGTGCAGCGCCTGTGCGAGGCTAGGGTCCAATTCCACGGCTTTCACGTCTACGGGTAAGACGAAGTTGTATCGCGAATTATTGTACACGAAAGAAACGTTAAATTCCAAAACGGCTTTTTCCAAATTCCTCTCGAGATCCGAGGTGGCGCGAAAAGTTCTCCCGGCTTCGACAGTGTCCTCGAAAGAAACCTCGATTTTGCGCATCTTGCCTTTGGTATCCGATGTTTAAAAGATCATTGCTGATGCTGAGATCCATCAGACCGACTTTATAGCGATTCGAGAGCTGAAGCGGACTATCGAAAGCTACCGTGAAGGCATTGAGTTTATTCGACGGAAACTTATTCATGCTGGCGTTCGAGAGGAGGTGGACGTAGATGTCTGACGTCATTTCCCAATCTTCACCACGTCATTGCTCGGAACGCGACTGTCGTGTCCTCTGTCGTAACCGAACAAGCGAACCAAGGAGAAACTCTGACCGTTTACTTTCTTCTTTCTCAGCACTTTCGTTACTGCCAAGGCTGATTGGTGTCTAGGGTTACGACGAGTACCTCCTCCGGGTAGAAAGGTCCGTCCACTTCCTTACCCCGATAATCCTCCAGATGCACAATGGGAGGGGATGTGTCTTTCAGGTGGGAGACGGTGAAAATCTGAGGCGACCAACTTCCTTCTGAGCTCTTTTAAAAACCTTTTCTGTGCAGTAGGACCCTCACTTTATCCACGACTTTGAGCTTCTTTTTCACGGAGGGTACGACGGGCTTCCCATTTATTTTATTGAACAGTTAAAATTCCTTTTCGGGTGTGACTTCGAACAGGCTGATGCCCAATGTCCTGTGTTTGGTGTTGCTGTAGTCGCGCGCGATCTTGGGAAGTGCGGAAACAAAGTGGTATTTTCTGGTTACTCTAAAATAACGGACTATTCTGTCGCATAAAGTCCTTATGACTCGTTTGGCTTGTGAAGCTTTGATTAGAGGTGAGAAGATGGGATACATGAGGACTTTCTTTCTTGACGGTCTTGTTGTAGAATTCCCCTCCTCTGTCGCAAAAGATGCGTGTAGGAACGTTACCTCCCCGAAAAAGTCTTATCATGGCCTTTTTCATTTCGGCGGGGCGTTTCGTCTTTAGCAGGAGGGTGCGCAGAAAACGGGAGAAGGAATCAATCGCCACGTGAATGTAGCGGTAGCCACCATTGAACCTCTTGTATTTTGAAAAGTCGGCGAGATCCATTTGCCACACGTCGTTTATCTTGATCGCGATGATGCGTCTCCTATTAAACTTTCTTCTCACCGGATGATGTAGCATGTAGGCGTCCAGCTTTCTGAGAATGGCGAGAGCCTTCTTTTTGCTCAAGTGATGTGCTTTTCTATAGCGGTCCACTCACCCCAAACCACCCTCTGGTTTCTCATATCCCTCCATAAGGCGTCCACGCAATTGAGTCTTGCTGCTGCTGCTGCTGCTGACGCTTGCGAGATTTGGGGAGGGAAATCAGGTGCAATAGCTTTGAGACTTTGGGGAACCAGGAAGGTTTCTTCCCCGTCTTACGTTGCAACAAATAATTGACGAGTGCGTAAACAGAGGAGTGCCTGATGGGCTTGCCCGAAACGGAGACACAACCCTTGTGATCACAGGAAATAACCTTATTAAATTCTGAGACGACCCTTTCCGCTTCCTCTTCATCAACCTCTGGAGAAAGGAGCAAATAATCAAAGTCATTTGTAGCATCAGACGTCTTGATTTTATTGTCGTAGGGATCGAATCCGTACTGCTTGAGTATGCGATACCGTGCCTGCAGTATGAGTTTCCCTTTGACGTTGTCACTCTCCTTCGAGGAAAGAATGTTTCCGATGGAGCCGGTCACTTCAATTCACTTGGCCATTGGCGAAAAGGTTCAACACGGGGTAAAGCAGGACAGGAACCACCAACGAAAGAACGCCCTGCCCTCGCTACTGAGAGAGATAGCGCTTCAAACGTTGCGGATTCTTGTGAATCTTTTTGTAGGCGAGCCGACGTAAGAAGCGTTTGTGCTTCTTCAAACACGCGAATGTGCCTGATAATCATGGCTGTGATAGGGTGGTTCGAGGGCAAGACTATAGGATGCTTGACTGCATCAGGAAAGACACCGTACTGGAGACGTCCTTGCATGCGGAGGATCCCTTCGTCGTCGTGAAACAAGGAGGCGTTCCGAAGAGAAGTGTGGGTGGTAGGCTGCAACCCAAAAGCCTCACGTTGAGCATTTCTAATCCAATAGTGCTCTGCCGCATTAATCTCTTCTGAACTTGGCATACCCCTGTCCTTGAGAGAAGGGCTCCTGCTGTTGTGGACAAACCGTAGCACCCATGACGTAACCCGGAGCAGTCTGGAGAACGAGCTGTACTTTCGTACTTGCAGGATGGGCTCGTTGATCACTGTCATCACTGCGAGAACGTCGGGGGTCTTAGCCTCGGAGTAGACATCTCCTGGAGCATTGGCTGTAGAGCGCCAACCTGGCGGCCAGGATTCAGGACTGCACAGCCAACTCGGGCCATTCCACCAACACGTAGTGTCCAGAAGGCGTCGGCATGACACACCCCTCGTCAAAAGGTCGGCAGGATTGTCAAGACCAGGGCAGTGTCTCCATTGGTGGGTTTGCGTAGAAGATTGAATCTCCGCAACGCGGTTCCGTACAAAAGGTTTCCACGCCGAGGGAGATCCGTGGATCCAATGCAAAGCAACCTCCGAGTCTGTCCACAAGATGGCTTCCACATCTAAAAGGAATAACGTCTGCTGGACAAACTTAAGCAGTCGTGAGGCTAGAACGGCGCCCATCAACTCGAGGCGTGGGAGGGACATTGCTTTCACCGGGGCGACTCTGGTTTTGGCCAGCAAAAGACATGCTTCCAATCGGCCTTCGCCACGTTGAGAAACCAAGTAAACAGCTGCTCCGTAGGCCTTGGTGCTGGCATCGCCGAAAACATGCAGACTCCTCGCAACCTCCGTCAACGGAGCTGTGGCACCTGTTAGCTTCCGAGGTAGCCGGAAACGAGCCAGACTAGGCACCTCTTGACACCAATTACTCCATACAGACCTTATGTTGTCAGGAAGGAGATCGTCCCACTGAAGCTTAGCAAGCCAGATGCCTTGCAGTAGGATCTTGGCCGTAACGACGAACGGCGCCACGTAGCCCAGAGGATCAAAAATCCGAGAAACAGCCTGAAGCACGTAACGCTTAGTGGCAACCGGACGTTCCAGAAAATCGGATAATGATTTCATGGAGAGCTGTATCTCATCAGAGTCGATATCCCAATTGAGTCCGAGCACCTTTTTAAGGGAAGTGGTGGATGATGAAGCAGTGCCTTCCGCTTGAAATAACTTCCACAGGGTGCTGTCGTTGCTGGTCCATTTGACGAGCTTCATCCCAGGTTCAATAAGGATGTCACGCGATTCACGGTAGAGCATATTTCCTTCGTCAACGGAATCCACGCCGACAACCAGGTCATCCACATAAAAGTGACTTGATAGAAGAGAAGCCGTTCGAGGATATCGTGAAACCACAGATTGCAAATGATGTCGGATAGTGGCGGCCAACAAAAACGTGCTGGACTTTGCGCCGAACGGTACCCGCATCATTCTCCAAGTCTCAATAGGAGGCAAAGCCTCGTCTGCCTTCGGCGCAGTGGCGTACCAAAGAAAGCGCAAAGAATCGCGATCCTGTGGATCGAGTACGATCTGTAAAAATGCTTTTTCGACGTCAGCTGTAAGAGCTATTTGATATGCCCTGAACTGAAGGAGCAAGTCTAGAACATCCGGGTTCAAGTTGGGTCCAGCGTGAAGAGCTTCATTTAAAGAGATTGCACCAGATGATTTTGACGAAGCGTCGAATACAATGCGTACTTTAGTCGTCTCCCGATCTCTTCGTATGACAGCATGATGAGGCATGTAATATATAGGCCCTCCACCGGTGTTCTCCGTCTCAAGTACGCGCTCAGCATGTCCATTTCCGGCTACCTCAGAAGCTAACAGGTGCCACAGCTCCGTTGACGGAGGTTGCGAGGAGTCTGCATGTTTTCGGCGATGCCAGCACCAAGGCCTACGGAGCAGCTGTTTACTTGGCTTCTCAACGTGGCGAAGGCCGGTTGGAAGCATGTCTTTTGCTGGCCAAAACCAGAGTCGCCCCGGTGAAAGCAATGTCCCTCCCACGCCTCGAGTTGATGGGCGCCGTTCTAGCCTCACGACTGCTTACGTTTGTCCGGCAGACGTTATTCCTTTTAGATGTGGAAGCCATCTTGTGGACAGACTCAGAGGTTGCTTTGCATTGGATCCACGAATCTCCCTCGGCGTGGAAACCTTTTGTACGGAACTGCGTTGCGGAGATTCAATCTTCTACGCAAACCCACCAATGGAGACACTGCCCTGGTCCCGACAATCCTGCCGACCTTTTGACGAGGGGTGTGTCATGCCGACGCCTTCTGGACACTACGTGTTGGTGGAATGGCCCGAGTTGGCTGTGTAGTCCTGAATCCTGGCCACCAGGTTGGCGCTCTACAGCCAATGCTCCAGGAGATGTCTACTCCAAGGCTAAGACCCCCGACGTTCTCGCAGTGATGACAGTGATCAACGAGCCCATCCTGCAAGTACGAAAGTACAGCTCGTTCTCCAGACTGCTCCGGGTTACGTCATGGGTGCTACGGTTTGTCCACAACAGCAGGAGCCCTTCTCTCAAGGACAGGGGTATGCCAAGTTCAGAAGAGATTAATGCGGCAGAGCACTATTGGATTAGAAATGCTCAACGTGAGGCTTTTGGGTTGCAGCCTACCACCCACACTTCTCTTCGGAACGCCTCCTTGTTTCACGACGACGAAGGGATCCTCCGCATGCAAGGACGTCTCCAGTACGGTGTCTTTCCTGATGCAGTTAAGCATCCTATAGTCTTGCCCTCGGACCACCCTATCACAGCCATGATTATCAGGCAGACTCACTTACGGTTGTTGCACGCTGGCGTCCAAGGAACACTGACCGACCTACGGGAGGCCTACTGGGTCATTCGAGGACGGCAAGTGGTAAAGAGGGTGGTGCACGGCTGTCGCGTTTGCAGGCGAGCGAAAGCCCGCGCGTGTACTGAGATTGCTGGTCCCCTACCTCGGGACCGAATATCAGCTGCAGCGCCATTTGATGTGACAGGAACCGATTATGCTGGGCCACTCTTTTACAGACCAGCCTATGAAGAGAGCAATGTTTCAAGAAAATGTTACATCCTCATCTTCACTCGCGCCGTAACTAGGGCAGTTCATTTAGAGCTCACAGAATCTATGACTGCTGAAGACTTTTTGAAGGCCTTCAAGAGATTTGTATCGAGGAGAGGTGTGCCAGGAACAGTATACTCTGATAATTTCCGCACCTTCAAGAGTGTGTCCCGTGAACTTTCCGTTGGCCAGCTGTCGCAGGATCCAGATGTGAACGGGTTCCTTACAGTACATCGGATCAACTGGAAGTTTATCGTTGAGCGCGCTGCCTGGTGGAGAGGCTTTTGGGAACGCCTAATAAAAAGCGCCAAGGTGTGTCTACGGAAGATACTGGAGAAAAGCACCCTAACGTACAGCGAGCTTGCCACTGTTGTCACGGAGGTGGAAGCCGTTCTGAACTCACGGCCCCTGACTTATGTTTCCGAGGATCCAGACGATCTCTCCGTGCTCACGCCTGGTCACTTCCTGGTTGGTAAACGTATTTCAGCCCTTCCCTACGAGCCTGTAGCCGACGTGCGTTCGACGTCAAACCAGCTGCGGCGACGATGGAAGTACCGCGAGCGCTTGATGGAGTCGTTTTGGACTAGATGGACCAAAAAAGGAGTATATCCTGTACCTGAGATCCGCGAACATACGCAAGCCACTTTCATCGTGCAGCGTCAAGACAGGGGACATCGTTCTCATAGCCAAGGAGAATGCGCCTCGGGTGTCTTGGCCCCTTGGCCGCGTTGAAAGTACAAGAGAGAGCGCCGATGGCCGCATCCGATCTTGCCAGGTCAGGATATCAGGGGGCAAAGTTATCTGTAGACCAATTCAACTGCTACACAAGTTAGAGGCAGACGAAGATTAATTGCTAGGGTCTCTCATCTGCTTCATCGACATCGTCAATTCAGGGGTGGGAGTGTAAAGAAAGATGACATCATATCGCGTAAAATCATGGCACGGATCTCGTGAATTGTGATGCTTCCACCATCTTCATATTCATTTAAACGTTTTGCAGTACCCTTGAACAGACGTCCTCTCTTCTTGTTACAATTGTCTGGAGCTAGAGCCACCTTTCCGTTCAACACATTGAGACAAATTTCGGAGAGGTGTTTCATGTCGGCCGAGGAAGAACGTCTCAAGACGTCCCGACGGCGTAGAGGGGGTAGAGTGGAGAGCACTTTGAGTAAAGCGAGGTGAGGCTGGAGATTCATTTCGGAGCGTAGATATATTGACGTTCTTCTGAAAAGATTTTGCTACACGACCTGTGATCCTCGTGCGTATAGTTGTGAAGATCCACAAGTAAATAAGCATGGGGTCACGACATCACTTGTTTATATGCGTCCAGAAAATACTCCAATCTATTTCTGCCGAATAGCTGTTGCCCAAAATGTTCCATCTGGTGGACGCAGCGCACGGTGCACCACAGGACGACGTAACTGGCGTTGTAAGATATAGTTCTAAAATGGCTACTGTTGAAAAATATGTTTTGAACGAGTAAGAAGGTCAACGCGTTGGCGTGGTGAGAATCCTGAATGAAAAGATCGGTAACCTTTTTCAAGGAATGTCAGAAATTCAAGGAAGCGTCAGTCATGTGATCATCGACGACGATGAGCGTAGCGTGCGACGTGTCCCACTCTCGTGGTAGCTGCTTGGTAAATTTTACACAGTCCCCAAATTCGTCCTGCATGCTCGGTGAAACCTATTTCTGCACGTAGAATATTTGAGAGGGTGGCTTATCCACGACGTCGTTCAGGTTCCTCAGCACGTTTACAACGAACGTGGATTTACTGCACATGGAGGGACCACTTAAAACACAACGAAAAGGATGATATAAACTAAAAGGTTCCGGAGAAGACATGCTGCGTGTGTACACATTGCACGAAGAAAAAGAAGAGACTGAGTCTCGTAGAGAAATGCATCTCTTCTATTTACACGTAGTCCTATAGATCTGAACTGCGTTCTCAATACAGATTATCCAGGCAAGTTGGACCTATTTTTCGTCAGTCTGTCCGCCACTAAGATACGTAGCATCCTAAGCCTTTTCTCCGTGTTGTCGCATGTTTAGCGTTGTGCACCTAGCATTTTGTGGCTGTCATCTTGTGTTAGCCGTTGAATTTCCTTAGCATTGTGCGGTGACACTGTGGTTAGGCCTGGTCGATTGCCTTAAGCCTTTTCCCCGATGGGTAGTGTTTTCTCCCCGTGTTGTCGCATGTTTAGCGGTGTACACCTAGCATTTTGTGGCTCTCATCTTGTGTTAGCCGTTGAATTTCCTTAGCATTGTGCGGTGACACTGTGGTTAGGCCTGGTCGATCGCCTTAAGCCTTTTCCCTGGTGTGTAGTGTTTTCTCCCCGTGGTGTCGCATGTTTTCTCCCCGTGGTGTCGCATGTTTAGCGGTGTGTGCCTAGTATTTTGTTGCTGTTTTCATCTTGTGTTAGCCGTCGAGTTTCGTAGCGATGTGCGCTGCCGTTAGGGCTAATCGCTCTTCTTATGCTCTTTTCTGTGCTGTCGCATGTTTAGCAGTGGTGGTTAGGCCTTTTCTTGGTGTTTTGTACGCGGATGTTTAGACTTGTTCAGCAATGTTGCAATTTTTACCCGCCGCTAGTATTTTGTTGTTCTCTATCTTTTTCGCATAGAGCTATGACGGTGGCACCATCTGGTGTGATGCCTTGCAACTAGGTGGCCACCTGTCGTCGATCTCTGCAGCTACCGGCCGTCAACAAGCAACATGGCGGTCGCTGGTCACTCCAGAGAGGTTTCTTCGACGCGGCATCATTGATTTTCGAATAAATTGTTTCTCTCCACTCTATTTCTATCTGTTTTTTTCTTTTTTATGACCACGAGTATCCAGAAACATGCAGGGTGGTCTGAACACGAGTTAGATGCTCCCCAATTAATGTGTCCCGATTACTGTAGTAGGGGGTCCCAATTAGCTCAAATTGCTAATTTAATCGTGTTCAGACCAGCTGTGTGTTTCCGGATAATCGTGGTCAGTGCTTACTACTGAGATTGACACTAGACACGATAGATAGATTTTCTATAGGTCCTGTATAAATTAGAAAATCAATTTCATCAGTGTATGTATACTCTCCTTCCTTTATTCGTACTGCTCGGTGCCCCAACAACACAGAAAGGTCCTGCGATCATCCTCAGGATGTCAACCCCGGACGACGATGACATCCTCAGGAAGTTATCAACTGGTCCTCCCAGTGTTACCTCCGTGTTAAAGTGGGACTCCCGGTCATATCACCTGCACATCCTCAGGGTGTCAACCTGGAACACTCGCAGGACCTTGTGAGGACGACTTCACCTGCATCCACCTGTACCTCATTTTTCTGCGTATAATTTATACGAAACCAGACGCAGTCCAGCTAACTTCTCTTTTTCCATACATCTTGATTAACTTCCGCAGTACAATCTCGCTGTTTGTTTCTAGTACAATTCAGAACGGACAACGAGCGCAGCGGTTTAAAGAGAAAGCAGAGAGAAATATAAAAGACATAAAAGACGTACAAAAAATATTGTCAGGGGCACGAAGTCCGAGAAACTCACTTCGAAAGGTACTAGAATTCTCTTCCGAAGCCAAAACAGACACTGTTTATTGCTTATAACGCAATCCTCCATACATTCGAGAGTCCTACTCGCCTGTGACACAAAACGAAGGGTGAGCTATCCATGTTTCTTTCGATTACGCAAAGAAAGAATACTCAATGTGAGGAATTGATTGAAGTATTAGGTCCACATCAACGCAAAGTCTAGGTTTCTTTCTCCTTTTGGTTTGAGACGTTCGCCCAGCAAACCATTAATATCCATGGGACAGCCCTACAAGGTCGCGAACGTCCTGAATATCTCAACATCCATAGGATATCTATGGGATATCGCACAATTTCATTGCGTTTTGGGCTTACTCCAGTAAACAACAGATGTCCCTGGTATGTTGGAAGGATATCGCGCTCTGGATGTTTGAATGTCCCATGACAAGCAGCCTGCAGATCCTAGGGATGTCTATGGGAGGTCCAGGAAATATTTGTTTGTCCTTATAGAGACGGTAACCTGAATTAAAAACAGAGTAGTTGATAGGAAGGGATGTCAGAAATGTTGTTGGGTATACTGTGGGTTGATGCAGAAACACAGGAATTGCGAAGATACATCCTCGTCACCGTTACAAATGGTTTACGCCACGCTACCCCTAACGAACGTGTGTGTAACGATTTGTATTTCAGTATATGTTCCATCCAGCTAGCAAATAGAGGTTACTGCGGGTTTTTCCAAGTGCTCCAAGTGAGGCGGGCAGGGTTCGGCACTTATGCTGGCATGTCCCACGGTGTTGCTGTACTGTGATGAATCCTGTTAGGCTAAGGTAATGTTTTTGTTCCCAATAGTATCAAATGGGTTAAAACACACAATAAATATTATTTGCTGGAACACAGTTGCAGTGGTGTCTACGCACTCTACAGAAACTAAATATCTGATGCACAAAATTGTTAAAAGCAAAATATGTACGATATTCCTAATCTCCCGTATATATCCAAATATCCGTGACAGACGTCGCAGGGACTTTCAGTGGATCTACAAACATGGCAGAAATGCTAGTCGCAGGGATATCGCATGGATGTAAAACGGATCTGTGGCAAACTCCAGTGGATATCCAAACGTCCCGGGCGAGATATCTTACGGATATTTGCTGGATGCATCTGGTTTGCTGGGGGTAGGAGCTTTGAAAGTCAAAAGCAGTGCGACAGAATCGCGCGTTTCTCTCCATTTCACGAGTAATGCGCTCCATTTATCATAGACAGTCATCCCTTTTAGATGCAGGGAATTTTACCCTGGACCACCCTTTATTTCAGAAAAATGTCAATCAGGTCCCAGGATCGGCCCAAAAAGAAAACAAATGTGTTTAGGAAGTCTGAACAGGTTAACTAAACAAAGTAATATTTCTCGTCCCGCTAGCTACCCACAGGTATGGGCACAGGACGTACCTGAATGACTCTTCACGGACAGTCCGAGAGTGTTATCCTGGGGACGTACTGAGGATAACCTCAAAGGACGAGGACACGATGACACTGTGGGGACGTCCTGAGGACCGCGTGTGTTCTTTGGGTGCGTACTCAGTACTAATGCACTCTACAAAGGGTGAAAACTGCATATTTATGACAATGAGGACATTACTGCAGATTTGAGGACATGACTTCTTTGCACAAAATATTTTAAAAGCACACAGACTGACGTGAAATGCCGGTTTGTGTACTTTTTAAATAAAATAATTTGTGCAAAAAAGTCATGCCCTCAAATGTGCAGTGATGTCCTCAGGAGGTAACTAAATGTAATTAAAGGTAATTAAGATCAATTAAAGGGAAATTGAGAGTAATTGAAGCAACTAAATGTAATTGCACAGAATTATATGATATCCAAGATTACTTCAGGTAACCTGCGATTACCTTCGGTAATGAAAGGGGGGTAACTACAGGGTAATTGAAGGTAATTGAGGCTAAGTAAAGGTTAATTAAATGGGCTTACATATCGTAGTTGAAAGAGTCCTGAAACCTGAAGTCAAGTATAGAACAGAGGTGGACAATCGGAAGGGTTAGAGCGGAAATGAAGAACCGGAAGTCAAGTTAGCCGGAAATGGATACCGGAAGTCCGGTGTAGACGGAAGTGGACACTCGGAAGTTGGGTTTCGACCGGAAGTGGACACTCGGAAGTTTGGTTTAGACCGAAAGTGGATACCCGGAAGTCTAGTATGGACTGGAAAAAGCGCTTAACGCTAACGCATTTCTCTCGCATTTACCGCTAAATCGCCACTGAACTTTTTTTGATGAGGCGCCTGATAATGTTACTATATCATTTAAGATGATAGCCCAAACACGCCATGCCAGCACCGAACAGCTGCTTGCAAGGCTCTCGTCTCGCACTGTAAGGCAGGCAACGTTTGAGTGAAACCTTGATCTCTCATATATATGGAGCAGATATGCATAAACGGACTAATAATGTCAGTTAATTGCAATTAATAATTATGCTATTTATTTCACGTTATTATATATTCCTAATAATAGTATAATTCATTACAATTAATAATTGTAACTGCTCATTACAATTAATAATTTGCTATTTAATTATTAGTTAAGTAATTAACAATATTACATCACATGCATAAAATCATACTGGACCGTGGCCCAAGACTTCTTGATGAACTTGCTTAGATGTATACTGAGGAGATTCAGAATGGAAAGAATTATGTTCGTGATTTTTGTATAGAAAATCTATAGAATATGATAGATAAACCTATCCACTCTCATATCACTCCACTATCACTCCACTATCACTCCACTCTATATACCTGTGGGAGCTAGCAAGGAGTCAGCCACACAGGAGGAAGCCCAGAGGGAAACTGTTTATTCTGCGGGCACGTAGCGCGTGCCCGCTGTTGCGGTAGTCGTCTTCTTCTCGGGTAGGTGTCCGCCGCAGATACTCCCCCGCCCAGACACAGCGGCAGCTGTGGTAATGCGAGCAGAAGAGCAGGTTGCATTGCAGCAGTAGCGGGAGCTGTGCAGGGCGCTTGTGCAGGCGGGTGGGAGGTTCCGAAAGGTGGTGTCGCAGAAAGGTGGTGATGACGCAGCATGAAGTGGTCCAGGAAGGCAGTGGATGGATGTGGATGAGTGGCATGAGAGGCCCTTGGCGATGTGCGCCAGAAGGTATGCGGGGTTTGCGGGGCCGTGGAGTGAGGTTGGAGGCCGTGTTGGCTGCGCGTGGGTGGCGTTGTTCGCCGCGCTGGTGAGCTGCCGAGACGTCGGCTGCAGGCAGGGTGACGTCGGCTGCCGTGACGAGCGCGACCGCTCGGCGAGCACGAGGCTCTGGTGTCACGGCCGGCAGGTTATGGTAATGCGGGGTGTCTTGCGTGCGTACCTTCCAAGATAGCGTCTAGGCCTGATGACGTGGAGCTGACGACGATGGCTGCCGAAGGTGGAATTTGCGCATGGTGGTGGTGTGCCGTGCGGCGAGTGACCTCTGTTGCCGGGTGGAAAAGGCAGCTTCCTCCTGGGAATGACGTTGAGTGGGCCTGGGAAGCTCGGTGCAGAAGATGGAGAATTCAGGGTGGTAAGAAGGCCGAATAGTCCGAGGTGTTCGAATGTTCGGGCCACCAACTGTGGGAGCTAGCAAGGAGTCAGCCACAACAAAACAAACGACGTTTTTCTTTGTGTGTGTGCATAGATCATGTTACCCCCGACATGAAACAAAGTAAACAACGGGAATTAGCCGAACCAGGCTACATTTACGGACAAACACGAACACGCAAACCTCCAACGCCCAAGTATCAATAGGTGATCGGTACATTCTAAGAATCATGGTAAGGCTCCACTAGTCCGTGTCTACGCTAGCAGACGCCGCGTACTGCGCCAACGTGAAATAGGCCCTCGGATTAGCTTGCAAAGCAGGTAAAAGCGGTAGTAAAAACGCCGCCTATGATATAAATTACGATGTGCCTTTCTATATGTGCACGAGTCAAAATAATACTGGGAAACACTAGTAGAAAGACAGAGAAAAGGAATGAAGCATGCGATATTTTATTTAATCATTAATTTTAATTTTATCATCATTGATTTTATTTTATATTTAAACATTAAATTTCTTGAAAGAAATAATTTCTTCTACCCTTTGCAACATGGATTCAGGAAAAACTTCTCTTGTGAAACGCAGCTGGCTTGTTTTGTTCATGATATTCTTTCTCATGCAGACACTAACTCTAGAACGGACGCTGCATCCATAGATTTCCGAAAAGCATTCGACATGGTCCCACATAACAAACTTCTCTATAAGCTCTCCATTCTAAATCTGGATTATCATGTTCTCCGGTGGATAGAATCATTTCTTACAAAACGGTCGCTCTTTGTTTCGTGTAACAATTTCCACTCTCCCGAAATCCCAGTAACATCCGGCATACCACAGGGCTCTGTTCTCGGACCTCTGCTGTTCCTCATCTATACAAATGACTTACCTTGGCCTAACATCAACCGTCCGACTCTTTGCAGACGATTGCGTCATTTATCGTAAAATCGCTTCTCCTCTGGACCACTCAACATTACAAAAAGAATTAACGCTAATACAAGAATGGAGCGCAGTATGGCAAATGCCCTTGAACATCGACAAATGTAATATTGTCTCCTTCACACGTCAACGACTCTGCACCCTTCCCCCATTTTCATACACAATCGATGACTTCATTCTGCCACGAGCACAAATATCTTGGCATTCATCTTTCAGCAAACATGGCATAGAATACACACATTGACTACATAATCTCGAACGCTAATCGTTCACTTGGCTTTATCCGTCGAACATTGAAGCAGGCACCTCTTCACTTCAAACATTTAGCATAACTCACTCTCACTCGCCCAAAACTGGAATACGCCTCCGCAATATGGGATCCCGCCCAAACATCCCTCATTGATAATCTTGAACGCATCCAAAACAGGGCAACACGATTCACATTCAACAATTACTACACCACAGCATCAGTATCTGTACTGAAAGCTGAGCTTAACCTCTCGACCATAGCACATCGTCGTACCATTTCAAAGTTCTCCCTCTTTCATCGATTTTTCCATACCATTCCCACAGATCAATCCCCAGTCGTTCGTGCCGATATCATATTCCCCCGTCTAGACCATACTAATAAAATCACGCGTCTTCACTGTAACACAAACGCATTCTCCAAGTCATTCTTTTGTTCCACCATAGTCATTTGGAATGATCTACCAGGACATATAGCCACCACTCACGACCACCAGTCATTTTTGAACATGATACGTCCACTAAACTGATTTTTTGTTTGTTTTTTGCTTTTCTCTTTTAGATTACTTGCAAATTGTATTAAGTATGTTCGGGTTGTTCATTGGTGTACTAACTCCTTTGTATTACGTCCTCTTTTTCTTATCTTTTCTTTTACTTTCTCTTTCATCATGCAAGTGTTCAGTATTTTATTTATATCTTATATACTGCATTTATGTTTCTCAATTGTAACTGTATGTATACTGTAACTGTAACTGTTTTTCCCACCCCCCATGTAATGCCCGACGAATATGAACGACCGCAATATGATCGCTAAAGTAATCAACGACGACGCACTTTTGCAGTTGTTTTATCGTGATAATTTGAGGGAGAAGCACCTTTCAGGGCGCATTGCAGCTAGTACGTACTAGACGAATTCCTGTCTTCATGCAGCTCCACCAGCAGGCTGACAAAAAAAAAAAAAGGGGGGGGGGGCAACAGGCCACAGCCACTTTGACACTGGAATATATTTACGGCGCTTGCCATGGCAGCGGGTGGCTGGCGTAGTACCTGTCGAAGCGTGCTAAAAGCGAGGTAAGAACTGCCAGAGGAAAATGTGAACACTGAAAGTTTTAGCTAATAAGGCCTGTGTGTGGCGCGGTATTACTTGTAAGCGTCCGTGGCGAGTGAGGTTATGAGCGGAAAGTGAAATAGCCGCGCATCTAGCACGTGGATGTACAGTGACGACGGACTACAGCATGGCTAGCTTCGTTTTGTGTGTTCGCATATTGCCAGAGCTAGAATGAGGGCGGTAAATGTGCGTTTCTTCCGAGTTTATCGAAAGTTTTATTACAGCCATTACAAGCTCACTAACCACGAAAGCCTCACGTACTACGAGTGTCAGTAGCTATGGCGTATACCCGAAACGAAGTGTGCCTCACAAATCCTAGAATTGTTGTTCGTCATCCACAACTTATTGCTGGGGTCCGCCCTCTTCACGGCAACGACCTACTACTTTTGACGTCCCGCATTCCATGGGGATCGGAACAGCTTGAACCTTTTGTGCGAAGAGTTTGTGCACCCATACGCGGAACAACCGCCCATTCCACCGGACAGAGGCTCCGAAAACAAGCGCGAAACAAGCAGCAACAGGCACTGGCGCAGCCAACACCAAGCCGGCCACCCAAGTCTCTGGACACGGAAGTGAGAAGTCACGTGGGCGCTGACGTCAGTTCCTTGAGAAATTACCGGTCACCTATTAAAGTCAGGAGAAAGTCCTGTTGTCGTGGTGTAGCGGTAGCATATATAAGGTCAATGTTCGAATCCTGGCGGCAGCACCTTTTTCGTGAGTCGCTTGATTTCATTGATTTCAAGAAACAGAGCCGAACAAGAAATGGGATAGGTTTTAACTTTATATAGATTTTAATGTGAAAAGAACCCCAGGTGGTCGAAATTATCCGCAGTCCTACTCTGCAGCAGGTGCAGCATGTCGCCACTCAAATAGGCTGACTCACCTTACGTGTAGATCTACTCCCATTGTGTTTTTAATACAAACGCTTTACTGAATAAGCAATGACTATTCAGTAGAGTATCACAAGTCGCCATTAACCTTTTCTCGTTTCTAACCTCAACGTGGTCCCAAACACCGCTCTATCAGGTATACGCACCATCTGTACTTGTTAATCGCTAAATCAACTGCTGCTAAAGTCAACAGGTCTAAGTAAGACACATAGAGCCAACCTTTCGGTGGAGGCCCCGCCTTCCAAATTTATACAAATACTATGTATTATGCAAAGAGGTAGTGTTACTGTATGTCCACAGGAGTTTAGGAAGAGGAAGGAAGGTGTGGCTGCGCATTGCTTTAGGTAGGCATCTTCGTTCTATGGAAGCTGCTGCGATAGGCGATGAAAGCATTCTGGAATCCGCTGTTATCGAGGCTGTTGTAAGATGTGGGCTGACACATCTTCGTCTTGGTATGAATCTCGTAATGTCCGTGTCGATCCCACGTTGAGTTCCTTACCTTCTCGCAGTGGGGCAAGACTTAAGTGTCACAACAGTGGCTGAGTCTCACACGCACGCAAGCTCATTCACACGGACGCTCGCGCGCGCACACACAGTATAGTTAGGGGGAAAAAATGGGGTGAATAATTCGTCACTCAACTGCTCAATGACAGATAGTCAATTTCAGCTGCATAAGGCGTTTTGAAAATCCAAGCAAGCGATGTCATACGGATTGCACCGTTTGACCTAAGCTGCTGCATAATGCCAGCCTGCTGCTTCTCAGCACATCCCAAGGCGATACAGCCCTGAGAACGGAATGACGGAAGAATGGATGCTGACAGGTACAGGAGGTACACCTACCTGCCTCATAAGTACCCGTATTTCGACTATTTCAGCTGCACGAGCGATACTTTTACCTACTCTATAGATTATCTGAAAACCTTGCAAACAACATGATTGGAGCAATTTTGTTTACAATATACCTATATCGTTGGTAGAATTGAATTGGATTGAAAAGAAAAATAACACGGATATTGTGGTTCCACGGATGTTGCACTCTACGATACCGATACCATACTGCAATAAGGTACCCACCTTACCTGTTGTGTGTACCTGCATAAGGTACACACAACACAAGCGTCACTCACAACTGACACTTTTTCCGCAATACACTTCAGTTGTGGGTGACGCTTGTGTGTGTACCTTATGTCCTCGTCTTTCGCGTCCGCAAATATTGCAGTCCCACAAACTAGCCCAACTTTCTGCACTTGGTCGATACCGATACAATAAAATGGTACTTCATTACATTAAACTGAAAGCGAATGTTGCTAGTCTCGTACAAACTTCTGAGCCTTGTAACAAAATGAGCGCAGTGATGAGAGAGCAGAGATCTAATTCCAGAATTGGCAATGCTCATCCTTCAAGCCTCCTTTTTGCATGTTGCTGTTCCTCGCAACGTCCAGGTAGTAGTAGGTCTCATTTTCGAACTTCTGCCACGTTTCTCCACCAAGATCTCGAGGGAATCTGCAGAGAAAGGTCAAGGCATTAATACGTCCGACATACGTATATTAAAGGGTTTTTTCCATCATGTCATTCAGACGTGAGCGGCAAGAAACCTGCTCAGCTCTTACGAGCTCGCCATGACGGGCAGAGGTCTTTGTTACACTGCGTTGTACCTGCCTTCGTTACATGGGATTGAAACTTGGGGTAGTTGGTACATACTTCAAAGGTACAACAGCGTCAAAACACAACACGGAACAGGAGACATCACAGAACGCTGAACCACAAACTGCGTTCTGTGGTGCTTCGTTCTCCGTGTTGTGTTTTGACGGTGTTTCACCTTTGAAGTGTCTTCGTTACATCATGTTCTGTGCGAAGGCTGCGATATGAATGAGATTGGGAAACTTTACAAACCTTATGATGTCCTACAGCACATGTGCCATATTATAATTGTTCATACACGAGTGCATCACTCACGTTGAAGGTAAGGAACTCACACTGACTTCCTTGCGAGTAAAGGTTTTGTACAAAACTACAAGGAGCGAACCACATTTATCTAGACTATTTTTCGCTGCGGTACCGGCCGGTTGGAGGTCGCTATTTGTCCAGCTGCGAGACAGATTCGCCCTGAAGCCGAATGCACAGCACAAGCGTTCCCGTGGGACAAAGCCGGCTCGTTCGCCTATCTGTTCTGTGGGAATTGAGTTTTCAGCTATGACTGGGATATATCTGCGTTGATTAGTTGCAAGCGTTTACAAATAATGAATATACGTCTTGCAATTTTGTTCTCATGTTTCGTCAACTGTGGTTGTAGTTGTTTGATTCGCCAGCTTTTTTTTTAAAGCAGGCCCACTTTCACGACCCATTATTCCATCCGCTCATCCCAAAGAGGTTGAGTGGGACTGCTGCTATGTGACTTAGAACCATTGATCGGTAAAAGAGGATGTCCTTCCAGGGGTCATTCTTAGCCGAACATTCTAACAACATGTAGCCTATGTAAAACAAGAGTAACAACAGCTACATACATGACGATGGGATGACGTATTTACATCTGGAATTAGGATAGCCTACTTCTGGGTGTACAAATCTCTACTACTGGTAGACGGAAATCTTAGAATGCTAAAAGTAAATATCATTTGCTATGTGCAGTCTCTAGAATGCTGCATAACGAATACGAATATCTACTCAGCCTGTCTGTAAATGCGAACACGTGGGGTTGTTCATTTTGATTCTAGGCTCATTCTGCTGCTGTGCCTTACCGCGTTCCTTTGCTTCTTTTGGGTAGAAGAACCCCATGACAACGAAAATCAGGCACTGTGGCGAATGTGGCATTTCGTTCGGATACACAGAAACTTTCGTATTGCTGAATTTAGCGTACTTGTAGAACATTGTTTGGCAACCTTCCGTTATTGCTTTCAAATGAGATCGAAGCGTCCTTGCTATTTCAATGAATTTTCTACAAGCTATATCCCTATTTACGTAAAAATGAATCTAGCAGCAGACCTCCTTGTCAAGCCTGTGTTACGTGATTTCCTGCTGCGCATAGAGGCTGCGATCCCACCGTTCAGAACATTAAGAGTCGCAAGCATTAGAACGCAAGGAAAGCCAAGTCCGTGAGTACAAGCGTTTCTTTGTTCTTGCTTGAAGACGCTGATGTCAACAAGGTGTCCACTGCAGGCTTTGCCTACCGCCCTAGCCACGAGCACACATTTCGTTCCACCATACCTGTCATAATAATTCCTATAATAATTACCTTGAGAAATATATCACCATCCTCTTTACCCCTTTCTCCCACCCATAGAAATTACGACCACTGAAGTGATAATGAAAAATGGCTAGGATGCAAGCGAGCTGGTGAAGATGATGCATAATGTAAAACCCCGAGACTGGGGAACACGAAGGGACAGACACAACACGAAGTCTCCGTGTTGACCGAAGACTTCGTGTTGTGTCTGTCCCTTCGTGTCCCCTAGTCTCCGGGATTCACATTATGCATCACTGAAGTGATGTTGATATGGAAGTGATTTCCGCATAATTGGCTGTACTGATCTGGTCTGCGAACCGAACCGTTATGAATATGATTCTGGTTGAAACGTTATTCTCGCTTTCAGAACCACAACTCATAGTGTGGCGTGAATTCGAACCGGAAACGTGAACATTTCGATTCCAGTCTCTACGCATGTTACGTGACATCGTTTCCATTAGGCTTCCGGCCAACAGCGTGCATGCGTGCGTAAACTTGCGTTGGAATAGATAAGATGAAGTTTGTGGGTAAAAGCACACGGAATTCATGACATGCGTGAAATGCATGGGGCTCCCCCTTCAGCCTGAATACATAGATGCCACATATAACCCCTCATCAAGACCTAATGCAAGCAGTTGTTTTTTTGGCTTCATGGCTTGCAGGTATTAAACCTGTGCATTGCCAACCCTGTTGAAAGCGCACGTTTCGGTACCTTTTTCGCGAAAATACTTTCTTACCCTGTTCTGCTGAACGTAGAAATAATGCGCATGAAGTTTGAAGCAGCTTGACTGTCCTTCTCTGTGAAGTTTGAAACCGTATTGTAGAGTGACCCCAGGCTGAAGACTATGTCGTCACCATGTGTGATCCGTACCCAATCAGGCCAGTCGTTGAAGGAAGGTTGATAAGCAAATCGGTAAAAGTATACAGAATTGTTGTTCACGGAAACCAACTTAGCGAATTGCAGTGTTGGACAGGATAATAAGAAGTCCCCAATGACATCACTGCCGGCATGCAGAGCTCCAAGGGTGTCGTCGTTTTGTACGAACTCGAAGTACCGTTGCATAATAGGTTTGATGTTCTTTGTCGTCTGGGACTTCAAGATAATCTTGACAAAAAACTGAACTTCTCCCTTGGTGATACTGTCGACCCTTGATAGATTTCGAACTGGTCCCAGAAGAGCATACAGGAAGAAATCTCCCTCATCTTCAGTTATTCCGGTCAAAAGTTCCACGTCACTCTGGATATAGTCCGCGTTTAGTTCAGGTATAAGCTCATCCCCAAATACAGGGAAGAATGCTTCCTTGCCCCCTGCGTGAATCTTTTCCGTCGCGTTGAGGATTTCATGAAAGTTGGCGGAACGCAAGCATTGCACTACTTCCTTTGGTGTTGCTTTCACGTTTTTCTCGTCGGATTCACACCCGAGGACTTTCGCTAGCTGACTCGCTCGTTCCATAGCCTCTCTCTTGTTGCTGAACAGAATTGATGTGAACGGACTTCCACTCTGCATGACGGCACGTTTGAACAGGCCTCGAGACAAAGGCGACAACAAATGCAGCCCCACGCTTACAGATCCTGCGCTCTCTCCCATCAGGGTTACCAGTTCCGGATTCCCGCCGAAGAATCCAATATTGGCACGGACCCAACGAAGGGCCAGGTTCTGGTCATACAAGCCCACATTACCTGGTGCATCTTCAGTGCCAACGTTCAAGAATCCGAATGCTCCAACTCTATAAGCGATGGCAACGGTAACTACGTCTTCACGGGCTGTGAGCTCTGACGTGTTTAAAACTTCCATAGCGATTCCCCCGTAGGAGAAAGCCCCTCCATGTATGTAGACAATAACGGGCTTGAGGAGTTCTTGAGCCTCAGCTTGAGGAATTGGAGAATAAATGTTCAGGTACAAGCAGTCTTCTGATGAGACGTTCTGATGCGGTACGTTGAAGAACCTGTTGACGTAGACAGCTGATTGTGGACAGAACTTGGGTTGAGTAGTGGCGTTGTAAATACCATCCCATTTGCGAGCGCTAATTGGTTTTTGGAATCGGAGTTCACCAAGGGGTGGCTCAGCAAATGGAATGCCCAAGAATGCACGGACTTTGCCATGATGTGTGATCACGTGAGACCCTCGAACGTCGCCGTTTGTTGTGTGTATGACAGGATCTGTATCCGCAACGCCGCCGACTGAAGTAAGCAGGAGAAACACGAGTAACGTATCCAGTATGATCTGTAAGACAAAACGGCACCAAATTTACACTAAAGAAATAAATGTATAACAAAAGAGAGACTAGCGAAGGTAATAGATAAGTGTACTAGAAAATGAAGGAAAAGACACTGGCAACAAAGTTCATATTCTCATTTTTAGACAATCCTTGCAGCTCACCCACTGCTGACTGCTTCCGTAACGTGCAGCGCATATCATATACAGGAATCAGCGTGGTGCTGGCTACCCTTTGTGGCTACTTTTGGTGGCGATCCATAAATGAGCTTATGGATATCTTGGCTCATCGCCTGATTAACTAAGTACACAAAAGACAACATAAAGACATGGTCATGCAGAAAGCGCAGTAATAACGGTGTTTCGCTCTGATCTGAAACCTAAGTTACTTACGCGTATTGCTGAGACATTAACATGATTAATTACTTAACTATCAGAGCAGATCCTTACTGTAACAATGATCCATCTACTTCACATTTCTAAATATATAAAATGATCAAGAGCCAGCCACAAAAGCATGACGAGTAAAGATTTCCTGCTTTCTGGAAGAGTCTCTATTAAATATGTAAAATTTCTAGGGTTTTACAAAAGTGCTACGACGTCAGATAACACTGGAAATCGAAACTTTGTCGGCCATCTTGGCTATGTCAGACTTTGCGTAGGTCTATGTATATAGCAGGCGTCAAAGATGACTGAAGGGCGGCGTTTTCCAACAAATGACCACGAGGTGTTTGAAAAATGATTTGAACGTGTTGCGGCATCTGTTGGATGACACGTTTGAAAGCCTGCGTGCGTCGGCGGCGCTGCTTCGTCTCGCCAGCAGAGCAAGTCGTACAGCTTCGCTGTCGAAGCATACTTTGCCATCATCGGTGCCAAAGAACACCTGCGATTCCCAGGCACGTGAATAGCACCACAGTTGTATTTGCGAGAATCGTGTTCACAACAACAACAGATACCAGACATTTAGCATGCAGAGTGGCTTGATCCGTGTGTGTGCCTGTTGCACGCTCAGTGGACAGGCGGTTAGAAATACGCGCAGTTAGAAATCATGGTCTGTTTGTAGAACACACGCACCGCTCCATCCCATGCAAACACAGAAACAGGAATCAGCCAATACCAGTTCTCGACGCAACGTTTTATACCTTTAGTGTACGGCGGACAACTACTGTGGAGTAGCTGGAACAAAGTGTCACTGAAAGCTACTTCGACCTTGGTTGAAATATTTATCAGTACGATGTAAAGCGTATACTTTGAGTGCATCATTTACTTTGTTAAATTAGTCGATATACTGAATGCTTCTCTGCAGTCATAGTGGGAATGGGTACTTCAATACCTCGTTTATTCTGCGAAGGATTAAGGAAATTGAATATGTTTGTGTGATACAGTAGAATATTCAGAAGAACATCCTACCCTGGTTTGAATTTTTTTACTTACAAATGTAAAAAAATATACACAGAATATGAATTTTTAATTTTTGTCAATGCTGTTTTCACAGGTATCGCATTGTCTACGCAAAAGCTACATGCTATCGAAGCCACTGCTTCCATATGTCCATATGCATATATCATCAGCATACAAGCTGATGTTGACGCTCCGTGGTAGAAGAGATGGTAGAGCAGTCATAACGACATTGAAGAGGAGTGGGCCAATGATCTCGCCCTGTGGAACACCTGCTGTTGTGCTGTAATGAACGATTCACCATCGAAGTAATCACAAAGACAGTCCTACCACGTAGATACTTGGCTATCCATCTGAGAGCTCGCCCAGTAACGTTCAGAGAGAACAGCCCATGGAGTACATGACCGTACACCGCGCTCAATATCAAGGAAAGCCGCCACGGTTAGTAGACTTTCAGATCTAGCCTGTTTCGCGTGGGTTACCACATTGTACAACGAGCTCTCCTGAAGCCTGCCTGCGCGGGGTGTAGGTGCTCCGGGGACTCCAGAAGTCAGTCAAGGCGGCTCGATATTCCTCTTTACATTACTTTGCCCACGCATCTCGGTAATGGGACAAGCCATCTCTCTTGGTGACTTTCCGGGTTTCAAAACTGGGATAACACGAGTCGTTTTCCATACGCCGGGCACGACGCCAGTTCTCCAGGAGTCATTAAGAAAACACAGCAGTTTTTCAAGAAAGAAAATGTTAGTAAAATAATAAGTACATTTTTTTTATTAGTACAGTACTTCTTGTGGTGCCCAGATCACCACAGGCCTGCAATAGGAGAATCGAGGTCGCAAAGAAACGAAAATAAGTTTTGTGCTACAAAGTTACACGACACAGCCGGCGCCAGACCCAAACACAAATGCCCAAAGCGCATGTCCAAAAGCATTACGAGCACCGTATACCACGTTTGCATGTTAGGTGAAATTTGAAATAACATTTGCAGCATATGAGGCAGTTTTAGCCCTCGACTAGGGTGTCCTTTCCACCTTCACATCATCGTTGTCCCAGCGCCTTACGAATAAATAAATAAATAAATAATAATAAAAAACGTTAAACCGTTTGCTAAACCTGTTCGGAGCAGTACTTTTCATAATTTCTGGTTCAGGTTCAGTTCCAAGATGGCAAAAAATAGTGGTTCGGTTCGGTCCCAATTTGGTGAAAAATAGTTGTTCAGTGCCGGTTTCAGGTTGGTTTCGGTTATGGTTAGACACTTTGCATGGAAAGATAGAGATAGCTCAAAATCAGCAATGGAGTAAACAAATGTTCACTGTTGGGCTTGAGGGTGCGTTGGTCATTTCGCTCTGTCTTTTCCCAAACTGAGATTCGTGTGCACGTACACTGCATATCTTCGTCCGCGTACCTTCGCGAACCAGTTTGATATACCCATTTCCAAACTGACACCAGTTTCGTCGCATCACGCAGATATGCAGCGGATGCCCCGTAGGGCACTGGGAAAGCCGGGCGACACTCTATAGTATTTGGAGACTGCTCGCCTTTTGACTGGTGCCGACAATTCGCACTCCCTAAAATGTAACCACGCGTCTTCCCGTGCGGACGAACCACTTTGTTAACGTTCGCAATACTTGCAGACTGCTAGTCATTTGCCTTTCCAAACTGACGCCGGTTTCGTCACATGACGCAGATGCCTGTTAGGACTGCTCGCCTGTTGTGCAGTTTGATATACTCACTTCCAAACTAACACCAGTTTCGTCGCATCACGCAGATATGCAGCGGATGCCCCGTAGGGCACTGGGAAAGCCGGGCGACACTCTATAGTATTTGGAGACTGCTCGCCTTTTGACTGGTGCCGACAATTCGCACTCCCTAAAATGTAACCACGCGTCTTCCCGTGCGGACGAACCACTTTGTTAACGTTCGCAATACTTGCAGACTGCTAGTCATTTGCCTTTCCAAACTGACGCCGGTTTCGTCACATGACGCAGATGCCTGTTAGGACTGCTCGCCTGTTGTGCAGTTTGATATACTCACTTCCAAACTAACACCAGTTTCGTCGCATCACGCAGATATGCAGCGGATGCCCCGTAGGGCACTGGGAAAGCCGGGCGACACTCTATAGTATTTGGAGACTGCTCGCCTTTTGACTGGTGCCGACAATTCGCACTCCCTAAAATGTAACCACGCGTCTTCCCGTGCGGACGAACCACTTTGTTAACGTTCGCAATACTTGCAGACTGCTAGTCATTTGCCTTTCCAAACTGACGCCGGTTTCGTCACATGACGCAGATGCCTGTTAGGACTGCTCGCCTGTTGTGCAGTTTGATATACTCACTTCCAAACTAACACCAGTTTCGTCGCATCACGCAGATATGCAGCGGATGCCCCGTAGGGCACTGGGAAAGCCGGGCGACACTCTATAGTATTTGGAGACTGCTCGCCTTTTGACTGGTGCCGACAATTCGCACTCCCTAAAATGTAACCACGCGTCTTCCCGTGCGGACGAACCACTTTGTTAACGTTCGCAATACTTGCAGACTGCTAGTCATTTGCCTTTCCAAACTGACGCCGGTTTCGTCACATGACGCAGATGCCTGTTAGGACTGCTCGCCTGTTGTGCAGTTTGATATACTCACTTCCAAACTAACACCAGTTTCGTCGCATCACGCAGATATGCAGCGGATGCCCCGTAAGATACTAAGGCAAGCATTACGACACTCTGGCCCGGATTCTCGGTTCGCCCTCAGTGTTAAGCGCACTCGAAGGGGCCCTTCTGTCCATGCTTCGTGAATGGACGAAAGGGTCCCTACGCGTGCACTTAACCCTCAGGGCGGAGCGAGAATCCGGGCCTCTATAGTGTTCGCAGACTGTTTGCCTTTTGCGAGGAGCTGACGATTCGCACGCGTTCGTGAAATGTAACCAAGCGTTGTCCCGCGGAATAACCACTTTGCGAAAGTTCTCAATACTTGCAGAGAAACGCGCAAAATTAAGTACCATTCGAAAATGACGATGGTGATTTTTCGCTGCTTCGCACTTCTGAAAACGAAACCGGAACTGAGAATACGCAATGAGATGATACCGGGAAAGAAATTGTCCGGAAATATTTAAATGTTTTCCAGTTAGGGCAACAACGAATGAATGGGAAAAATTCTCTTTTGGAATTTTCATGTTTTTTTTTTTTCGAGCCTGTACATCAGTGTAGTCCTAGGCACTACGCAATCCACACTAACTATTCATGTCATTTTCTATACGCTTAATTATTTTTGCCGCGATGGTTGCACGAATTCGAAATTGCCCTGTGTATTTCCCACGAACGAGTAAATTAGAGAAGATAATCAAGAATGTGCGTCACTACCTTTCTCAAAGATATGTGAACAGGAACGTTAATTGCGCCATCTCAGCTACTGATGTGATGCGAATGCACAATTGACTCTTCCCTCAGGGGAGGTCGGTCTTTGTAGAGAAAGTTGGTCAGATCATACAGGAAGACGCCGTGCGATACCGAGCAGACTTAAGCTATCCGTATCACGTGGTCATACAAGGTCAGCAACGAAACACTCCGATAATCAACTGAAGGCAGAGCGATACAGGTGCTAATGGCTTCCAATTACGTTGTGATATATGGCGGTATGGTGGCATGGAATTGTGGCCACGGTGCTGCAGATTTTCTCGTATCGTCACTTATGTCTGTGCTCTACCTGTATTACAATACCTAACATATCCACCAAGATAAATACGACAGAAAGTAGACAAGGCTTTTGCGACGAACACCTACAGAGTGCGCAGTGCTTGTAATGTGTGTAATGTGCTGAACCCTTACTCGAACCCTAATGCAGAATTAGCATATCTATGAACAGAAATAAATAAATAAAATAACATAACGCGTTGGTATCACACGCGAGCACAACGCGTAATGCTATCTGAACTGCATGAGATCACTTCGCTGTAGGGGCTCGAAATATTAATAAACGACAAACAAACTTTGACTTCAGTAGTTTAGAAGTTCTTTCTAATGTTGATTCAGACTAACCTCTCCGTATTTCCTCTTCTGTTTCAAATCAAATTGAATTTGAATTTTCGTTGACAAGTGAAACTAAGATAAGTTGACCATAGCCGACCTCTCGCAACCTATGTCCAACCTTCAAAAGTGCAGCATTAAGTAATGAAATATTATAAAAAACAAACAAAAAAAACGACGATGTGCTGCTCAGCGTAGAACACTTAATTCCCCCTAGACACACAAGTACACATACCAAAATGAGTGAGCCACATGATGCTCACTCTTCTCCAAGACGCATAGGATGGTACGAGTTTCGTAATGAAAACGGAAAACAAGCTAAATTTAAAACTGAAATGGCGTATGGTAGGTTAGTACCATCAGACGACTACAATATGACAAAGGCACAAAGTATCAAATAAAAAGGTAAAACATGCATAGGAAGAACTCCGATTACAACCCTGAACAAGCAGAACAATGTATATTTTGAACTCACCATTGTAACGTGCAGTACCAACACTACACCGACCAGAAAGTGACGGCGTACACAGGAATGCACTAGAGCTTCGTTTTGCTTCTGCCGTAGCTATTCTGTTCGCTGCTAGACTGTCCTTCAAGAACGTGCGTCATTAAAATTCTGAAATATATGTGAACAGGAACGTTAATAGCGCCATCTCAGCGACCGATGTCCGAATACACAATTGACTCTTCCCTTAGGGGAGGCCGGTCAACTTCCTCTACAGAAATGTAGAGGAAGTCGGTTAGGAAGACACCGTGCGATATTGAGCAGAATTAAAGGAGTTGGGACACTTTCATACATGCGGTTCATTACATCATGGGCGCATTGTATAGCACGCAAGAATACTGAGGAAAAATAATTATTCTTCTACAGGTAGTAGTTAGCGAGATACAAGCCCTCGAACACACTCCCGAGCAAGCGATGATGATGATGATGGCGGTTGCCCCTTTGTAACGGCAGACGTCAGAAACCTCAGAGTTGCCATTGGCAGCCGTAAGCACGTGACTACTCACGCGCTGCCTCACTTGCGGCATCGAAAGCTGTGATGTCAGAGCCGCACGAGTTTCGTTATTCGCGGTGTCCATCTTCTCCTCTTCTATTACCCCTTCGCTGTGAAACTTTCAATGCAGGTCCAGATCTGTGCAAAGAGCCGTCTCTCACGTTCATCTGGGACAACCTAGGATGACCTGTCGCATACGCTTTAAGCTATCCGCATCACGTGGTCATTCAAGGTCAGCAACGAAACACCCCGATAATCAACTGAATGCAGAGCGCTATAGGCGCTAAGGGCGTCCAATTAAGTTGTGATGTATGGTGGTATTGCGGCATGGAATTGTGGCGGCGGTGCTGCAGATTTTCTCATATCTTCACTCATGTCTGTGCTCTACCCGTATTACAATACCTAGCATATCCAGCAAGAAAAATACGACAGAAAGTAGACAAGGCTTTTGTGACGAACGCCTACAGAGTGCGCAGTGCTTGTAACGTGTGTAACGTGCTCAACCCTTACCCGATACCTAATACAGGGCTAGCATATCTATGAACAGAAAAAAATAAAAGAATAAACAAATTAACGCGTTGCTATCACACGCCACGACAACGCGCGTTATGCTATCTGAAGTGCATATCATGAGACCATGAGAGGTAACCATGAGAGAGACAATCCATTGTAGGTGCCCGAAATACCAACAAACGATAAACAAGCTTTGACATCAGTAGTTTAGAAGGTGTTTCTAATGCAGAGTCAGACTAACCTCTTTATGTTTTATCTTCTGTTTCAAATCAAATCGATTCTTTCGTTGTCAAGTGAAACGAAGATAAGTTGACCATAGCGACCTACGGCCAACCTTTATAAGTGCAGCATTAAGTCATGAAAGATAAAAAGAAAAAAGAAAAAAGACGATATGCTGCTCAGCGTAGAGCACTTAATGTGATATACTTTTCTAATTGAAATTTCCTTCTAGGCACACAAGTACACATACCAGAAGAAAATGCGTGCGCCACATGATGCTGATTGTGCTCCGAGACGCATAAACATGTTCTAGTTTCGTAACGAAGACGGAAAACAAGCTAAATTGAAAACTGAAATGCGTATAGTAGGTAAGTACCATTAGACGTCTACAATACTACAAAATCACAAAGGACCAAATAAAAAGTTAAAACACGTATAGGAAGAAGTCCCATTACAACCCTGATGAACAACAAGGAGAACAATGTAAATAATGAACTCACAATTGTAAAGTGCAGTACCAGCACTAACATCGACCAGAAAGAGTCGGCGTACGCAGGAGTGCAAGAGAGCTCCGTTTTGCTTCTGCCGTAGCTATTCTGTCCGCTGCTGTACCGTCATAGCTTCACTGCTTGTCTCGACGTTTGCTTGCACGTCGTGTGTCCTTCCCAGCCTTGACATCCTTCGCCGTCCCCTTTCGCACCACTGCTTCTAACAGCTCTTGCGTTTTGGACAACGACGTGTTACACGCGCCTCCTGCACTGATAAGACCAAAGCTCGTATTATATGCTTCGCCGAACGCGCCTTCCTTAACCACTGTGACCATTTACAATGAGTAGTTTCTAAGATGACTGGATCTGCGGCGGGCTCAAAGCAAGAAGGCAGGATAGCCGCCATTACTTTCGCTTTCGAACTGCACCGCTGCAGATGCGGACGCCCGGTTTACAGAGTCTACTGTCAACAATTGCGCACAATTAAGGTGTGAGTAATGACGGTTGCCGTCGAGACACAATGAGCGTAAAGACGCATTTATATTTGAACTTTGTGAATATTTTGGCATGTTCAAAACAGCGAAGAAAAGGTGCGTGTGGGCTTCTAATTTATTCGCACTCTTTCCTGCGCAATTAGTGGTCGACTGCGGGTTAGTTGATCCTATCGTGATAATCGCACTTGCCTAAAGAACGTTAACCTTTACACGCTTGGGCTTCACAGCTACAATGGTTGAGCAACGTGTTTTTGTGGACAACGTAAACATCATGCAGGGCTCGCTCAATTTGCTCTCGAGTTCATGAAAGGCTACTCACGAAGACCAAGCGCAGTCTCTTTACGGGATTGACCTGCTGCGTAGTGAGCACATTGCCATGTCTTCTCGGACTTTCTATACTACACGACACTTCGCATGCTAATAGACGAATTGACAACTCAACGATTGGCGTGAAGTGTCATTATTGCAGTATCCAGTTTCTACAACAAATTACAACGATATTGCTTATACAGATAACAGTGAAAAAAAGAAAAGAAAAGAAATCGATTAAACAAGAGCAGTATGGTAACCACGTACAGAGAAACCATATTCGTGTTCAAGCCAGGAACGACATTGCCGGTACATCTCTTTCTCCGTATATTTCACCAACAGAAGGCAACCTAGTGTGTGAAACGTTACATGTAGAGTTTTTTCGGGTCATATTTACTGGCTACAAAAGTTATTTTTATATGCAAATATCATAAGAATATATTATAAAGTTAGATTTCAGCGCCCGAGATGCTGTTCTTAGGTTCAACACGACTATAAACTGTTTGGGAGGTTGCGAAACACAGGGTCACCAAACGTGCCGTTTTTGCCAAAACGGTTCTGTCTCACACGGTTCTGATAATGAAAAGATGGCTAAGAGGCAAGCGAGCTGGTGAAGTTGATGCATAATGTAAAACCCCGAGACTAGGGAACACGAAGGGATAAACACAACAAGAAGTCTCAACTTCTTGAGACTTCGTGTTGTGTCTGTCCCTTCGTGTTTCCTAGTCTCTATAGGTTATACATCATGCATCAACTGCTCTGGTGCAGAGGTGGGAAATAATGCATTACAATGTAATGCATTACCGGTACTGCATTACTTTTGAGTAATGAGTAATGGTAATGAATTACATTTTGCCAGCAAGTAATGAGTAATGGTAATGCATTACATTTCGACTGAGTAATGCAGGGTATCTCATTACTGTCGTCGAATGTTCATTGCGCCACGTAAAGGTTGGGAACATCCAGGGTTTTTTTCAACCCGCCTTTAACAATGAGCTCAGGGCAACAAAGAAAGAGAAGGGCCCAGCCTGGGGAATTCTGCAAGGGTTCAACAGTCGGCGGCGCGTCCACATGATGATATGGTGGCTATTCCCTATCTTTAAAAAAAGAAGGAAGAAAACTCATGCATGTTCGAGGATTATATGCCTTAAAAGGTAAATGTAATGCCAGAATGATGCCATTACTTCATTAAAGTAATGGCTTTACTAATGCATTACTAACCTCGAAAAAGTAATGAGTAATGTAATGCATTAGTTTTTCATAAAAGTAATGAGTAATGTAATGCATTAGTTTTTCATAAAAGTAATGAGTAATGGTAATGCATTACAAAACAAAAGTAATTTCCCCACCTCTGCTCCGGTGTCTCTGGTTTACACGCCCTCTCGTCTTTCAGAGCCAAGCAAAGCGTTAGTTCCCTTTTAGCGGATGGCGAATAGTTTCCGAAAGTGTATGGACAGAAGACAACGAAAGGGAAACAACTTTTACTTCTCATAGGCGTAGCATTTTTCAATAAACATACAATCAAAATATTTTCTTCAATGGAATGCATATTAGTCCTGCATTTGCGAGTATTATTCGTAACATCCACGAGCAACTTTTTTCTGCGCGTACATTTTTTGTTGCTGTATTTAGCGTGATTGAGGAATCTCGTCTGGCAATATTCCGTCATTGTTTGGAAACGTCAAAGAAACGTACGCGCGTTCTTAACAAAACTCTTCAGAACGACTTTGCCGTTTTACATTCAACTGATTCTAGCAGCATAGTCTTCCGTCAAACTTGCGGCACGAGATTTTCTGTTGCGCATGGAGGCCTCAGTGAAATCTCTCAGCGCATCACGAGTCAGCATTGGAACGTGAAGAAAGCCAAGGCCGTGAGTCCAAGCGTTTTTTTCGTACTTGATGCCAACAAGATGGAAGCTGCAGAGCAGCAACCATAGGCTATGTGTGTTAGTTGCCTTTTTCTATGTTTGCACAGAGCTCTATCTACCCGCCCCCACTTATATATATATATATATATATATAAGTGAAATAATAAGACGTGGACTACAGATTACAGGAACGTTAAAAAAAACTAATTTATTTAATGGACAATTTAACACATAGATTAAAAAAAAAGAATGGTCTTTTTTTAATCTATGTGTTAAATTGCACATGATATAAATTAGTTTTTTTAACGGTCCTGTAATCTGTAGTCCACGTGTTATTATTTCACATTTATTCAACTTCGTAGCCGTCTGATATATTAACCTATTTGTCCTATATATATATATATATATATATATAAAGATGAAGTCACTGTACAGGGTGTTTCTGTTTAGCTGCAACAAATTTTCATCAAAAGAGGTGTTGCCTTAGGACGCTTTTACTTTTGTCGTTGGATTACTCGACGGGGCTGCTACTAGGAAACCGTTTTTTTTCTCAATTAGGGCTAATTAGCAGAAATATTTAAATCAACCTTTTAATTATCGACTTTAGGGAGCACATTGCAATTCCGGTATTAAAGCCTGATCTCCACATGATCCGCTCGACGTACTGATGAAGCACAAAAGGAATCGCAGCGCCCGCTACAGACCTGTGACGTCAATAACTGCGCCCTTACTTAACGTCACAGAAAGACGTCATACAAGGTTCAGGCAAACCCTTATCGCGGCATGCTTCATGATCTTCGTTCTCTTTTTCTTTTTTGCATTCATGGAGCTTTGCGCATCACCATACATATCGGCGCTTATCTATCGGTGATGGGCAAGGGCCGTGTCCAGAAGAATGAAAGGGATGATACGGCGAGCGAAGCAAGAAGGAAAAGGAAGAAGAAAGCACAATAAAGAAGAAAAGAAAGCAAACAAGAAAAACAACCCAAAGATGGTGGAACATACCACGATAACAGTATGCCTACATCGCGTATCACATGACGTTAACGATGACACATGACGCAGAGATATCCACCTCACTTCGCTCCTTTGCCGATCACTTGCGTTTTGCAGCAGGCGGCTGAGGTGGAATAGTTAGGTCCGTAGCGCGTGCTAAGATGACTTTTGTGCTTCATCAGTAGTTCAAGCGGATCATGTGGGGATCAGGCTTTAATCTCGCGATTGCAGTGTGCTCCGTTAAGTCAATAATTAAAATATTAAAATATCTCTGTTAATTAGTCCCCTAATTGAGAAAAAACACGGTTTTCTAGTAGCATCCCCGTCAAGTAATCTAGCGAGAAAAGTAAAAGCGTCCTAAGGCAACTCCGCTCTTTATGAAACTTTGTTGTAGCTAAAAAGAAGAACCCTGCAAAGTGCGCTGTGAGCTTCAGGAGCGTTTTCGTAATATCGAAACGATATAATGTCGTCGCATACTAAACACGACATCCTTTTTCACTGAGAAATGAACGTGAGGAAAATGAGCACAAATTATACTTCATTGTTCATGCCGCAACAGGCGTCTGGTGCGGGACGCTTGTTATCAACAATCTGCGCGGAAACTTCAATGTCATCAACAGCCCTGTAATAATGTTAGAAACAGCTGAGAGAGAATGGCAGCTGCAAGCTACATGCAAGCACTGCATGAAATACCTCTGGCTGGGTTTGGCGCTATATATTGTCACGCAAACAGTGACACCGGTCCGACGTATATCAGTGGAAGTGCTCGTGGCAGTACTACACGAATGTCAGTATCAGTTCCCGTTACAGCGCGGGGAATACTGAGGCGGAAGAACTGATGCTTCTGGGGGCAAAAAATAGACGAAAATAAGGAAGGGAAGAACGAATATGAGGGACGATACTCACGACGACCGTCCTCGCGTGAGTGCTGGTGCTTACATGTAGCGTTGTCGCTTCTGACTCGCTCTAGCCAGAGCAGGAAGGATAGCCGTCTAGACACCTCTGCCATTTATCCTCTTTCGCTACTCACGTAAATAGTGATGAAGGACAAGGAAAGTTTACCCTGCTTTGTCATCATGGAACTTTAATATGTTATCCGTGACCACGTACAGTCTTTTACGTTCACAAATACATATACGGAAATGATTTATTGCGTATACGCAGCAAAAAGACGCGGACGAAGAATGACGACAAGGACGACTGCTACGGAGAGGAGAAGGGGCGTCGGAAGCTCAGGTCATAAGGGCCTTGCCCCCCCCCCCCCCCTTCTTCCATGCATAAATATTCGGCAGGGTACCTGATATTCTCTTATATGGCATGTTTGTACAGGATTTGAATTTTCATCACCACGAATTTTGGTTACAACAGTTGTATAAGAATAATTTGTTACTTATTGGCACGGTTACTAGTAGCATCACTAACCCTCTAACGCGAAACACATTAAAGACCTAAATATGTCTGTATCTGAATCGCACCATGTGAATCAGATATAGAGAAAGACTGGTTGCATAAGTACCTGAACGTAGTGAGGTGAAGCTGTGTTTCATAGGAGTATAGTATTTCATGTTATCCTGCACTGCGCGTAGTACTGCGTCACTCTACTACATTTAATTTGTTTTTTTGTTGTTGTTATTTTGTGTTTATTTGTTTAGTTTTGTATATGGAACGTTCTTGATGTACCTATCCTTCGAACTTCGAACAGCTCGGCGCCCCCTTTGTGGCGAGGGACTTCGGACGCCCCTCGAGAGGAGCATCACGACTGATTTTGGATCGACGTGGAGGAGAGACAGTCTCCTGCATCATTATATATTTATTCAGCACATGATATGGGATGGATGAGTGAATTTACGAAAGCCATCGTAACAGTAACGCTGTGCATGCGTGAGTACCCCGCCCCCGCCAAATGAGAGTGACAGCTTTTCTGACAGAACGAAGGAGATATGTATGGCTGCACTTCCTGAAATGCAATCGAGTGACCAACGGTGCGCAGCGCGGAGAACGCAGGCGAGCGTTCGTTACGTGCTGACTGAGCACCGGGACGTCATAAAGCCTACAGTTTTCAAATGAAATCCAGTGGAATGATGCTGACGTGCGACGTTTGACGTCGGTAAATGCCGATGTCTGTGTGAGGGTGAAAATGTGCCAGGTTACAATAGGCCAAGTTATGTGGGGGCTAGGAAAGGTAGTCGCGCCAGAACAGCAAATATACTTATTTAATTATTGATTCCATAAGGTTATTGACAAGATTTTATATGACTAGCGACTATATAAAAATCACAAGCGTATGTTGAAGCGCTTTATACGGCCCATTGACGTCGGCAGTTCCAAAAATATCTGTGAAGAAGTATATGCTTATCAGTGTCCAGCGGCAGCTGACTGCCGTCTTAACACATAACACCCAAGACCGAGTAGTAGTATACAGGGTGTCCCAGAAAACGTGTCATTGAATTATAATAAAAAAAACTACACCACCTAGAGTCATGCGGTCAATGGCATTTGTTCTTACTGGGTTTTTGCCACCTCATGTGAATGTCGTGTAATGTAAGTAAAATTATGTAAATTTTTGCGAGCTTAAGTCTGAAATTTGCCTAGTAAAGGTCACTTTTTTACCCCACCAATGTGAAGAGCGTGTCTAATTTAGTCAAATTAATGACAATTGACAGGGATATTCAAGAGCTATCCCATCGGAAAAAATAGCCGAACATCATGCTCTACAGCTCTACGGAGGTCGCACAGAATAGCGCACGATGAATTTTTCAGCGCAGTCTTTGTCAGTCCGACGAGAGGAGGTTGGAAACCCAGCCCTCCCCGACGTCGCAGAAAGAGATAAAACAGGCATGGCTTATCACGTCCGACTTTCGCTGGGATAATGCTTTCCCTCTCCCAATTTTAGGAACTGTTACTTTTTCTACTATCATTCTGTGGGCTGGCTTCGGGGGGGGGGGATATGTTTATTAGACAAAAAGTGAAAAAAAAAAACGGGGAAAGGTCAGCCAAACGGGACGTCGGCTTGCTATTCCAGAAATAAGAAATAATAATAAATAAATAAAAAGAAAATAGAATAATTAAAGAAAGAAAGAAAGAAAGAAAGAAATAAGAAGGAATAAGAAATAAATAAATAAATAAAGAAAATAAAGAAATAAGAAATAAAGACGTAAGAAAAAGAAATAAATAAAGAAAGAAAATTAAGAAAAAAGAAATAAAGAAAAGGAAAAAAAAGTAAGAAAAATAAATAAATAAATAAATAAAGAAAATTACGAAATAAGAAATAAAGAAAAAGAAAAAGAAGTAGGAAAAAACGAAAAACTACCAGATGATGAAAGAAGGATGAGGTAGATTAAAGACAAAGATGACAAAAAAGATGACTAACAAACGGTGAAGGAATGATGAGATGAATCACAGAAGATGACTTTAAAAAGAAAGCATGAGGTTAATGCGTTGAAGGTGAGAGTGGGGCACAGAAGAAGAATGAGATTTCACGACTGAGTTCACAGGCTGTTCATCAGACCTGAGTCTCTCAAGAAAGTCAGCACTGCTTTGGTCACAGACTGCTGTGTGTGATCTCGTACTGGGCCGAGCAGAGTGGCCAGAGAAAAGTCCGTGCACCGCAGCTCGAGTAGGCGTCGTCTCAGCGTGGCTCGAGAGGTGTCGAATCTGTGACAGTCGAGGAGAAGGTGTGGCACATCAGCTTCAACAGCGCAAGTGGGGCATTTGGGCGACTGGAGAAGACCCATTTTACAGAGGAGTAGAGGTGTCCTGGCGACATTAAGGCGTAGTCGGTGTAGAATGGACGCTTCTTGACGCGAGCAGTGGTGTGTGGCAACGAAATCCATCGACGGGTCGATAGATCGGAGATGGTCGTTCAGTCGGACAGCGTCCTCTTGAAACTGCCGAGTGCCGTTATAACGGAGTCGCTGTGTCTGTAACCGACACGATGAGGCTGAAAGTGGTAGGAGACAGTTACTGGAGGTGCCGTCCCCATGTGCCCGACGTGCTAAGGCGTCTGCGCGGGTGTTTCCGTGCAGGCCGGTGTGACTGGGTACCCATTGGAAACACAGGCTATGACCAAAGGATAGAAGTCGGTTGTATATTGCGACTATCATGGTATCTAGGCCGCCGATTGTTCTAGAACAGTAATTTGCTAGAACTTCTAGCGCCACCTTACTGTCCGTGAACACAACCCAAGCGCCAGGCGGTGATACCGCTATGTGGTTCAACGCTGTCAGTATGGCGAAGAGCTCGGACTCTGTAGATGACGTTTCGTAGGGGAGCTTGTGCGCCACTTCAAGGTTTTCATTTGGCATATAAAAGGCTGCAGTAGATCCGCCTTGAGACACTGATCCGTCAGTGTACACAGGGAGTCGTTGAGAGTACGCTAAGTTAAGGTGCTCCAGTGTAAGTTGGTGAGCAACAACGGGAGGTACAGCGTTTTTCTTCAGAAGACCAGGAATGTGATCACATACAGGAGGCCTGCGAAGAGTCCACATCGGCGGGGCATAGGAAAGCACTGATGGCGTGGTGGGGAGGTGCACTCTCAGGCGGTCAACAGCAATACCAATGCTGGAGTCCGGACAGTCAATATCAATGAGCCGAAGATGATGGTAAGGATGCTGTGTGAGGTACCGTGCATATATCCGGAGAGTTTCCACGTCTCGTAGGACGCCTGCTGGAGTTTCGCGTGCCTCTGCCAGGACAGAATAGGTCTCTGTCGTTCTGGGAACTCCCAAACAGACACGGAGGCTTCGGGCCTGAATATTGAGAAGCTCACGCTCTCCGGATATGCTGAGGCCGTGTAGAACAGGCAGGCTGTACCGCAATGTGCCCAGAATCAACGCTGTGTGCACGTGACGGAGGTCAGCGCATGAAGGGCCCCACGACGATCCAGCAATGCAACGTAAAGCATTTACAAAACCGCTGGTCTTGGTGGCTATTGTTTTCACATGCCGGGACCACGTCATGCCTCTGTCTAATGTCACGCCAAGGTACTTGCAATGAGGCACAAAGTCCAGCGGTGTCCCACTGACGAACAATGGATACCTTTGGAATGAGCGTCGGGTGAAAGCCATGGCAACGGTCTTAGCAGGAGAGACCGATAAGCCTCGGTCGGCAAGGTATTCTACAATAGAATCCAAGGCGCATTGTAACCGGCGTTGGACGGTGTCTCGACGGGTGGCAGAGGTCCATATGCAGATGTCGTCTGCGTACAAAGTGATGCGGGTATGATCACGAAGCTGGGCGGGAAGCGAAGCCATTATAACATTAAAGAGGAGAGGGCTCAATACACTTCCCTGTGGGACACCACGACGGACTGGATGGAAAGCGGTGTCACCTTCCATTGTGCGCACGAAGATGCGTCGGTCAGCTAGAAAGTCCTGGATCCATGAGGCGGCGCAACCTCCTATTTCTGCCTCTTGTAGCGTCGCGACGATGGTGCTGTGCAACACGTTGTCATAAGCTTTCTCTACGTCGAGAAAAACTGCACCGGTGAGGTTGCCTTCAGCCTTTGCTTGTTGGACTTCAGCGACGAGATCGAGTACGTGGTCAATTGCTGAACGTCCCTGACGAAATCCTGCCATCACCTCAGGAAAAAACCGCGTGCTCTCCAGGTACCAGTTCAAGCGGCGGAAGACCATGCGCTCCATTGTCTTCGCAACGCAGCTTGTGAGGGCAATCGGGCGAAAGGAATCAATATTATGCGGTGACCTGCCTGGTTTCAGAAGAGGAACAACCATTGCAGTTTTCCATCCGCGTGGAACTTCACCTGTCCGCCAGGTTCTGTTAAAGAGCCTCAAGAGGAGCTGACGCCCACATAAGGGGAGATTCCGAAGGGCTTTGTACGTCACCTGGTCAGCTCCAGGCGAGGTGTGCTGGGGGGAATTCCTCAGGGCAGATTCAAGCTCAACAAGCGAGAAAGGTACGTCCAAGGCAGGGTCTGAAGAGGAATCCAGCACGATAGGGATATCACGTGCAGAAGACAGCGCAGAGGCTGAGAGCGTGGTGAGACGTGCGCAGTACTCTTCAGCAATCTGCAGAACTGAGCGCCCGGAAGCTAGTGATAACGATAGGAATGGGTTCCGCTGAGCAACTGGGGCAGAAAGCCCCCTGAGCACGGTCCATATACGAGACATGGGTGTACGGGGTGACAAAGATGCAGCGAAGTTCCGCCAGCGGTCGTGCGCTAACTTACGTAGACGCCTTTGAATTGCCTTCTGGATCCGTCGAGCTTCAGCTTGGTGAGTTGGAAGTTGGGTGCGACGTGCTCTGCGCTCGGCGCGGCGACGAATGGCGCGGAGCCTCTCATATTCGGCATCAACCGCAGAAAAATGGACGGGGACGCGGATAACGCTTGTAGCTAATTTCGCTGCATCAGTGATTGCCCGAGAAAAGCCACTTTCACTGTCGGGCGTATTGGCGGCGAGAGTGGATTCGAGAGCAGTCCTGTAACTCTCCCAGTTGGTCCGCTTGATGCAGTGACTAGCGCGGGGCCGGCGGGCGCCACGGATGTTAAGCAGTATGGGCAGGTGGGCTGGCTTCGGAACCTCCTTTCGTCGCACTGAGAGCGATTGCGCTCAAAAAGTGATCGCGCGCTATGGTCCGGTGCTCCGAAAAGCCTGATATTCGGCTATTTTTTCCAATGGGATAGCTCGTGAATATCACTGTGAATTATCATGAATTTGAGTGAATTCCGCACGCTCTTCATATTGGTGGGGTAAAAAAGTGACATTTACTTGGCAAATTTCCGAGTTCAGTTCGCAAATACTTACATAATTAAACTTGGAGTACATGACATTCACATTAGGAGGTGGCAAAGACCTAATAAGAACAAATGCTCTTGACCGCATGATTCTAGGTGGCGTAGTTTTTTTACTATAATTCAATGACACGTTTTCTGGGACACCCTGTATACAGATGGCTCCACTACAACGAGCGGATCGACGAGTGCCTTCGTCATCCCGCATGTGGTGTTGAAAGTGGAGTGCGTTTGACCCATGCGACATCGTCGACAGCAGCTGAACTGTACAACAACAACTTTATTTTGGCTTTGGAGAGTGGGGAGGTTCATCGCCACAGGCGATACTCTACCCCATTGCTGGTGGGAATGTGGGGAATAAAATAACGAGCCCCGTCACAATGACGATCGAAGTCCGACGGTGTCCAGAAATGTCAGAAGAGCTTTGAGCGCAGACGTTGCTGGGCTGGATTAGGCCAGGGACCAAGCAATTTCGACAGGGAGAAGGGGCGAGAGCCCAGCTGACGAAGAGACTCACGCTGCTGAACTGCTGAACGCAGCTGAACTGTAGGCTCTGCTCATGGCTATGGAACATACAGCGTAGGCTCACTCACGGACCTAGTTTGCGATTTTCTCGGATTCCCAGGCTGCTCCGCAGTCCTTTGTGTCTGCAGAGACTACCAACGTTGTCAGCCCTTAGTTGCTGATTTTATAAAATTCCACGCAGAGGCGGTGGCTTCTGGACACGACATGTTCTTTCAAAGGGTCCCAGGCCATAGCGGCATACCTGGGCATGATGCGGTTGACGCTGCGGCACGCAGAGCACATCAGAAGTGTGCGTCACGACTATCTAACAATATCTATTACATCCAGTCCGAGGCTATAGGTCCATGTTGAGTGCTCTTTGCCGCCAACTGTCTGAGGCACGATGGCTCTCTGGCGGGACTCACGCCTCGCTGCTACACCCCGTTGACCCGGAGCTTACCTTTTCCCCACATCGTTCCCTATAGGCCGTTCGCATCACTTAACCACTGCTGCGCCTCAATGTGGCCTACAGGCGACGTCTTCTTCACAAGCTTGGGAAGGCAGATTCACCTAACTGTGGCACCTGTGGGATTGTTGAGGACACTGAACACATATTATTATCCTGTCCACGGTATCAGCAACACCGACTGCCTCTACAAGCTTCTTTAGCTCGTCAACGGACCATCAGTTCCACGCCATGCAGGCGTTTGTGCGATTTTGCGCATAGTGCAAGTTAGTGGACACAGTGTGACTGTTTGTGTGAGTGACTCACTGAGTGTCTCTGTCATTCGTTGTTCTTATTGTAGTTGTAGTAAAGAGATAATAAGAGGCAAGCTAGCTGCTGCGAATGCGATGAGGGAAACATCTCCTTGAGTTTGAGGAGTAAGCACAGGGACACAGACTAGGAGGACACGGAAAAATACCCGTCTATTCTTTCTGTGTTTTTCCGTGTCCTCCTAGTCTGTGTCCGTGTGCTTACTACTCAAACTCAAGGAGACGTTTTCAGCGTTGTAGGCTTCGAAGGCTCCTGTAATGTGAGAACTTTTTTTTTTCTTATGGCATCTGGGGTTCCGATAACTCATTAGAAAGATCGCAGCAGATATCATAAACAAAGAGCGCGTTAGTTGAGCTCGACAAACGAGTTGAATAACTTGTTGATCCTTGCCGGGGAGGGATATATGTATATTAGAGGAGAAAAGTAAAGGGGAAAAGCAGAAAGGTAAACCGAAAGTAACCGAAACTAACTAAATTAAAGAAACTAACTAAAGGCGAGGGAAGGATGAGAGAGAGAGAGATCAAAGAAAAAAGAAAAGAAAACAGAAAAGTAAGATAAAAAAAAAAGAAGACGAGAGGAACGTGCGAGCTGAGGGTGGGACACCAGCCTTGCCAGCTTTAGTGCTAGCTATGAAGTTTAATTCGTTTCCGGTGTGCTTCGTTTTCTAAAACGAAACAGTGGGCAGGCTGTGGGTTTTAAGTGGTATTATTCGAGCCCATCTATTTTACGACGAAGTTTCCTCCGTCCATGCACTGATCCCAGGGCTGGTTACGACGGTAGCGTAATGTGGTGTTGCACTAGACGTAACGAGTCAGTGTGTGTCTGCTAATATTTCGTTAAAGAACACACAAGGGCCGGAATTAATATGCAGAACGACCACTCCGGCGTCGCTTGCGGTCATTGTTGTCTTACGACGGAACTCATCGGCACGAAAGAATATTTCAACGTACGTATAAGGTTTTCAATATTCTTCCCACATTTCTTGCTGCGCGAAACAAAGAAACAAAGGTGACAATCGAAGGACAAAACGCTGTCGAAAATTTTTCCTCTCGTCCCGTTCCCAAAACACCAATTAAGTACGAGGTCGTATATCAGCGTGTCTAACAAGCAGATATCAACGCGATAACGTATTGGGGTGCGCATTTCAAACATGGCTTGAGATATTAATAATTTCCGGTCGTGCGCTTCCCTTTCGAATTTCTCTATATACTTGGGGTATTTAGACTCGATAATGTTTCTGAGCCTCCTCTGTATTCTCTCTTTCGAAGCAAAAATATAAATAAATCATGATTAGAAGGATATATAACTGGTGATGTGCACAATACCTTACTTGTCTCTATACGTTATCCTGCTTTGGAAGCCTATTCTATGACATGTGGATTGATGGCTTGTAAAATACAAATGTGGAGAACGAAATGCAGAATTCGCTTAGTCAAAATGTGGCAAAACGGTCGAGCGCTCGGAAATCAGTGGCCTCTGCTCGCGCCGGGTCACGTGACAGTTACCACTCGGACATGAGTGCCCGGAACTAGCGGTTTTAGCCACTTGGATCACGCTAGTGGCATTGCCGCCCCTCATCTTCGGGTTTCGTCGTCTGCTAATCCACGTGAACATCGACGTGCGGGCAAATGCGTGCCCGCGGCCACCCTCGCATTGCGGATGTGACGACACCAGATATAGTTGGGCAACCCACGGCACGGCTGTACCGAGCCGGCGCGAAAAAAGGTGCTAGCTGTCAAATTTCCTGGCGTTCAGAAAGCGCCACGCGAACATGCGAGATGGCTGCACTTTGACCAAGCGAACATGACTGCTCGGAATTCAGCAAAGGAAAGTTGCCACGAAATAACCCTCCGAATTCGCCATAATACTTGCGAATGAAAAAAAAAAAAAACGCAGCTGCGCCACGACCAGCTTCAGATGTCAGCTGGAAAGCAAAAAGAAGTTGTTGTCAAGCAGGTCTGTATACGTGGCAGCCGTAGCTACTCGGTGACTCGGCTCTGCTGTTATGAAGGTTGACATTGTATTGAGAGCAAATCATCATGTTACCAAGATGCCGGCGCCCTCAATCGAGTTCGATCCTCATCTGTTGTTGGCGGAAGCGTTGCCAGACAATCCACCGAGGTCGTTAAAACACCCAAATCGCTGTGAAAGGTACTCGAATTCACAAAATACATTGAAATCATGACTATGCTAAGTATACACGTTGTAACAGCAACTTTATTTTAAGATGATGGATGGGAAGTTTCATCGCCATATTACACGCGTGTTTCTGTTGCCACCTTCTTTTGTATAGGAGACGGTGGACTCCTCAAGCTGTTCTATGCAGCTTTTTGCACCGGTCCCATCCCATGAATTAACGGGAAATGGAAGTAATATTTTATTGTATTGTATTACATTGATGACACATTTAATTAGGCGCAATGCATGGCGCAGCAGGCTATACCCAGTGATGGCCAGTAGTTAACTACATGTAGTTAAAGTACTAGTTAAACTACCTGATTGTAGTTAAATAAGTAGTTATCCACTACTTGCAGAAATGTAGTGGCAACAACTAGTTAAGCTACTATTATGAGTAGTTAACTACAGTAGTTAGGTTACTGCAGGCACCAACTACTTCCGATTTTGCCGCAAGCTTTACGGCACGATTGTGTTTCCGACTTTTATCTTGAGCTACTTGTTTGATGAGAACGGAGGTGCAATGCAATTGTTCTGTTACAACGTGGTCAATTTGATAACTTCAGTTCAATTTGTTCGGTCAGTTTGATTTGGCTTCAGATAGCAAAGATAACAAGCGACATTTCAGATATGGCACAAGAAAACGTACATGCAGTATTTTACGCAGCAATCTTCTGCACTCTGAAGGCAGTGCGCATGTAATCGTTTCCTTTTAGCTCGGGACCGAGCTGTGACTTTAGGCAGAGGCGGAGAGTTTTCATTTTCCCAGGGGGGGCAAGGGCGCACCGCGAAATAAGTAGTCTGGCGGGGCGGGGGGGGGGGGAGGATATGTTTATTAAGAAAAAAAAAGAGAGGTAAGCCAGATGGATGTCGGTGTGTTATTCCAAAAAAAGAGTGAAATGGGGAAGACAAAAAAAGGCAAAGAAAAAAGAAAGCAAAAGAAAACAGAAAGAAGGAAAGAAAAGGAAAAGAAGAATGAAGAACACAAAACTAAAGCTGAAGAATCACACACTCTAGCGGGGTCTTATGATGTATGCAGAACTGGTATAGAAATAAGAGGAAGGAAGAACAGAAAAAAAGAAGAAAAAAAAAACAGAGAGAACGTAAACAGTGAACATGTGCACAACTGAAGGCATTACGCCTTTGAAAACTCACTGCAAAAGGAACAAAATGCATTAAATCCTCGGTGTTTAACCCGAAATGTGCGCAATATTATGAATATGGTCAGTGAAATGGAGCAGCGGGAGTTGATCCCGCTCCCAACGGATATGCGTTCCGAAGATTCTACCGTTACACCTCACTGGCAGCTGCAGGTACCTTTCCCACTGCTTCGTTTCATTGATCTGATTGCGTTGGGCGAAATTCAGGCTATGTGTTGTGTCATCCTCTGTGTTTCTTCGCCTCAGTTTCTACTGTGATAATGAGTATGGTAGGCGGATACATATTTTACAAATTGCAAGATGCATTTTTGGGGTTGGTGCCTCTTCGCTCTTTTGACCCGGGCGCGCCGAGCCCCAAAGGTTGGTGTCAGTCTCTTAGCGGGACTTCCCGGGGGAGGCGTCGCCCCCCCCCCAGTTCATGTTCCGGGGGGGGGGGGGGGCAAGGGCCCCCGCGCCCCCCCGCAGTCGGCGCCTATGACTTTAGGGATATTCTTTTCGTATTACGGGTTGGCAATGTTATCACAGCCACGCACAATTCAACATGGTAAGTACATAGCACGGCGTTTACTGACAAGTGCCTACACCCCTTAGTTGAATTTTTGTTTAAGCTGATATGCTTTCAAAGGCAGAGGATCTCAGGGTAGGCGATATATTTTATGTCCTTCTTCCGCAGAATTAGGGCAGTTAAACGCTGAATATCGTCTTATTTTCACATTGAAATCACGCTAACGCTATACGACTCCAGCAGAACTTCGAACCGGAAGCGTGAATCCACATGACATTGCAACTTCCCTTATGTCATTTTGACAGGAAGTTGCAAACCACCCAGTAGCCATCTATCTCTATCTGAGGGAATTACTTTCCTGCGTGATACACATAACTTTTCTTAGATGGCAGCAGGGCTACTGTGAACCAACATTGTCGTACCCTTTCCACTCGGGAATGTGAAAAAAAAAAAAAAAAGAAAAGAAGACGGAGGAGGGAATTGTCCTCGTTATCCACCTAGCAATTTACTTTCCTTTATGCGTGCCAAGGCGATGCCTTCCAAGGCGAATGTCGACGAAAGATGGATCGTGTCTTTTCCATTTCTCCGGGACGTTTCACGGATCGCTTAGCATAGCATTAGATATGCCCCCAACGAGAACAAAATGATGAATTTCCTTTTACCGGATGCATTGCAGGACTGTTATGGCAAACGCACTCAGTCAACTGTTGGCACTGCGGTAATAGGCATAATGGGACACTTATTTTTCTTGTTAGTTATCGACACCCACTTATGCTCGAATGCACTCAGTGGTTCGCAGACGCCCTGCAGAAAACCATTTTTCGGGCATTCCTCGCCTTGTGTTGAAACAGCTATACCGCGAAAAGTCGTAACGAATATTTGAATGTTCATTCATCGAGATACATTTACCATGTGCAGTAATGATTAGCGTACTGACTGGTGTAAACAATTTTTTTTTCTCTTGTTTGGTATAGTTGCATGGAGCTTCAATCAAAGCCGACATTTTAATAAAGACATTTATCATTTATATAAAGACATTTATCACGGCGAAAAGCCGTGATAAATATCTTTTTGCTCTTTTAATGTCTCACAAATAGCTTCACCGAACTGTCGAAACCGAAGTCGTCCGGTGTGCTCGAAGCTTACATGCATAAAGTAAAAATTAGCGCCGAGACAAAAGCAAAACCGCAGGGTAGCGCTTACAACGTCATTGCATCGTTTATAATTCTGTGAACGCATGAAATGTCACGGTGAAAGATTTGTGCTACCATATCTATACTTCTGCGCGGGTATGTAAATCTCGATCCGCACCCGCACCGCACCCGCAGACAAGGTTTCTCATTCCGCACCCGCACGAGGTTTGGTAGAACTACACGCACTCGCTGGTTGTGGGAGTATAACCGTCGATTCGCGCTGCACATGCATGGGAGTGCAGCCGAGCTGCACAAGTTAGAATACTCCAACCAGACAGCACGAAAGCGTCTGCGCACGTCAAACTGCATTTTTGTCATATCAAAATGCACACATAACTATTGATAAAAACAGAAATAAAATTATTATGAAGCGCTCCGGAATTCTAGTTCCCTACACTTCTATTTCGCGAAAAACCTGTTGAGAAAGTGTATATCGTCCACTTTAGTTGGCTTGAGTGAGGGCTGTCCTCCTCTTTTGGGGAATATGCCCTGCCGTAGGAAACGACCTTCCACTAGGCGCGCTTGATGCAGGGATACTGCGTACAAACGCGGCAGCCCCTGACCTGCTAACGAAGGAAACACTTTCCCGTGGTCTACCATGACACCGGACTACCATGGATGCGGGTAGTAGGTACCCGCTAGAGCCCTGCATGGGCACGTGCCCGACCCGATCTGAGAGCCCAAGGGCCCGGACCGACAAAATACGCCAGCACAGCGTGATGGACTGGCAAACATGTTTCCCAGAGTCTGGCTCGGCCGGGTCACGCAGCTAAGTCCACGCAATTCAGGACTATTGGTTCATATCATCACGTGCATGCTTCATTCTTGTGCATATATTTGCAAAAACAAGCGAAAGACACTGCATTACGCATATGATTCGACCCTCTAGAACCTTCTCAAAGCCATTTCACATTGTTCCTGACTGACTCACATCTTTCTCACGCCAGCTGGCATGGCTCAGTGGTTAACGTGCTGGCCATGTCACGTCGAGACTGGAAGGTACCCGGGTTCGAATCCCGGCGCAGGCTGTGTTGTCTGGGGGTTTTGCTGGGTTTTCCTCAGCCGCTTTCAGACATATGTCGGCACCAGTTCCCTTAGAAGTCGGCCCAAGACGCACATACCCCAGGGCGTCAGTCGTGACGTTGCCTAACATCTGTGAGGCCGACAACGGCGAGCCCTTCACCACCTTTCACATCTTTCACAATCGCGTTCGCAAAGCTTGGTGAGAGGGATAGGGATTTGAAGGAGTTTGTCGACTACATCCTCTACCTCTACAAAAACTTGTAGTGTAGCGATAACGCGCTTGCCCCCGTGCGTTCTGGATTTCATTTGGTCTCGTGCTGTTGTTTGTCTTCTTCTGTTGTTTGTCTTCTCTTATAATTTTTTTTGATAAGCGCTAGGAACGCGTAAGTCACAGCTGGAAATGTTAGGCCGGGCTCTATTGCCGAGTCACCGGGCCGAACTCTGTTCTACTCACAGGGCCGCCGGACTGGGCCGGACGCTATAAAACAGCAAGGCCCGGGCCGGGCTTGGGCCGTCCTGTTTTCTACGGCGTAGCCCGTCCATTTTTCGCTGCGCAAGGGCCTGGCCGGGTCCGGAAAAGTCGACCCGTGCTGAGCTCTATCCCCCGCGACCCACATCAAGTGGCATTTTCCACTCGCAAGTCCTAAAATTGCGTGAGTAAGCGCGGGTAACCACGGGTAACCATGTCCTCTAACCATATCCTCTGACGAAACCAGCGCCTTTTGTACTTCGACATTTCGCCTCCGACTTAACGTGACATAAATCCGACATTTTGTCTGGATTATCGACGGTTCACGGAAGGAAGAAAAAGTTCTGGGATGCTGCAGGACCAGGTGAATATTTCGTAATGTGATGTAGGACCACATTTAGATTAACATATCAGAGCTACTACGGCGCGAATTCTAGTATAGTTTCGGTATGCTTTCGGATGAAACCTAAAATGAGTACCTGGCACAAGTAACTGTATTGGCCGATACTGCAGGTACATATATATGTATATACAGGTTTCATCGATGTTATACGGTTTGCCAAAAACATTTAGACGCGCGTGGGACAACACCAGTAGAGTGGAAAATCAGCCATCCTGTGAAAATAGATTGAAGCAGAAGCTTCAGGTAAGGGACTCCTGACCTCGCACTTCGGCTTCAAGACTCTGTAGAATGAATTGATTTCTTGCCACGGTTTACCCAGGTATTGTTCACTGCAGACATTGGAAGCCCTTGAACTGAATATGTACTATGCACCCACACGCGTCCGACGCACATTTTACACACCTGTCTCAAGTAAGCTGAATACACAATAGTCCTGAATTGAATTTTGCTGTCAGAGGCGGTATTCAGAAGCCATGTGGCCAATACATCGGAAAACATATCGAGCCGAACTCGGTGAAACTGATCCAAAATGTAGCGACAGCGTATAGGAGAAAGCGGTGAAGTACATTTGGCACGAAATGGTTGTGCAATAGCCACTACGTGCCACCTTTGATCAGAAGATGAGACATTCTTTTGTGCAAGCAATACGATGGCCTGGCTGATCTCACTCGGTGTATCAAAGCCAGAAAGTGTGAGGAGTAAGAAGAGGAGGTCTATTTGTCAAAACAGCCTGCCTATTTTTTACATTCACTGTGCAGGAACTTGCACATCCCCAACATGCATCCCTTTGTGGGAAGAATGGAACCAAACGGCATATCCTCCTACACTACCGAATATTTGATCACCTCCACCAAAGCTGTTTGGTTGCGCCTTTGCGCAAGATGAGAGGATGGGACTTCCATTTTCACTACTTTATGTTAATACGCTTCTTACTATCATTGGGGACAGTTCACACGCTGAAATGGAGTCGGTTGGTGGCACCTTGCATCACATCGTTTGTACGTCTCCCGGCTGATCTACGGCAACGACACTTCTACCAGCTGCAATAGCGGGACAGCGGCAGTGCCGGCGGAGGCGCAATGCCCAATATCGGGTTACCCTTAGTTGGTTCAGGCTTAGCTTAGTTTTAGCTCATGCAGTTTTCCTCAAGGCTATGGTTGTGATTCACACGGTCTATGTGGTGCCTGGCCATCAGACTACGCGCCGACGAAGCGTCGTTGTCGTATAGTTTATCCCATCGCTCTTGCCGCTTCTACACTCTTAAAAATGAACTTCACCGCATAGCACGCTCCTAGCCAACCATCATCACGAATGATATCGTTATCTGCACTGGGGGCTTAATTGCAAGTCCACCTCACGAGCTAACGAGACCAACGGCGATCGTTAAAACTAGCGCGAGACTAGTTTCACGGGGCTCATTTCGTGCTCGCTTCGTCAACGGGACAGTGGCGTAATCTCTGACCACAACTTCGACCGAACATACTCGGCTGCATACCGAAATGGGGGAAGGTACAGAACCCCAGACAGAACACCATCTCCTACGGACATCCAAAATAGATCCCAATGTCCATATCCGAAGACGGATCTCCATGGGACTCTCGCCGGATATTTATGGAGGGATATCCGTAGCCGTATATCCGCAGGAGGTCCTGTTGCGGCTGTTTCACGGATTGTTCGAATCAGCTCCGTGATGGGATGCTGTACGGATCATGTATTTGAAGGGAGAGAGAAACGCGGCAATGTAGGCACTGAAGAAATTCGACTTCCCATGAACCAACACACTTTCTCAAACTACATGGGAAAAAAACAGACATTACCTTTACGCTGACTCAATACGCCAAACAATTTCTCATTTCACCGTTGTTTGTGCACGCAATCGAATTAAACTTAGACATCTCACCCTTCATTTCGACTCACAGGCGAACAAGGCTCTCGAATGTGTACAAGCTCGCGAGAACACCAATATACAGTGTCTATTCCCTGTTTGGAAGTGAATGCAACCTCATTTCCAAAGCTTTTTGGCTGAGTGATCCAATCTCTTGTTGGTGTTTCTTTTTCCTTTCTTTTTCTTCTTCTTTATTTTATTTAATTTCTTTTTTTTTTTTTTTTGCTTTTTGAAACGCCGCGCTGATTTTCTCTCATGTGAAGCAAAGCGGACCAACAGAAAGTAAAACGACCGGCAACGGTGGTAGATGTTAAGAAAATGGCGGAAACACGCTTTATATTTTACTACAAAGCGTATACTGACTTCTGACAAATAAAAAAGTAATACTCGCTCGAGACACACGCTACATCCCAGAAAGCACCTGTTTACGTCCGTACCTCCTGCTTATGTCCGCAAAGTGGACGTTCGTAGGAAGTTCGAAGCCCGGCCAAGTGGATCTCCGTAGTACATCCGCTGGAGGAATTTCATTATTCTGCGGATATTCGTATCTCCGTGAAAGTATATCCGATGGACATCCGTAGGACAGAATTTTCCGACTAGGACCCGAGCTAGAGCCCTGCACCATCCGCGGATATCCGTAAGATACTTGCGGATTCGGATGAAAATTTAGCACTTCCTGCGGTGTGCGGATCGGGTGCGGATGGCTCGAGGTCAGATGCGGATCGGACGCGGATGTGAAAGCAGCGGATCGAACGCGGATCGGATGCGGATATACCGCGTGCTGTAATTTTTCGACCAGCAATTTATTTGTATTGCGCGCCGTCAGCGAGCGCATGCTTGGGTTCACCTTTGACCATGCACGGCCAAAACGGGAGAGGAGGCATTCTGGCATCTCGAAGCACGCGAGCACCGGCGAGGTAGCGCTCCACGCGTTGCAGAAATCTCTCCATATCAGGGTATCGAACCGAAACGGTTTTCGTTCCGGTTTTCGTTCCGGTTCTATCATAAACGGTTTGGTACCGGTTCTGCTCCGAAGCAAAAAATAACGGTTCATACCGGTTCTAACCGGTTCCACCCCTAGTGGGCATATGCATCCCAGAAAAAAATCAATGTTGCAAAATGTAAAACCGTTTATTCTGCATACAGTGTATTTAATATTAATAGGCAGCTGAGAAGTTGGTAGCTCCTAGCTCCAGTTAAGAACTTTGAAAGAGAAACAATCCTGAAACAAAGAAAGACTGTCTGTTCAAATAGGCTTTTTCGACGTGAAATGCCCATTGGAAGGACGACGTGGTAGGACGACGTCCACTCGTATATCGACATACATTCCACCGTAACCTATCCCTCGTAAAGTATCCGTGATATGACTTCAGAACACGCGACGTCAGTCTCATTCGCCTATTCGTAGTCCAAACCGGCGAAGTTTTTTCTTGGACCGAAAACCGTTAAATTATTTTTTCGGTTTCAGTCCAGAGCGGAAAAAACGCATACGGTTTCGATTCTGTTCCGGTTCGCACCAAAATAGCGTTTTTTTTTTCGGTTTTGGTTTTCGGTTCGCTCCGACATCCTGCTCCATATCGCGTTCGTTGAAAGGTTTACCTTTGCTTATCGTCGTGAGTCCTTCCGTGACAGCATGGAGGCATCCGAAATTATACCAACATATGCTTCCTGCGGTCTTTACGCGCCCTACGCAGCGTGCGGATTTTGCGGATCGGATGCGGTTGGTGCGTTTTGCTCAGCGGTTCGCATGCGGATGTAAACTGTTGTGTATGCTGCGGATGCGGATCGGACGCGGATAACGTGTGCACGGATGCGGGTCGGATAGGGATGCAAATAATCTCATCCGCGCAGGGGTCTAACCCGAGCGATACGCGCGGTCCTTCTCATCCTCTTCTCTGTCCCTAACACGGCAAGCGAAGCAGGGGGCTTAATCGCTTCATCGTCGTTACGGTCGTTACAAGCTAACGAGTGGCGGGAAATTAAAAAAGGTGGGCACATGACACATTGCGCGTGACGTGTACCACGGCCTTCACGTATCCACCTTTTTGAATTTCCCGCCCGCCCGCCCTTTTGAATTTCCCGCCGCTCGTTAGCTTGTAACGACCGTAACGACGATGAAGCGATTAAGCCCCCAGGAGGCTACTGAATAGAACAAACGTAACGACGATATCCCCTTGGCGCAATCGCATTTCTTCGTCAACCGATGTCGTTAAAGGGACTGTAAAGTGAAAAATAACCCTCATATTTTTGCCCACTATCGTGCACAACATCACTGTTTGATAACACACAGAAAGCATTACTTCTCAATTCCGCATATTTTTTACGTATAAATATTTTGAAGATTGCCGGAACATGGACGGTGCTGCCAACGAACAGCGAAAAGAGCAACTTGGGTTTTGGCGGTTTCCGGTCCAGGGCTCCCAGGGATTGGTCAACTCTTGCCACGTGAGAGTTAATTTTGTAGAGAACAAAGTTGACACACATTATCTTACAGCTAAACGACATTTTAAAAGTGACGCTCACTTCCATGGTTTCTACCACTGATCTCTATAGTAATAGGCTGGATAGTGGACTGGGGGTGCAACCGAACCCTCACCGGCCGCCATCTTGGGAAGCTCAAAACATTGCCGTCCGCGACTGCAGCTGCATATTTTGCATGCGCCTTTGCGTAGCATTTTTGTTGTGTCATGCCCGCCTGCTGTGGTTATGGGTGTAGTGTCCGTTCTGGCAAGGCCCTGGGGACGACATTTCACGAGTAAGTGACTTAGTTTTACAAATAAATGTGATTTATTAGTCCACGAGCGGAGTGACAAGACGCTGCTGTCCAAGCATGTGTGCGGCACTTTGTGACTCGTATCTCAAGATCTAAACGTTAACCTTTACGCAGTACGTTATCTGGGTAGAGTCATTGTGATAGTCCAGACTTCCTGCATTTCACTGGTATGGTCTCAGCATGCAGCAGGTATTGAAGTGCGCTTGTCAGGTGTGGGACCTACCGCTGAGTTTCGCGATCACGATATCGCCGATTGCTTGCCTGGATCGGCCTTGTCATCCCTGCCGCAATTCATGGCATAAATTGTTCAATGCTTCAGTGCATTGAACAATTTATACATTCAAGCTTCAGAACACTCACAGCTGCCCAGATCTTTTAAAAAGGTGGGTGGTGAATGTCAGGAGAAAGGACTGGACGCCTTCGAGGACATCAGTGGTCTGCAGCAAACATTTTAAAGACAGATGCTTCGACAGAACGGGACAGACCGTTTGTTTGAGGCCTGACGCTTTGCCCACCAAGTTAGACTTCTCAGTACAGCTCCAGAAAGTAATAATGCATGCATGCATCATATGTAGAGGCCGGACTTGTATGTACTAAAAGCTGGATGAACATACATGTATGAAAAATGCATTAAACTTGCTCAAAATATGCACCTCAGGAAATGCATTTGCATTCATTTTAAACATGCATCAAATTCGCTGGGGCCAGTGATTTTTCCAGACCCCCCCCCCCCCCCCACACACACCTCTCCCCAAATGATCAGTGACACACCCCTAAGTTTTTCACCTGTGTACACCCTACAGGGGGTGCCTTTTGCAATTTCAGCTTAGACAGATGTTGTTAGTGATATGTTAAGCTATAATGACGTAACTCTAATAATGACGCCCCCCCCCCCCATTTTTTCCGACAGCCCTCCATGCTTGGGATTCTGCATAAACCGTTGGCTGGGGCAACAGTATCTTACGTTATGCAGTGTACATAAAGCATGCAGAGTTGAAAGTATGTACTTGCTGATTGGAGTCAGTATTGAGTGAATGGCACCTTAAAGCTGCAGCTAGTCCAATATATGAAAAAGCTCCTGAATTATGCATTCACACGCAGTTAAAAGCCAATCTATATTGCATAGGACATCTACTAAGATTGGGAAAGAATATAAAGACAAAAAGTATTGCATGAAAATTTAGTCTAACTTAAAAACTCATATTGGTGGGGTATACCAGGCGCGGATCTAGGGGGGGCGGTCCAGGGGTCCGGACCCCCCTCTCAATTCCAGACTTAAACATAGGGTTCAATGGACCAATCCCAGCATGCACCTGGCACTTGTCCATAGCGGACTCCCCCCTCGGAAAAATCCTAGATCCGCCCCTGTGGTATACTAACACACCAACCACATGCCTTTTTTGGTGCATTCCAGCATGTTTACTGTACTTAGGGACAATAAATAATTTTTCAACCTCAAACGTCTATACTCCTTATTCTCCCTGCTTAAGCTTGCGACAACGTATGTTTGAATGCATCCCAAATGAAAACCATGTGATCCGTCTGATCAAAGAAGTTTCCCAATGGTACAGCAGGATCAGACTGTACCACCTTGCCAAGGAATATACTGTCAGTATATGGTACAATTTCTTTTGCAGATGAGGCATGGCTGTCACTTCTGTATATTATATACAGAAGTGACAGCCACCCCTCATCTGCAAAAGAAATTGTCAAGGTTGATCGTATCCCAAACGGAACAAAACTTCCCGTGGTGCTCCTGGGGATATCCTTTCCCGGCAATTCGGATCTCCCTGGGACACAGACATTGTTCCGACAGACGTCCCCCACATCTCCGAGTGGCCATGGTTTGGACTTCCCACAAATATCCGTTGTTTGTCCTCACAGGAAGTTACACGGAGATGCCGGGACGTTGCACGGACTTACTTGCGTACGTGCTCAGGGCCCGGTATTTTCTCATTATTATCGATACCGTTTATTGAGCTGCTGCATAAGTGGACAGACTCCTCCTAGGCGTTTTTTTTTCTGCCATTTTGTTTCAGCTTCGGCCACTGCATCTTTCTTTCTCAGTTGGTCCTCTTTGTTTCTATCTAGTATTTCTGTTACAGACATTGAGCGTGAAGTTTTAAAAAGCAAAAAAAAGTCTTAGAACCATGAACTTAGAAAGGCAGTGGCATACCTTTCCAAAGCGAAAACAGATACTATATATATTGCTTGTCTCGCGAGCTTCCACCAATTCTAGAGACCCGTTTGCAAGCGAGTCAAACTAAAGGGTGAGGTGTTTAATTTTAATGCGATTGCGTACACCGACAACGCAGGACTGAAGAACTGCTTGGCGCATTAACTCACTCCAACGTTAATGTCTGTGTTCCTTACTGCTTTTGATTTGAGGCATTTAGCTGGTTCAGCGAAAGTCGAACTCACGACGCGACACACCTTGCCATGTTTCTCTCTCTCCTCTGATAATGCTCCCTGCAACATCCCATCAGGGACCCTATTCGGACAATTCTTCGAACGCCCGTTACGGTACATCCTGCGGATGTACAATTAAGGACGTCCATTCATGTAGCTCCCAGAGACGTCCATCTGGTATCCATTTCAGGACATGGACGTTGGGATCTATTTCGAACGTCCGCAGGAGATAGTGTTCTGTCTGGAATTCAACAACCGGTAATGCACTTTGCTCACTTACCTGGTTGACTGCTTCAAAGTTGCCTTTGCAACTGGACTTGTGATACTTTGGTGTTGGAGGTTTCCCCACAAGACGTTGCTATTTAGCCTTTTTAGGACAAATTCACTCTACCCCTAGTCATTTTGACTGTATTTACCGCCATTTACCTTCCGAGTGCACATTTTTCTAGTCGATATGTTTTTACCGTCATATAGCCTTATACATACTTAATCTCATTCTAGTCCTTTGAAATTGCTTTGCTGCCGTTTTGCCTTTCATGTCATACCTAGTCATATCTAAACTTCCTGTGCAAAGCATAATGTTTATGCCAAAGCATTCATAGCCATATTAAGGTAGTATCATAAGCAAAAGTGCCAAACATTGGTGAATGTCACGACTCAATTCTGAGAATACTGCTCCCTAACATCGAGACCCCCGAGCAGTGGCGGATTTAAGGGGGGGGGGGGGCGACCGCCCCCATACGGTCGTGTTCCCTATGTAAAAACCCTATCTCCTGGACGATGCTGCGCCACAAAGCACGAAATTTCCTTAATACCGCCCCCCCCCCCCTCATGACAGAACCTTAAATCCGGCCCTGCTCCTGAGCATAAAGGAAATGGAAGGAACACGAGAAGCAACACGCGCACGCGCTGACAGACCACAAAGGAAACCTAACATAACAAATGCCACACCACACAAAACCAGCAAACCACATAATAGAAGTTCAAAGTACAAAATTGGAACGACAAGCGCCCACACGAGTACAAAATAGACAGGAAATAATATGTACGTGACGGGATTTCACACGAATCACGTAAGGAACCCAATCACAAGGGATTTCTGCTGCGACCCGTGGCAAAATTTTAGCGAAGCAGCAAGGAAAGCGCTCACAAACAGCAAAACATGTCACAGCTTACATGCATTCCTATGGGCTGTAATCGCTCTTTTGAGCTCCGCAATATGGCGGCCGGTTGGCGTACCCTTTCCCGCGATACCCTCACTCATCCGCTATCCAGCCTTTTCGAAATAGAGATCAGTGGTTTCTACATTAATAAAGCGTTAATAAAGCATTCAGCTACTTCGCCGCGAGCTACGATCCGCCGCGACATCTGCCATACACACCATGCCCTGCCCTGCCATCTGACATCTGCGACATCTGCCATCGTGCTATACCCACTCCTTGCCTGCCAGCGGTACGAAGGTCACCGGTCCCGTCTCCGGCGCTGTCTGGTTCATCTAGGCTACCGAGAGCTTTCCCCTGCGGTGCTACTTGGCCTTACTCAGTACGCTGAAGTGACGTCTGAGCTGATACGATTCCTTCAGGAATCTAAACTCTGGGGCAGTCTTTGATACCTCCTACATAACTGTCTGCACAATGGTTAGTGAAGGAACTGTCTTTTTCTGTATTTCTTCATAATGTTCTGTGTCCCGGCTGCTTTTGTCTTCCGTTTGTTTGTTTTTTGGGAATAGCAAGCCTACATCGTGGCTAACCTTTTCATTTTGCTTTCTTTTTTTTCAGCATTAAACATATCCACACCCGGTAGTGTAGACACATCCGGTAGTGTACAGTACGGTACAGGGCACACGACTGCTCCAGTGTTCCTGACGCTTGGTGTGTAACTGCTAATTCTTCGAAGATAAACGCAACCCACACTGAAGATGACAAAATTATGCTCTCTCGGCGTGCATTTAGTTCCAAGGGCACAGTTCGGGCTAAAGGAATTAATCTTCCACGTGAAATAAGGCTTGTGGTCGATAATTATCCCGGACATAATTCGTACGTGAATATCACAAGTGTCTGGAGGCGGTAACTGACACTAAATATGAAATTACAGAGCAGGCAATGAAGAACAGTGGAACAAATTCAAGGTTGCAGGAAATGTACGAGCGCTATACGTTGAAACAGCATTGGTCAATGCTAGCAAAGCTTCACCGTCCCTTCGGGCATCATGGTCACGCAGAAAGAGAGTGATTGATTTCATTGTTGCTAATGTTGGGGCAAACCTAGGTTTCAGTGACGGCGAAGATGATAGATTGTTCTTTGAACTGCAAAAGCACAATAGATAGAACATCACCTGTTGCGACGAAACACACCCTATCATCCAACATTCAAATAAAGTATTGTTGTTGGAGGAGGACCTATAGGGTATGGACAAATAGTTAATTTGTCCATTAATAATCTGTCCAGTTAATAATAGTTTCTTGTGCTCATGAATTGGTACAGCAAATTTAAGCGCTGCGATGGGATGACCCTTGTTAGACACTGCCATGCTTCTGAAATTGTCTGATGCCACCAAATAGAACAGTTAGATTGTAAGAGAGACGTCACGTGATAGCAACAGTAATAGAACGAAGAAGTGCTTCACAAAACTAGTCGGGTTGTGGGAAGTTCCCGAGTAATCGGGTATGTAGGGTGAAATGCGAACACTTCCTTATTATTTCTGTATTTTGAGCGCAGCTGAACTGCTTCACGACGACAGACGCAAGATTCTTCGAACGTTGAATTTCAAACCGCCAAGAAAGATCCTTCTTCCAACAACCGTGGGAATGTCACTCGAACTTTCAAATATTCAAATTTTCAACTATTCAAAATTTCAAATATTCAAAATGTCAAATATTCAAAGTTTCAGATATTCTCTCCTATATCACACCGACCTAGTGGAGGCGCATTGAATACATTCGCACCATACCTTCTCATGTACGTAAGTTATGGTTGATTTTAGCGATCCGTGTTCCCGCAATTTCGACCTCCGTGCCGAGTAGAGATCGTCCGCTTTCCTCCATTTTCTCTCGCTTTGGTACTATGTGTTAGTGTCGCTTCATCGTTACGTGATGCGCCGCACTGGAGTAAACTTGTTAGAGATGAAGACACAGAGGCGCAGCGTTGACAGCACACATACCCCACCCCCCTCAGGGGATCAATTGGTAACGTTTTCGTTTCCTGATCCTGGGGACCCGGTCATCACGGACGGCAGCGACTTTGTGGTGCAAGTTGAGTGTTAGGTCATTCTTTGCGGAGTGCAGTGTCTTGTGATTGCCGCGCAAGTTCAAGAACTACCATGTGGACATGATTGCAGGTGCTTATGATTACAGATATATCTATCGCGACTCAAACTTTGAATTGAGGGCTCGGGGGTTCATGCAAAGTGCACATATTCTTTTAATGCGTATTATAACGTTTCTCCTCGCATTACCAATCACAACGACACAAATCTACAATGTTTTGTGCGTCATATATAATTGCATATTTCTTGATCGTCATATAATATCAAGTTTGCATATTATGTCATATTTCAGCGCCATTTGTTTGGGTGTTACGTCATATGTCGGCACCCTTTGAACGAGTTTTTAGGTTTGCCGTTCCCTTTGTCTTGCCACTGCTCACGTAATCTTAAAAAAAAGGGTCATGGGTCCAAAACCCGTGTTCCAGCTACACATATAAGACACTACGCTACCTTTGGGATGCTTCGGCCTCTGCAATCATCAGAGATTGGGCAAGCACCATGGCTAGTAACTGCTGAAACACACATACAGACAAGCAGAACATCAATGCTTGTGCATGATCCAAATCCTGCCGCTGTCTGGCTTTTCCGACGACAGCGATATTTCTGCTAGTGAGCGTGTTCATGTTGTGCTTGATAAAAATAAAGGAATTAAAGTATTGTGAGCTTACGTACGTTCCAACAACAACAACCACATGAATGACGATGGGATGAGGTGATTCACCGCAACAATTGCGGTACCATACCTCAGTGCATGTGGGTTAATATATGAGTTGGATGACAATGAAAAAGACGAGGCATACACACTCGCACAGACACATGACACACGCAAATGAGATATCACACTCGCTGGTGCGTCGTGACTGATGGGGATAGTAGTTCATCCGGTCGGCCACCGGGGATTAAATGGCTGTGAAGATCATCTCCGCATTCATGGCAACAGTTCTGAGGTCAAAGGAGTTCAAGCAGGTTGGAAGACGTCATGAACACATAGAATGAGTGGAGGCATTGACGGTGCTGTACAGGGTTAGAACAAGGACCCAAGATTGTTGCAAGGCTGAGCGGCTTGTTGTTGATACGGGTCAGTTGGGACTGGACGATGAGGACGATGGACTCGATGAGGACGTGTTGAATGCTTGCCACTATGCCGCAGTTGGAACACGAGCTGGTTGAAGCATAAACTAGTCTGTGTGTGAACTGCGGGGTGAAGCCCACATTGAGGCGAAGTCGATGTAGAAGGGAGGTGAGGCAGCGGGGCAAACGGCCTGGGAGGGAAAACGACAAAGTTGGATCGACGGCGTGCAAACAAGGACCTGTCTGTAATGTCACGGTGATATTGTTCTTACGTTCCAAATGCCCACAAGAACGTGCACTTTCATTTGTAGAACGTCTTTTAGACAAAATGGGTATTTATATAGTTCCAATACGCTAAAGCTTCCGGAGCAATATTGCCGGATCCATAGTATTTCTGCATATTTTGTACATATTTCGACGTTTCGCGCCACATATTTGCATGCGAATTTTGGAACATTTTTGTGCATAAAGTCCGGGGCCCTAATTATTAGCATAACACCTCTTCAAAGGTGACAGCGAGTGTGCAGTAAAAAACATGGTTCATGTCTGGTACTTTTAACTGGAGTCGTCGTAAATTTAGCTAGACAATTGGTGCCGGCAAGCTGGCAAATGATAAGAAAAATACATACCTACCAAGTTCGAGAGTCCACACGGAACGAAGTGAGACGTACAACTTTAAACAGCTGTTACCCAATTACCAACTGTGGTGATCGTAGTCATCAAGCTCATGTTTTCAATAGAAGGTCCAAGAATAAATTTTGCAGCTATAGTCATGTTCGTCATAAGAACGGTATTGCGGTTGCCACCTTTGCCAGAACATAGTGATTGAAACGTTTTATATAGTTTCTTCGGGTCATACTTATACTTGTGACAAAGCTTGTTTTCATAGTTAGATGTAATACGAATATATTATAATGTTCTCCTTCAGTACCCAATATGCTGTTCTTTGGTTGAACACGATTATGGTGGTTTCGCTCCTATATATGGCGCCATTCGCAAGTAGATTGTCGTTCTCATCCCGCGACTCTCCGGGAGCCGCCTCGAAATACCACTACTGTTATGACGATTTCTGAAATACGCCTCGATGTCAGCGACAGCAGCCCCATGTTATCATTATCCTTGCCTGCTGATACATGTACGCGCATGTAGTAAATGTCAAAACTCCTGGGGGATCCAACTCAAATCGATTCGCGTGCCGGATTGACTTTAGGCGATACCATGGAGGGCGGCGCAAAAAACAAATGACATTCGTCACTATAAAATAAAACAATATGCAAGAAACACAGCAGCAATGTACTCAACGACAGAATCAACATCAATCATCATCGTCGTTGATAAAGTCATCAAGAGCAGTCTGTTGTCGCCAAAGAAAGCACGCAGGAACATAAACGGAAGCCAATTTCGTTGGCACTGGATAGTTTCCGGCGCAAAGAAAAAAAAAGTAAAATACAATCGCCCTTCTTAGCCATAATCGCCCTTCGCGCAGGTGACGCTGTGAGAGGCCTCTATAAGCTTGTAAACTCCAAAATTGGTCTACCAAAGTGGTCATTCGTAATTGAGCTCGGAAGACCATGTTGCTGTGACCGTAGCTTCTTGTTGAGATTCATGAACCAAAAGAAGTGCTCACATATCGGTGAACGTGGACAGGGTGAGCAGTACGTCGGGTAAGGGTAAGAACAATGCTTGAAAACCTGGTTTCACTTCTAATTCTTGATTAGTTGTTTTGCCCTTTTTGGTTCTTTTCTTAAGTCTTTTCCCTGTTCCTTCAGTTCGGTGGGTCACAGACCCTCGGGCCACAGAATAGCTGACCGCGGGCCGCGTGCTTGAGACCCCTGCTCTACTCCGTGGATTTAATGGAACAATATGCGACGTCCGTAAAGATGCTCCCACAACTGCTTGTGCCACTCAAGAACGACCGTCGATTGTGCGTACCTGGTTCTGCCTTTTCGAGCTTGAAAAGGAAGGGGGTTTGCCAAAAGGACACCGTAGTGGCACGTACCGGCATATGTTGCCGTTGGGCCTATTTCGGCTTGTCAATGCTTCTCGTTATGATAATCTGGTCGCTGTCACGCATACGGTACCCTGATGACAACTATTTGCCATTATTCAGGGTGAATCTTCCTCTCCCCTAACCGTTTTGCTAACCTTGCAAGCAATTGCGTTTGAATCCAAGGTGATCAGCTTCCCCCCTTTACCAATAATACATTACGTTTCTCCCGTCCTGCTCATGTTTAAATCGTCAAAGAGCTCGTGAGTAGACAAAACACTTAGTGGAAAATAACGAGATGATTCACGTAGTCACCATTAATAATGTGCGCCAAACCGTGTCATTCCAAGCATTGCGCATATTCAACCGGAAGCCATAACGATTTCCGCACAAGACCGTTTTCGTTTAGCATCGCGCCAGGCCGGCGAGCGCCACCGATGACCAATTCATTGATATACTGACCCTGTGTGCATGCTCGCTTTTCTCACTGACGCGGACAACCATTTGTCGAACGTCTCCTACGCAAGCTATGACATTGCATCGATTCACGAACCTCAAGCTTTAGCCGCGAGTGGTAACGCTATAAGTGCACTCTAATTACATACTTGTGGATTTACCCGCCAATAGAGAGTTGCGTGCTGTAGACTCGCATTATCAGATACGTGTCACGCCCAAGTCACAAGGCATGCATGCATGACAGAGACAAATCGCTATGCTGTCCTTACGTGCATTACCACGTGCCAATTCCGACAGATTAGAAACCTTCGTAAAAGTCACGTACCGCATAAGAGGTCTTAATGCATACATGACGCTTACAAGTTGCTATCTGTCGTATAGCTATGGCGGGGAAAGGGGAGTGGACGCTAATATAAACCATTTTTAAATAAAACGTTGGAAAATAAATATCTTACATACAACTCACAAAATAAACTTCCAACAACTCACAAATGAATCATGTAGGTATGAACGTCGTCAAAATAAACTCTGAAAAATGAACTTTGCAAGTCAACGCTTCGAAATGAATCTTACAAAATCTAAGTCAAACCTTTCTACATCCGTGTCAGAAAATAGTACGCTCTTGACTCTTAGAATGAGCATTCATCTGAGAATGATGATTTCGTTATACTGGAAGTGGGGAAGCGATCCGAAGCGTCAGCTAGCATGAATGGCTGAACTGAATGAACACTTGCCATGGCTGCGTAAGCAGCATGTCGCTGAGTGTATGGGAAGAAAAACAAAGGAACGAACAAGCAAAAGTACTACACTAATCTATTTATGCATTAGGTCCTCCGGCTTATAGGAATAGCATTGGTCATTAGCCCAACGCAGGAATGTGTGGTTTAATGTTGTATTCATACGCGTCGTCATTTGCAGATTCAAACATGGATATTTCGACTTCCTCAACTATTACTGGAAGAAACATAGTTTAAAGGGTTGCGATAGGTCATCCTAGGTTAGCCCAGATAAACGTATGAGACGGTTCTTTGTGCCGATATGAACCTACAATGAAAGTTTCACAGCGAAGAGAGTAACAGAAGCGGAGAAAATGGGCAGCGCGAATAGACGCTATGAGGCCCATCGTCGCCGATTAGGTTTCGCCGCCGTGCAAAGCATGCTGGTGGGCACTATCAGCATTATCAGCCCATTAGGCGACGCATTTTCCCCGCTTCTTGCCCACCACAGCAAAATATAAACTCGTACCGGCATTTTCGTTACGTCATATGTTTGTAAACAGAGGGTCGTCTCGTGGTGGTGGTGGTGCTGGTGAAAAGGCTCGCCGTTGTCGGCCTCACAGAGGTGGGCAACGTCACGACTGACGCCCTGGTGGAATACACGTTCCTGGGCCGACTTCTATAATGGAACTGTGCCGACACGAGCCGACGACTGCGCCGGCTCGTACGGCTCTGACATCACATCTCTCGCCGCCGCCAATGAGGCAGCACACGTGATGTCACGTGTTTACAGCTGCTAATGAGAATGGACGCAACTCTTGAGCTCTGTGACGTCTACGTTTTGCTCGGGATTCTGTTCAAGGGCATGTATCTCGCTAAGTACGACACGTAGAATAATCATTCTTTTTTTCCTCAGTACTCTGGATGCGTCCATGCGTCTATGCGTCCATACAATGCGTCCATGATGTAATGAACCACATCTATTAAGGTATCCCAATCCCTTTAATTGTGGTACGGACGTAAATAGAGAGCGTTAACACTGTGGACTTCGTTGAACAGAACGTCGTGCTCCCGATAAACTGGCGTAATGCAGGGTTCCCGCCAGGACTTACGATGACTTATTTTGACAGGGTTTGGCACCTTTAAAGGAGCAGTCTAGAGGCCCACAACTTTGTTTCTGTTTTTGGTCAGTATGGAATGTTAGGCGGCTGAAAACAGTTTTACCACAATTAGTGCAACCGTAGCTAAATTGGGACGCCTGCAATAGCTTCCCGAACCTCCCGCGCGCGAAACACCCTCCTTCGCCTTCACGATAGGCACGTGATGAGCGCCACCACACACGTCACTATGTGACGCAAGTGCTCAGGACGCTCCTCATTGGACTTGGGATCACATCATCGAGGTGAGCAACATCGCCCAGGCCGGAGCGTCTGCTACCGCTTCGGAGACGCCTAGCGTTCTCCGGCTTCGTGATGTCCGAAACGGAGGGTTTGAAGGCTGTCAACGACACAACCACGATTTTTTGGGACCGCAGGCACCACGGGAAGGACGAGTGGTGCAGCCCGAAATTAACTGCGTTTGTATAGCAAAAACCCCGTGCTTCTCGACAGTGTGCAGCCTGTCCGACAGTTTTCACCGCGCAGTTGGTTCAGTGGCTAACAGGTTGCGCCACAATACCGCCGCCATCGCTAGCTTTCTGCTGCTGTGAATTCTGAGATTGCACAGAAGCCACGGATATATTACTCTTGTGATCGTAATCTTATTTTCTGAGGCTGCGTATATGCTTCCTTTTTTTTTTTAAGAAAACGTGATATAAATCATATAAATAATAGAAGTCAACAAGAAGCAGCTCGCAATGTTCGTAGCAGACGGTTTTTCCTACGAACGAATGAGGGGCTCTCTACCACGAACGTCACACTAGAGTGGGTGTGGTCTGCAGTTGGAGCGCTCCGGCCTGTCACCGCGGCAGCTATTTTCCAAATTAATTGCACCGTGGTGATACAACTTTGGACAGAAATATTTTGTGGGAATGCGTTTCACATACTGCTTTACAAGATGACAGCAGTTTTGGGCCATGTTAGATACCACTTTAATGCTCCTTTAAAGTGACGGTCGCATCTAGAAGCACATCTATGAGACAGATACCATTATGTTCGACAGCGGCCGGCAATCTATTTGCGTAATTACCTCCGTCCGAAAGGTCCCTAGATGTTAAATATGGGAATTTTAAGTACTAGCGCTGCTTCCGCAACTGGGTAGGCTCCGGCGACAACGAATTTGAGTGACGTCATTCCCTAACAGGGGGATGAGAGGCACTCCCTCTGATAAGAAAGGCGCCGTCCAGACTTCCGGACGGCCGCGGTATCCATTTCCCTACGGCCATGCTCTGATTGGCGGTGTACAGAACGACGTTTTCGCCCTTTTCCAGAAAGGGAATTCTGCATACGCTCAACACCCGGCGTCTGCTCTTGAAATGTATTCCATCAAATAGCAGTCAGGCTATCTCGCGCGTGATTTTCTATACCGCGGTGAGTAGTCAATGAGGAATAAAATAACACAAGAGTTTCGAAATTGACAGGACCGGATGCGACCCCTTCCCTCTAAAGAGGAAACGTGTGGTGTTAGATATTAGAACTTTCCTACTCAACCAACCCCGTTGTGCATCGACCAGCTGCTGCCACGCCTGGCTAAATGGATCAATAAGTTTGCGCATAAGCCGTACAGTGTTAGAAGTGGGGGCGGGCTCGAAAAATAGAACCTATTCCACATAACGCACTAAATCTCATGTTTTCAGAATGCTATCTCATTTGTCTCGCACTGCATTTTCCCAAAATATTGTTTATCTATGTGAAGTAGAGTTAGGGGGAACGTCAACGTACGTCAACGTAATGTTCACTGACTGCATTTATATTTTGCATGATCTTTGAGCGAGGTCGATTTAGAACACGAAATAAAATAAACAACATTTTGTTATGCGTAGTAGCGCTTTAATACGTATGCAGACATGTATTTGATGTCGAGGTTGTGGGACATTCCTCCTACTCGTGGGTCAACGGACCCTTACTGATAGCCGAAGAGAAGAAAGGGATGACGAGCTCGGATATAACATCAACCAAAAGGGTTTATTCCCCCAAAAGGCCAAGCGTGTACCAAAATATGCACAGTACTAAGTCCACTTCTGACTGATACCGCTCCGTAGCTTCTTCACAGCCTTTGTTCTCGGACACCCTCCACATGCTGTAGTTCTCGAGTGTTCCTACGCCAGTCTCCCACTGCCCTCTGACTGGTCTGCCTGGCCTTTTTGCTCGGCTGCCATCCTCTTCACTTCATGTCGTCGTCCTCTTATACGTTTCCCTGCGTCTGACGGCCCACGAGGTTCATCTACACGGATGACCGTGACTTCAGAGTAGGTTCATTATGGGATACCTTGTCGAAGGTCTTTTTCCATCTCACTGAGTAATGCACGTCTGTCATTTGTGATAACGGCCAATCAGGTTCAACAACCACTGTTCAACAGTCCTGCAATTCTTGTTCATATTATATTGTATGACATTGCAAACGTTGCGTAAACGTAGCGTTACGAGTTCTCGGGCAAAAACGAAGGGTTTTAAAATCTGTTTACAGAAGATATTCCTTGGGTGATTTCATCTCAATTCAGGCAAGCCCGTCCGTCGAGGTCCTTCGATTTTGTTACATATTTTTTGTGTGAAAGCCACATCTTTGTGATGAACGTTGGTACAAATTTCGGACATCAAATCGGAGCGGATGCCGGGAAAAAAATTGAAGCGCGCACCACGGTGCCTCATCAGCGAGCACTCGCGCCGAAGTTTGAGACACCCCTATGCGCCCTACGTTCAAGTGACGGGGACGACATTTTTTCTACTCGTTCTCTACATACCGGACTGTAACTCTGTGGCAAAGCCCGATACCTACTGCCCCCGTTCGCTTGAGAAAAAATCGCAAAAACGCCGTAAAGCGCGTTTTTGCGTGAATTTTGTAGCCTTCCTGTCGGGGAAGTGGGCATTAGACCGAAGTGATTTTTACACTAAAAGATAGCGCATTAAGTGCTCTTTCTAAAGGTATTCTGTTAAAGATTTTGAATGATAAAGCTAAGGCGGTATGAGGGAGGAAATCGGGATCACCCTCGAAAAATATGCAGACTTCACGGATCGATTTCTCGGAAACCACACGCTTTATTTTCTAAAAAAAAATATCATTCATTCATCATTCTATTGCCTTTCAAGCGGTATAAATTTTATAGGGAGCGAAAAGGCGACACGTGGTACGCAGTGACATCTCACAGGCGTATGTCTGGATTAATACACCACAGGCGTGCTCTAACGTCTGTATATCCACTTTACCATTTATTTCCTGCGTTCCCACATGCAAGCGAATAATTCCAAACTGTTTCTTGTACCGTCGGGCGTATCCCCATTTCCGCAGTCACAAAATATGATGTTAAGGGGACACAGGTTGACAGACAGCTATTTAGTATTTATTCTTTACATGTATTGTACTCTCTGTTCCGCGAACAAAATGTTTTTCACATGACACGTAAAAGGTGGCACTGGACATCACGAGGCTCGTGCGTCTATGATTTCACGAGGCACAAGATCACAAAATTGAAGTAGATGAACTGCATGTATCACGAACCAGCAAGTCTGGACTACGGAATGTTCGGATCCTGAAGCAGGGCCCAATTACTCTGGCGTATACATGTCGACGACACTTCTTGCGAGCAGGACGTCTTCATTGTCGGACACTCTGTTCCATTTCTTATACCACACGTGGGAGGAACGAATGCCTGCGACGGGTTGGACAGTCCCCCACTCCCCCTTTCTTGCTTCTCGGAACGCCGTGATGTCGCTCGACGGAATTTCCAGCAGGCGCGTTGAGTGATTTTTCTCTTTGAGAACACGGACGAAATCAGCGGGTGTTCGAATAGCTGCCGCAACTGCACACCGCAGGTTGTGTAAGCTTACCATATGTTTCAGGGAACCGCCAACACCATCGCAACATTTTTGCCGTGACCACTAGCAGAATACAACCATCTCACTAGCAGCCTGCTCTTCGTCATCTCGTACAGTGATACTTATTCTTGAAGTGCGTAGCTGCACCGTCTGAGACGTAGATGAGATGCGTGAACACAGATAGGATTTCTTCCAGGGCCTCTATCCTGTCCAGGGCTAGAAGTGCGTGCGCCGGGACATGTCGTCGCTCACCGTTGCGAAGCTCGTTGTCAACACAGGTGTTGTTGCCACTCAAGTGAATAAAGGAATTTGATCTGTTTTCCAGTACCGTCCCTGGACCTCGTTTGATAGATTCTCTGACCAGTTTTCGGCAAAATCAAAGTGCAACACGACATGACGTCGTTCGACAAGATGTTTTTCGTTGCAGATGGCGTTCCTCTGGACGTTGCGTATGTATTCGTGCTTGATGTAAACAGCGGTGCACTTCTTGACTTTCTTAAGAAATTGCGGTGCTTTTAGCGTCTTTGTTATATGAGGTCTCCATTTTCCCGCAGACAGCTAGATTAAAGGACAACGGAAACGAAATTTATCCATTGCAAAAAGGGGACCGAACAAGGTGTAAATATTATGTAAAATTATGGTGCCACTAGTATTTTGCAAGTACGCTGTGCGGATGGCCATATTTCTGACGATTACGAGAGCGCACGAGAGCCCACCCGACACGATCGCCCATGGAGCGCGCCAAGCATTGCGGGAAAATCTGAGGAGCGCGTGACGTCAAATATCTCTCGCGCTCCATGTGCGGCTGCCCGCCACAAACACGGCGAATTCTGAATAACGCCTGAAGATGTTTGATCCGGAGATCTCGTGGAAGTCTGAAGACAATATATCCTATGAGAGATGGGTTCGTATATGCTTCTTCGTCTCCGTTCTTTCCCCGTAGCAGGAATTAGACGTACGCCGAAACACCAAATGAAATGAAGCGAAATGAAAGTCAGGAACTCCAACAGGAGAGCCAACGTGCGTCACTTCCGTGGTCTGCTACGGCGGTGCGGCGACGCTAACCAGGGGCTCAGAGTGCTCCACGGCCGAATTTTATATCGCGATTGTGGCGGCGTTTCAACTAATATACGCAAATCTAAGTCGAATTCCGGATTGTTTTGGTATACATCGCAATATGAGGCAAATAGCTTTGCAGCCTATTTTCGTTTCCGTCGTCCTTTAACGTCATCGTCCCGCTGTATCTTCAATTTCTGCAGAGAAATCTTTTGGCCCCTCGCAAAGTGTGCAGTCCTAGGAAACGCAGGCATCTTGTGGGTCATCACACATAGACATCGTTTTTAGGTCCTCTTCCTTTAGCTGCGCGGATGAAGCACTGTTGATATCTCCGATGACCAAGTCGGAATTCGTACAGTACGAGCACACACACTGTTGTTGACGTGGGACAGTCTGCACCCACTTGGGCCGGAGTGCTTCGTCATTCCCATCTTGATACACGGATGACCGCTTTTAAACAGGTTAAGGGTTTCACGTATGGTGCGTGTCATAAACCTTCTCGGCCCAGCCACTCTCTCGCCGTCTTCCAGTACGTGGGTAACATCCTTCTCGTTAGGGCTTTGGACAGTACAGTCCATCTCGTCTTGGAGATAGTATTTCAGCGCAGTAACTACGTCAGCTTCGCTGACAGGGTCTCCCGTGTACTTCTCGGACATTGCCCACACACCGTGCTTCGCCCTTAGAACTCTTGATTTCTCTATGACGTATTTTGTGTCTTCTGGGATTAGTCTCAACGTTTCTTTCTTTGTCATGCTTTCGTCAAGAAGTGTTAGGAGTTGACACCGCTGTTGATGCGAGGTGCACTTCTGGTACGCACTCCTGATAGTTTTATGTAGGTAGACAGGTCGAACAACTTGCATCAGACGTCGGAGGCTCATCCACATTAAATGCTTCACTGATTTTGCGGCTTATTGTATTGCTTAATGCGTCGCAAACTTTTTGCCTTTGCAAACAAAAAGGTTTGCTTTTGCAAACCTTTTTGCGCGAAACGTACGACGCTACTCGTTCCCGTTTTGCTGCCGTTAGCTTCCACAGTGGATCAATATTTGCAGTGGAAATACTCTCGTTAATTTCAGCAACAATTTCTGTACTCTGGACGTACTCTTCGTCTGGTGGAGATGTGGGAGGAGACCACTGAGAAAGTTCATCTATAGGCCTGTTGCGCTGGGCCAGGTGGCGCTGGAAACCTTGTGTGTCAGCGCCACTAGTGGCGACCTTTGCAACACGTGGCCGCTCCCTAGTAGACGACACTCATTCTGCGCTGGCTAGGTTGGTGTGGCGTTATCGTTTATAGTCCGTTTTACGGATGCAAAAAGTCGAAAGGATCGGCAAATTCCTTCGAAAAAAGTTGCTGAAACACGTGTACAATGTGCAGGACGATGTATGTATGCAGCACGCGTGCATGTCGCGAATGACGCTGTTTGTTAGAGTGTTTGGTGCGCCCCTCTGGTGCACTGGGGTTTCAAAGTACAAATTTAATTCTGAGAAAAATCAGGCCTAACAAGAACGAGGCAAAGATCCATTCGCATGGGGCTTATCGAATTCAATGGGGACACAACGAAAACGTTTGCCATTATACTTGAAGATAGGTGAACAATAATAACGGAACATTTATAAGAAACGACAAACTGTTTTATGGCTCAACACCCGAACAGTTGCTCTTTCCTGGGAGTTCTGATTGTGTTCTCGGCGTGCGGAATGTTCACGACGTTACTATAAACAGAACAGGCAGCCTTTAGGCAACGCAGTACCCATGATTCCGTACCGCTTTCGGGCACAGCCATGCAGCCTGAGCGACCTTCTTGACTATTTAGGTTTGGAATCAGCTATATGATATATCCGCCTCGTCCAAACAGACGTCTATAACTTTCTTTCTCTCTTTTTTTTTTTTTTTTTTTTGAGTATGCGTACGGAACCAAAGACTGCATATACACACAAGGCTATAATATGTGTATGGAGTTTCTGGTGGCCATGAAAAACCAGTGAAAGAATTGCTAAAAAAATAAAACAAGTGAGCTGGTGAGTGTAATTCGTGACAGTAAAACCGGAGACTAGGGACGACGAGAACAGACGGATACAGAAAAGGTCTCCAAACTCTTGTCTGTGTGTGTCTGCTTTAGTTGTCCCTAGTCTCGGGATCTTACTGTCACACAGCGACGATTCTCCAAGGCATCGGCTGCACAGTCGGCTTTTAGTATAAAAATCAGAAAAGTGCAAAGCTAATACAAGAAAACGAAAAGTATATCGGGTAAAAGCTTTTGTGTTCTGTTCTATTTCATTAGAACGGATGCCGATATTTGTCTACTGCAATAATTATACTTGGATATTACATAGCCGCAATGCAAGTCTGTGACTTAAAACAGTAAACGGCGGCGATACTCACGAAGTGTTCCTTCAGGGCTTCGCATTTTAGGAATTATCTAGCTCTGGAGTACAGCAAAAGTTCCACCGCCTGCATACCCCCGCCAGTCCGAATAGCGCTAGTCGGGGACATTTCTTTTGGCATATTTTCTTGGGACATCCTTTGTTACACCCTTCGCGCCTACTCTTTTGGTAGCTTCTTCCGGGAAAATGATAGAAGCATACTGGCGAACGCTGCTCATGATTCTCAAAATTCGACGAAGAAGTTATTGCTTTAGCCACGTTCCCGCTGTACTCCTGCACAACAGTAAGCTGCGCCTCAGGCTTACACTTTCGTGTTTCGCGTTTCGTTTCGGAAAAACGGCGAGCTCTTAAGCGGGAACCGCATACAACGTTTTCTCGACGCTGATACGCGGAGCTTTGAGGTCGTGACGTCACTCCCGATGGAGAAACGTCGGGCCCACCCGCAAACGGCGTTTTCTCGGTGCAGCTTAGGAGCCGGCGCAAAGTTTGTACTCGAAGCCCCTGGCGGCATATGTCGTCATGAGTAAGAGCTATTATAGGCTGGCATAACATACGCGACAGATGTCACTTGAAAAATATGCAGTATAACTTTGTATAAATACAATATCTGGTAACCAAGGCGCGCCGACCATCAACGTGGAAATCTCTTGCTTGTACTTCCGCTTCCGTCCGCTGTTCTCCTGCATCTCTCAGTATGGACAAAAGGCGAAAATTGCTGCTGCTGTTAAAAAAGAAAAACTGCTTCTTCTCTAAAAGCGACAGCGTTGCGGTAGAAGGATTGATGAAAACCGTCCAGAACACACTACGGGTGCAGCGATGTCTTGGCCAGAGGGAAACGACAATGGACCAATGGTTAGCAAGTGGGATGGTATGCGTTTTTTCGCTCCCGTGTCCGCATTCATTGTCATTTCCAGTCAATTCTGCCTGGTCCACTTCATTCTGTCTTCCACTTGCGCGTACTTCGCGACCACACCGTCTATGCCCACACAGCTGAGCGGCTGTGGAGACGGTCGTTTCCGGCCAAGCATGCGATTGGCCAAGACGGACACGTCGCTTCCTGCACTTGGCGCTCCGATCTGTTCAACTCAGATGTCGGCGTCCCCGCTCGACGGCTATTGTTCGTGGAGCTGAACTTAAAAATGCCGAGCGCTCGGCGTTCTTGCGTCGAGAAAACGTCGTATGCGGGTCGCCCTTTATACACGTCCTACCAGTTGCTATCAGTTGTGCATACGAGGCGGGAGCGGCCGCGTGTCGTAGCATTCCGACGGTAGGGCTCGGAGTGGCGCTCCAGTCGCTCTCCTCAAACTTTAGCGCAACAGCCCTATAGCTGAACGGAAATACCTTGCGCAGTTCTTGCACAACTGGTCTTCATCACTGACTGCATCACTGCCATCCGAGCCGAGGGCTTGCTTCAGCGCATCGATGTCGAGGCACGAAACATACACGAAGCCGCGCTGCTTGTAGATCCTCCGACGATGTCGTCGTGCGTAATCCGCACAGTAGACACGTTCCGTACTGTGGACGAGTCGAGACATGGTACCATATCGAACAGGACCACGTAATGGTTTGGAGCCTTCACTTTGGACACAACCAAGAACACGCGTTTGTTTCAGCTCGACCCGCTCCACTGGTGATTAGTAGCCACAAGGTAAGCTGGCAAGGTCATATCCGTTAGCACGTCTATGAAGCACAGAGGAAAGGAAGTGTTTGGTTGTAAAGTACAATCTCCCAAGACCTGGCTTTGGAAGCCGGACGTGTGTGCGTTGACGCGTGATAGGTGGATGAATGCAAAGCGAAGCGAAATGCAAGGAAAGAGCCGGAAGGCTGGCAGCATCTTCTTGAACTTTTTGCGTGAGATCTCATTTAGTTAAAAAAAATATAAACACGCCTACACGGTGACGGTGCAAGAAACTGCTATTCTCGTGCATGTGGGAACGCAGGAAATAAACGGTAACGTGGATATACAGACGTTAGCGCACGCCTGTGGTGTATTAATCCAGCCGTACGCCTGTGAGATGTCACTGCGTACCATGTGTCGCCTTTTCGCTCCGCTATGGTTCTCAAATGTTTTTAGTCCCTCCAAAATTTATACCGCTTGAAAGGCAATAGAATGATGAACAAATGATATTTTTTCGAGAAAATAAAGCTTGGGGTTTCCGAGAAATCGATCCGTGAATTCGGAGTATTTTTCGAGCGTGATCCCGGTTTTCTCCTACCGCCATTCACAATCTTTAACAACATACCGTTAGAAAGAGCACTTAATGGGCTATCTTTCAGTATAAAAATCACTTCGGTCTAATGTCCACTTCCCCGACGGGAAGGCTACAAAATTCGCGCAAAAACGCGCTTTACGGCGTTTTCGCGATTTTTTTCTCAAGCGAACGGGCGGCAGTAGGTATCGGGCTATGCCACAGAGTTACAGTCCGGCATGTAGACAACGAGTAGAAAAAATATCGTCCCAATCACTTGAACGTAGGGCGCATAGGGTTGTCTCAAACTTCGGGCCGAGTGCTTGCTGATGAGGTACCGTCGTGCGCGCTTCAATTTTTTTTTTCCGGGCATTCGCCCCGATTTGAAGTCCGAAATTTGTGCCAATGTTCATCAATAAGATGTGGCTTTCACACAAAAAATATGTAACAAAATTGAACGACCACGACGGACGGGCTTGCCTGAATAGAGGTGAAATCACCCCATTGACACATTACCGGTCACAGATGCACGAGATGTACCATCGGCATGGGCGAGCGGGTTAAAGTTGGACTCCGCAACGGAATCGCCACATCGCTACCACTCGTTGGTGGTAGCCAAGGTCCTTCTGAAGACTGGAAGTTGGTGGGTTCGAATCCTATCACCACCTGTACTGTCTGAGGTTTTCCCTGGGTTTTCCGAAGACTACCCAGACGAATGTCGGCGTGCCTCCCACTGTATCGGTCCAGGACGCACACTAAACCCCCTGTCCCCCACTCCTTCCTGCTGTCTTAGTTCGATCTGTCCACATCTGTACGCCGTTCATGGCCACAGTTGCTTCGCGATGCTAATACCGAATAAGAAAAAGATACACCCGATAGATGGGCGGAAAGTGATGGCCTTACTTGGAAGACACGAGTTACTCCATTGTTTCAAACATCATCTTCAAACAATGCATCTAACACATCACGAGACCATCGAGTTGAAATACACAGGTGGCTGTCCGCACTAAACAGAGTTTGGGATATCATGACCAGGAATCGGAGTGAATAAGTACGAACTGAAAATTTACGACACTGTTGTTGTGTCCAGAGCTTTCCTCTTCCTCTTCTTACTTACCTGTTTCGAAGAGCTGGTTCTTACATGCTATCTATTATTTTTCGTTCACTTTACAACGGCAAGAGATTTAATTTCCGTAAGGGGAAGACAGGATGCCGTTCTTCTGACCTTCAATAAACCACCACTCGGAGTACGCACCGCACGTCAGATGTTTCTCAACAGGAAGTCTTTGGATATGCTCTTCCTTGAATAAAAATTGCCAAATTCAGCGAAAGGTAGCCGTAAAAGCTCAGTTAAGCTAGCCGAAGGCTGTGGAACCTCAAGGGCGGCTATAAAGATCACACTGCCAATAGCGAAATAAGTTATCCCCCCCCCCATTTCCCCCCGAGCAAACTGCTGCCAGTTTAGACGAACAGAACCCTCGTCTACGCAAGGTCATCCCCTCCTCCCCCCAAGTGATGAATTTATATTAAATCCATATAATTTTCCTAAATTATTAGTTGAACAATATTACTTAAATTAATAAAATAGAATAAAACAACTAAATTAAACTAAAGGTCCCTAAGGTTAATTATACGACCAAAATGCACACTGACCTCTCCCCTGATTTCTTCTTAACCTACTTTGGACTTGTACCTTGTGTTGTCTGTCAGTTGCTTGTTTGAGCGGTCAGACGTTAGTTCATCTGTTTTGGGGTCTTCGTTTGCAATGTACGCAAACTGCATGCGGACGAGAAAAAAATATGAGTATGATCTCCGCAGCTGGCCCAGCGCTAAAATATAATCCCTAATTCGCTCCCATAATTTCGCTATTACGCGATACGTCCAAATGATTTGACATCGCAGATGCGCATATTGTCACGGTCATCCCTACCAGGCTGCGGAAGCAGCAGATAACAACGGTTTAATAAGAGCAAATAGGGACGAGACAGTTCATGTTGGAACCTACGCTTCCAGACGAATCAGCCAGAAGAATCACTGACGCCGTGCTCTCGCGCATTGTCTTCGGTGTCCGGCAACAATCGCACTAGCGCCACTACAATGCGTCCTCCTTGAGGTTGAGAAATAACGGTCATCGGTACGACGGATCCTCAAGGGTTATCGGCGCGTATTGCCACCTGTCGGTGTTGCTTCACTCGAAGGTGCGACACACCAGCTCCCGTGGCATAGTGGTTAGGGTGATGGCTTTCCACCCCGAGACTGGGAGGTGACACGGGTTCGAATCCTGTCACCGGCTGTGCTGTGCTGTCGGAGGTTCCCTCTGGGTTTTCCGAAGACTTTCCAGACGAATGTCGGCACAGTTCCCCCTGAAGTCGGCCCAGGACGCGTACTGACCCCCCCCCCTGTCCCCTACTCCTTCCTGTTATCCTCTCTGCATCTGTGCACATGTATACGCCGCTCATAGCCACAGTTGCTTCGCGGTGCTAACACGGAATTAAAAAAAGAAAAAAAAAAGAAGGGGCGACAGCTTGCCCATCCCTTGGTGATTGAACACTCAACGACGTATGACGATTTTCGTCTTCCAGTGACAGGTCCTCCACTTCGGGGAATGGTAAAGGAAATTCTGGTTCCTCGGGCACAACATGTCGACCTGCCGCTACCTTTGAAAATTCGCTTTCCCACGACTCCAAAGATTCTCTGAGCTTAAGATGGTCCTTATATACACGATGAATCTTTCCATCAGCATCCCGCACGTGGAAGATCACTCTCCCTTCCTTTCCAATAATGTTTCCGGTTTCCCACTGACCTTTCCTCTATGGGCCAAGCGTCCACACGCATGAGTCATTTGCAAAGGATCGGTCCCGTGCCCGTTTATGATGACAACGCTTTTGTGGTTCTCTGGCACCAGCATCCATTGACGTGGGAATCGGGAAAGGATCAGAGGGCCTAACAAGATCCAACACAGACCGATAGTGCCTGCTGTTGTGTTGCTCACATGGTGGACGTCCAGTAGATGCATGCGGGGTTACTTGGTATTTGAACGGCAACTCTGATAGTTTCTCTTCCCTCCGTAGCTGAGCGAGATAGCGCTGTCTTGAATGTTCGTACGAAATTCTCGGCTTGTCCATTGGACTTAGGATGATATGGAGGCGTCAGATCGTTATGAACTCCAAACCCGCAAGGAAGGCCTTAAACTGTTTACTGGTGAAGGGAGGTCCATTATCTGTCACCAGAGCTTGTGGAAGCCCATACTGCACGAAAATGTCTTTCATTGCATTTCCTCAACTGTGATTGGAAGAAACATAGTTAATAATGGAACAGATGTGACTAGAGAACGTCAATATTGTGGATTTCGTTGAGCAGAACCTTATGTTGCCCATAGACGAACGTACGGCAGTGTTTCCCGCTAGGCCTAACTATATGATTTATTTTGACAGCGTGGATTTTTAGAGCGTGGATTTTTAGAACGTGGATTCTTATATGGTTTGTTTCAGCAGGTGCATTTTGACACGTGGAATTTTCAGCGTGGATTCTTTAATTCACGTTCTCGAAACAAGGAGAATCGAGGAGAATACTCGATTGTTTCATAAGATCATGTGTCGTGTTTCAAAATTCACTGTCGATTTAGGGGTAAATGCGAGATAAATGCATTAGAACTAACCGCCTTTTCCTGTCCATACTTCACTTCCCGGCATCCACTTCCGGTTTAAACCCAACTTCCGGTTGCCCACTTCCAGTCTAAACCCGACATCCGATCGTCCACATCCCGTTTATACTTGACTTCCGGTATGCATTTCAGGTCCAACTCGACTTCCAGTTCTCCGTTTCCGGTCTAACATGACTTCCGGTTGTCCACCTGCAGTCAATGCTTGATTTCCGGTTTGACACTTTCAATTACTATGTGTAAGTCCATTTATTTAACCTTAAATGTAACCTTTAATTAGCAACAATTACTTTCAATTACCCTGTAATTACCCTTTAATTATATTAGGTAACCTCAGGTTACATGAGGTAACCTTGAATTCCCTTAATTACCTTTAATTAAGTTTACTTACGTTGTCATAATTACTCTCAATTTTCATTTAATTGACGTTAATTACCTTCAAATACATACAATAACCTGCGGTTACCTTCGGTATTCTTTAATTGCATTAATCGTTCTCTTACTTACATATATCCTACATTCATTACCTTTCAACTCAACTTTCTTGTTTTAATTGGCTTGAATTACCTCTAATTACCTTAAATTACTCTTACCTCTTACTCTTAATTATCTTCGACTACTTCAATTTCAAATCATTTGCCTCTATTTATATTTACCCTCTTATATCCCCTTTGCATGTCCACTTATACCGCTGTCTTGGTTGAGGCGTCACCATCTCTCACACACACACACACACACACACACACACACACACACACACACACACACACACACACACACACACACACACACACACACACACACACACACACACACACACACACACACACACACACACACACACACACACACACACACACACACACACACACACACACACACACACACACACACACACACACACACACACACACACACACACACACACACACACACACACACACACACACACACACACACACGCACACACGCACATACATGCATCTTTTTCCATTGTGGCATTCCTAATGCTAAAGCACTAAAAACACGAGATCACTATTTAACCATTGAAATGCACGGATTTTCGATGTCTGTCCAAGTCGTTTTAGTGAACGAAAGTCACATTTTAGCAGCCGTTAGCACCGTCATGGACTTTTCATACTCCTACCATACTCCTACAGTAGACAACGTAGCTCGTTTTCTTTTCCGTGTTTTTCTTTTAAATAATCAATCAATCAATCAACGTAGCTCGTGCAGCGTCGAGCTGCGCGATCGGGCGTCAAACAGCGCGACTTTTGCTTCCTCGAGCACTTGCGTGCCCATAGCAATGTCTGCGTCTACTTGCACGTGTTAGTCGTGTTCCCTGGACTCCCCCAATTTTCTTTGCTGCTGCTTCTTCTCTTCGACAAGCACACGTGTAATTTTGGTACAGCGCGTGCCGGCGAATGCTGTCGATAGCTGTCGCGCAACGGGACGACGCCGAAATAAATCATGTAAAAATAAAACGTTCAAAATAAATCTCTTAAAGATCAAACTCGCAAAATCCACTCTTCAATATAAATCGTGAGAAAATCCATGCTGTCGAAATAAACTCCGAAAAATAAACTTTGAAGAATCAACGCTTCGAATTAAACATGTTAAAATTCACCGTCCCAGATTCGTGAACAGCCGCCGGCTCCACACTGTGATTCTGATTAATGTTGCACGTTCTCTGCCGCTCGAGTATAAACACTCCGTCGACATTCAAACGCGTTGCGCTTCCTCGCTAGCCTTTTAGGCTTAGCAGGGCGGACACGACTGTTGGTTTGTTTATTATTAGGTTAGTCCAAATTCGGTGTTAGCAGCTTCCCGCGCGCGACTGCATTTATAGTCAGATAACATTCATTTACACTATTTGTTTTGCAACGGGGATTTCGGTCACTTTATTTAATGGGCGCCGAAATCTCAGCATACGGCACACCGTGTTTAACGTTCCTCGCGGAAGACTGTGTGCCTAATGAACTTGTACCCTGCCACCAAGTTGCTGACGTCCTCGGCCGGAATCCAGTAATCCCGCAATTTAAAGTTCAGTAGACGTACACGCTACCGAGTGATCCAGCGAGGCCGGTTCTGCCTCAAGTATTAGAAGAAAACAAATCGCTGGAAGAGAGAGAGTAATCAAGTTCTGCAGCCATGCACAACCCAACACTCATAACCTGATTGCAGAAATACACTTGCCATACGTAAGTACGACATCAAGAAGTGCTTTTATTCACATTTGTTCATGACGTCTCTGATGATCCAAATATCGGGTGAAGAGGATATGCCGGGTTTTGCGGTTTTTAAACCTAAGCACGCTATTATAATATATTGCACATGCGATATGTGAGGCCAGTGTCTGGGTGAAAAATGTGCGCACTCACTGTGGATGGAGGTCTTTCCATTACGCGAAATGACTGTTCTGCGACGGTAAAATGTGATCACCTAAGGATCACTTACCTAGTGGGTGTCTAATGTGAATTATTTGAGTCAGCTTGCGGTGCACCAAGAAGGACAGTAGCACAGTGAGACGTACGTGCGCTGCAGCTTTTAGAAGAGTTTGCGTAAGAGCCATCAGCGCACCAAGAAATCAAAAATATTTATGGCATGCATAATGCGAGCCCGTCTTCACATGAATGATAACGCTACCTGTCTACGCGCGTTGCTGCGCATTTAGCAGCCGGCGAGACGTTTAAAAAAACACTCGTGAATATTGAACAAGATGCGCTTCTGCGTACGAGTATCACAAACAGGTAGGTAGCCTTGAAAGATCGCAAACTGGTGTCAGGACCTTGAAGAGGTGGAAGACGCCTTTCATTTTTGCTGTCACGTGTATATCACGGCTTCCGTTTTTGTCATGGCGTCGTTGAACTGCCCTCCGTCCCTGCCACTCATCCGTCATATTATCTATATCTAAACAACTTCCATGATGTCACCATGTCAGTTGGAACAACAATGCGAGGAAGAATGGCGCGTCATGCATATCGTGGGTGGCAGTTTATGACACGGAATATTAGCAATTACCGGAAGCGCTTTGCTGTGCGACCTTCGCGTTCTTGGATTGGCATCGCCCATCGTCTGTTCGTGTTCGGTAAAACGTACGCGTATCGAAGCAAGCAAGAATTTCTCCAGCAGCCACTCGGACACCCGTAACCACCCTTCTTCAAAGATCTTACGGCTCCCTCCCCAAAAATATACCTGACAAATATGCAAAAGATAGAGGAACGTCCGAAAAGTTCGCCGACAGGGGTGTTACACACCCCTACGAAATCCTTCCTCTCCGGGATGGAAATACTAAGCAAATCCCTGCAAGCAATCGTATGTAGTACATTTCAGGGAAAGATAAATACGTCGTTGAACGTCACATTTTTGGATGTGGTCATTTGAAAGGCCTTAGTAAGACATAGTTCAGGAAAGACAAATGTAATGGGTTCAAATCCTAACACAGGCTGTGCTGTCTCAGGTTTTCTCCGGATTTTCTGGCAGACGTTCCAGACGGATGTCGGCACAATTCCCATGAAGTCGGCCCAGGACGCAAACTAACCCCACTCCTTCCTGCTGTCCTCTCTCCATCTGCACACGTCTGTACGCGCTGTTGTTTTGCGGCGGTATAACACGAAAAAAACAAAAAAGAAAGACCAATATAATTGTAACGAGGCGGGAAAAACGTTACGAGACAGTCTCTATTGCTGAACTAAAGTTGAACTTAATCAGTCGAAGTAATAGAAATTTTGATAGTGCTGTTGTAGCGAGCGCCGCAGCAACCCTGGGGGCTTGCACGCGTTACGAGCTAACGAGGGGCGGGGCACTCGTCGATAAGGGCACGTGATAAAACACGTGCACGGCGCTCTTCGCGCGATACGTGAAGGGCGTGGAATACGTCACGCGCAATGTGTCGCTAAAACATCCATTTGGTCATGTTGGTACATTTCATTGACGATAAAAGCGCTAAAGGCTGGTTCACACTGCCACGCTCGCGCTTACGGGCTACGGGTTGCGCTTACGTAGTACCCATCTCGTTGCCGCCTACGTTCCTCCATCCTTCACATTACTACGTTTCGGCGCTCCGTTCCTCCAATGAGGAGCGGCCTCCTAGAGCGCCATCCTTACGAAGAAAAGTGAAATAGAGCCACAGAGTAGCATGGCGTCCAGCGTCCAGCACCCCGGTGCCGGCTGCTTTGGAAGACAATCGGACATTCCTTGACGATGTTCTTAACTGATGTTATCTGTTAATGTTCTTAACTTAACGCCATCGTCGACAGTGCAACGTACAACTCGCTACTTCGGACCAATTCATTGAGTGAAGGTATCACCTGACAGACCCACTGCTATGCTAATTGTCATCCATGAGTTTTCTTTTTTCGTGACATCCCTGTATAGTCGCTTCTTTTGCTATTGTATAGCCAGGGAAACTTCTCAACTTGGAGAATAAGAGCTTCTAAGACAGCAAATGTTTGCGCCATCTTTGCAAGGAGACGGGCGAGACAAAACGCATGCGCGGCATCTGAACTTTTCTGCCATCCTATTGGCCAGTGCGCTTACGGTAACGGAGCTTGCGGGAGAAAAGTTGAAGTTGCCTCAACTCCTTGCGGAAACGATCTTGCCGGCGCCGTCTCTTCGTCGTCATGGCAACCCCCACCGTAAGCGCCCGTAACCCGTAGCCGCAAACGTAAACGTGACAGTGTGAACCAGCCTTAAAAGAGACGAACACAAACGACACAACATAGAGCCACTTGACAAGGAGAGAGACTTGACAGGAAATTGCAGTGTTCTATGTTGTGTCGTCTGTGTTCGTCTCTTTCAGCTCTTTTATCGTCAATGCAACCCGTCACGTGCCCATCTGTTTGAATTTCCCGCCACTTGTTAGCTCGTAATGACCGTAACGACGATGAAGCGATTAAGTCCCCTGGATTGGTTACGCTGCTCAACCAAAACACTAGTCGCTACACACAATCACAAGCAGGGGCAATTAACTATTCAATGTAACTTCTACTACGAGCACCGTATGTTTATTCCCTTCTATCGCGGAAGAGATCTCAATTTGTGCATGAATTACGCTCCGTCGTCCGCTCCCCGTGATCGTTAGATCTTTATCTTTCTCTCCTTGCACTTGGAACGGTTATGAATGGAGTGACTGAGTTACGCAAGTTACGCTGCCAACATACTTTCTCAGAATCCGATCAATGTAACATTGTAGGAAATAGTGGTCATAGATGTGAAGAAGATGTATTTACACCTCGTAAGATGGTGTCATGAGAACAACATAACGTAAATACAACCATATAGCATGGTTGCGATCAGATCAGACATCAAACTATTTTTATTGAAGCTTTTCGTGAAACGTCTCTTTTGAGCGATGATCAAAATAGTTTATTCCATAACGCGAAACGATATAGATTATGATCAAGCTGAAACTATAATTGCGCGAAATGTGTAAATGAAGGCATTCCAATCACGAGACGTCGGATAGTTCACGAAGTGAGCATTGACGTCGCAATGACCTTAGAAGTGGTTCCAACTGACCTTCCATATTTAAATGGACCTGCTTCCGTCCCGCTAACTCATTTGTATCTTCGGTTTTACTGTGAGAGTAATAACAGGGTAATACTTAATCCGTTTTTATGGACTTCGCTGCGTATTCATGGCTGTCAAGCCTTTGTAGGCTGGGTTACTTCTGCAGAAGGTCATAAAAGCGTTGTGCGGAGCAGGAAACACTTCGAGCAAGGGAAACGTGCGTGATTGAGGTCCTCGCTGGTTTTCACCCTCACCAGCCCTTCTCGTCTTGCAAATGCAACCTTTCCATACCTCGCGCAATTCTTCATCAGTCGTGCATCACATGCGATGACAACGAGCAAGATGAAGTCCCGTTCGACAGAGTCGTACGTTCATTCGTTATGTTTGCATACATATGTCTATACCCTGGTCGTGTTCGTTACCGCGCCAGCCCTTTCTTCTGCACTTGCTGGCCATGCAGAAATCGATCTACCTATTGTCGGAACGAAAACTGGATCCGTAGCTGGAGTGCGCCTGCAGTACATGAATCAAAAAGTCGAAGCCTTCTTTCGCATCCCTTTCGCTGAACCTCCAGTTGGTGATCTGCGCTTTAAGAAACCCCTGTCAGCGAAACCGTGGGACCGTACGTTATTTGCCAGTGATTACGGACCGGGATGTGTTCAAGATAATTACCTGCTGGGCAAACGGGTGATCTACAACAATTCAGCCACTTCGGAAGATTGTCTTCACCTGAATGTTCTTAGACCCACCTGCATAAGTAAGGGCACATGCAGATCCCTGCCCGTTGTTATCCTGATATACGGGGGTGCCTTCCAGTGGGGCGACGCGTCGATTTACTACAACGACGGTTTAGTCTTCGCTGCAGTTAACGACGTTATTGTGGTCAGCTTCAACTACCGTGTTGGTGCCTTTGGTTTCCTTAGCGCTCACACAAAGGATGCACAAGGGAACTTGGGCTTTTACGACCAACTACTTGCTATGAAGTGGGTGCAAGCTAATATTCATTTCTTCGGAGGAAACCCCAAAGAGGTAACGCTGTTTGGGCAAAGCGCCGGTGCTTTCTCTGTGGGTCTTCATGTACTATCACCACTCAGCAAAGGCTTGTTTAAGCGTTGCATATTCGAAAGTGGAACACCCTTATCACTCATCACTTTCCAGATGAAGGATGAGTTGAGTCGGTTCAACACTTTGGTTGGACTGATGAACTGCAGTGACCCGAGTGGAAATGTGAGCACAATGTTGCGATGTCTCCGACAAGCTCATGCTCACGATATTAGAAAGGAGGTGAGCACTCTGGGTTTGCTCAACGACATGTTCATTCCTGTATATGGCGACGAATTTATCCCTCATGATCCACTGTCGCCCGACAGTATAAAAACAATTAACGGCGAAGAAATGTTTATGGGCACTACATTAAACGAAGGATCGCTCTTCATGTATTATCCTTACGAAACAAGAGCAGATGATATTCATTTTGCCAAAGACATCTACGACATCCTTCCGAGTGTTGTAATCAGCGGGTTATTCGATGTACCAGCACCAGTAATAAGGAAATACATTCACTCGTACTTCGAGAACGGAGTTGAAGACCTGGAGGATACAGAAATCCTGAACTTATTAGCGCACTCGTACGGCGATCCTGTGTTTGTCTGTCCTACGAATTTTTGGGGCCAGTTCCTGTCAGGACGGGGTCACGATGTCTATCGTTACGTGTACGCGCACAAGTCTGAGCTGCAACTTTGGGATGATTGGCTCGGCGTGGTACACACCGATGATGTGCCTTACATGTTGGGCTCCTTGGCCACCGTGTCACGCAACATGAACAAGACAAGTCTGCAGTACCTACCTGCAAAGATAAGAAACTTCTCACCGAGCAGCGAAGATCTGGCTTTCAGTATGCAACTAGTGCGGACATTGGGCGACTTCGTCAAAACTGGGTAAGTGCAGCAAAATTCCGTATGTGCAGTTTGGACAGTGATGATTTTACATCCGTTTTCGTTGTGCGTGTGTGCTCCAGCCGAGCAGTTTCAAAGTGCGCTTAGGCAACAGAAAAAAGAAAGAAAAGAATAAGTGAGCGCATGCTCAACACGAAGACAGTGTTTACAGGCATCGGAACCGAAACTGAACCCGAACCGAAAACCGCTAAAAACCCGTATTTTTCGCTGACCCGGAATTGAACCGAACCAAAATATCTTTTTTTTCTCGCGTTGAACCGAACCGGAACTGAACTGAAATAAATTTAGGCGGTTACCGGTTCGCGAAACGGTTCAGACGTAATGTGCGTTGTGAGAGATCGGAACTGCGATTTACACAGCGGATTGAGCCGCGTTGGCAAACAAATTCGAAACTGAACAAAGTTGTTAGTGTAGAACACTGTGTTAGTTTTGGGGGTCGGGCGGTGCTTTATTTCACCAGCTAGGGTAACACAGGTATCATTCATCGGGTACTTCGGGCACCAAATGTAAATGACAATTGTGTTGGAGATCGTGCTATGGCGAGTCAAATTTCTTGCTCCCAAAGGAGAAAAAGTAGCGTCTGATTGAATATATGTGGTCAGAAAGGACAAGAAGCGCCATTAGTCGGGTTTTATTTTTTTCTTCTTCCTTTTTGCGGTTGTACGCTTCCCAGTACGAGATTTTTGTCGTCCAGCAACCCCAAGTTTTTATTTTCGGCTGTGAAAATAATGGCCAGCAGGATGCAACAGTTGTATACGATAAGTGAACATAGAGAGTACTGTATGCTACCGTAACGTTGCACCTGAAACGCGGATCTGTAACACGCAGTGTTGCTGTGAACCGCTGCTGTGTCGGCAATTAGAGCAACAAAAGTACATTTGTGTTGTTTGAGAATCGTAAGGATGTGCTTGCTTTTAACCCATGGCAGTCGCTCAAAATTCACTTTCCTGAACCGGTTCTAACCGATATTTTGCGCTGCTTCGGAGCTGAACCCGAAGCGAACCAATATTCCTGAACCTGAACCCGAACCGAACCGGAAAAAATAACGGTTCCGATCCCTGGTTTTAAATGACGTAATAAATGATACATAACGCTGTAACCGCCGCGTATTGGACCCCAGTGAACCCCTGCGATTATTGTGAACCCTGCACCATTTGACATAAGGCCCATGGTATAAGCGGGCCATATACGGGCCACTGGCACGGGATTAGTATGAATCTGTAAATAATCTTCATGGTATTCATAACTGTAGCTACAAGGGATCCCGTGTTCCCTTAATAGAAAGCATCGAGTATTGCGTATTCTCGTGACTAATAGCTTGCAACAAGAACTCTTTGCACTCGGCGGCGACGAGTTTCTGCAGCGGTGGCGGTTCCACCCTTCGCTTTTGGTGCAAGGGGGCTCCGTATCTGTCCGAGGTGTCCCTCCGTGAGGTGTCCGTGAACAGTACCCCTCCCATCACTCATCTCTCCCATCACTCGTCTCATGCTCCATCGAATGTAAATAGTGCATATCCCTTTTGTATCATGAAGCGTAGCAATGTGTATATCGCCCCTCATAGCCTCATGGCTCATAAATTGTAAATATTGTTTTGAGGCGCTGTCCATGTACTGACCGTTCCACGTCGTATTAAATTTTCCTACAGCATCGAGTAATCTGGCATAAAGGTTGCTCCATTGTTCGATTATGGGATCCTTGGATTGTGGGACTATATTGTCGCGGTGATAAATTAAAACATCTCGGCCACCGTTACCACGTCAATTTTTCGTGCACTACGGAGATATGGATAACATCAAATTCTGACAAAACTGGAAAGTTTTTTTTTCTCTCTCTCGAGCGTACATATCTCTAACGAACGTACTGCGGTTTCCCGTGAGCAATGCAATGGTGAGTCTCCGTCCAGCCATTTTTTTTTTCTCAGTGAAACACTGAGGGCTTCAGAACAAAAGGCTATAAAGCCTGACGGGGTTTTGGAGCCCCAACATACATGCAATTTGGCAGCGCATCACACCATACGTATAAATCATACAGGAGAGAAGTAGTTTTACAGATGACTGGACTGGACTGGACCTAATGAGCAATAATACAAAATACTATAGAACAATAGTACAATTTTATACTATACTACAACAATACTGTGAAGAGCATCATACCAAAAGCATCCATATTAAAAAAAAAACACTCAAAAAAGGAGGGAGCACTAAAATAATACATATACTAAAGAGAGGGTGGTCAACAACATCTAGTAAGGACACAATCGTATAAGACCTTTTAGCTTAGTTTTATATTCTCTGTGGCCTAGTGCCTGCTGGATGGACTCGTCTGCAGTGTTCAAGAAGTAAATTACATGGTATTCCATCCTTTGTTTGCTGTATGTTGCTACTAATTGAGGAGTCTGGTATTTCCTGGATTTCCGAATGTTGTAGGGCGTACATCTGAGGTACTGATGTGCTAATGTCCTCAGGTGGAGTACTAGCTTATAGTAATAGATCGAATCTACGTTAAGTATTTGATATTTATCAAATAAACCGGCGGTAGAGTCTCGGTAATTTAAATTTTCTATGAGGTGTACTGCTCTTCTTTAAATAACCTGTAATTTATAGTACCTAATTAGTTTTACTGGTGGTAACCAGTACACCCACACAAGATTGCAGTACATAAATTCGGGATATATTAGGGCATAGTAGAGGCGAAGTTTAACCCATCATGGCATAAAATAAGAACTTGTGTACAACGTTCCAAGTGTTCGGGACAGATCAGAGAATATGTGATCTATATGTTGGTTTCAGTCATTGTGGAACTCCGTGTACTCCTATGTTTAATTTACCTTTAGGATTACTGAATAACATCATGTACTCAAAGGTAATCACTATAGACCCTAGATTTTTAGGCCCGAGAAAACCTTGCTTTAGGCGCCTATAAAAGGCGCTAGAAATCCCGATTTTGGCACTAAAAATGGCGTTATGGGCGCTAGAAATAGCTGATTTTTTTTATCTGTAGCTCTGAAAGTGCAAAAACAAAGTTAATAAACCAGTTCCATCCGCAAGAACAATACCATAAATGGGAGTTATGACTGTTTTTCTAATCTTTTTGCTGCACGAGTTGTAAAACTTATCCATCCTACTACGGTCACAAGACTTCTAGCCATTGCCACCCGTTCCACGTCACTTAATTCTCAGAAGGCCTAGTCGCGGGCAGCATACTGGGGATATGCGAGATCGAAGGCTTTAGTCTAACACGCAAATTTCTTAGTCCTCGAACGTTTTAAGCTTCGCCTTCTAGATTTCGTTTTCGACATTACCACAAGGCATGCAATAGCTGGCAAATATGGGGATTAAGTCTGCTCACACACTGGACGTGGCGTCACTTTCGCTCATGCACCTATGGCCCTGACTGCCCGCGAGGAGGGCAGCTTCCTCAGGTAGCCACCAGCGCGCGTGGCTCAGTGGTTAGCGTGCTGGCCATGTCATGTCGAGACTGGGAGGTGCCCGGGTTCGAATCCCGGTGCCGGCTGTGCTGTCTGGGAGTTTTTTCCTGGGTTTTCCTCGACGGCTGTCAGCATGTGTTGGCACAGTTCAGTTAGAAGTCTGTCCAGGGCGCACATTCCCCCAGAGCGCTAGTCGTGACGTTGCCCACCTCTGTGAGGCCGACAACGGCGAGCTCCTTCATTGGCACCTCCAACCGCCTCAGGGAGCCAAGCTGTAGGGACTATACCGGACCTGTACCACCCTTTGTACGTCACTCCTCCTCGTCAGCATTTTACTGTTGTCAAATTCGTTGTAAAAAAGGGAAGAAGAAATTAAAAAAAGCTTCGGGGACTCTTATATATAAACAAGCAATAGATCTGCGGGTTCTAGATTGCGACAAAACCGTTTCGGAACGTGCCTATATTTTATAATAACGACCCACGAAACAACACAAAGCTGGAAGGGAGAGAAAGAACGAGTATAGGCGACTGTACCGAGTAACCGATTTTAATTTCGATAGTTTTCGATAAATCCATGATGGACTCGATTTCGATTAATTTCGATGGCGATCGATGGTTTCAAAAGGACGTAAGATGTGATCGATGTCAATTTCGCCTGGACAACGGAGTTTCGCCACCGCTTTAGGGCCATTATAGGCATTTTTTTATCACCTCGAATCACCTCAACCATCACCTCGAATGATATCGTTACCTGCCCAGATTTGTTGAAAACGGGAGGTGTACGCCTTTTTGTGACAATTATGAACGACATAAATGTCACAAAAAGGCGTACGCCTCTCATGTTCCACCAATCAGGGGAAGGAACGATGTCATTTCAGATGATTGTTGGCTAGGAGCGTGCAATGCGGTGAAGTTCATTTTTAATAGTGCACTATTAGAACCACACGAAAAAAAAGACAAAAAGCATTTGCTTAGGAATCCGGGGTCTAGTAATAATCACATGCCCGTCAATGGGTACCGCACGAGACAGCAAGCGCTGTCTCGTGCGGAGTTTGGGGAGTTTCACTGGGGAGTTTCATCGCCCCTGGCGATGAAACTCCCCAGTCATCATCCCGTAATAAAGTTGTTGTTGTTGTTCATTCCCGTCATTATCGATCAGTTATTCAGACTTCGTGGGATACATTCTACCGGAAGGGCCACCCGTCATATTCGACTGTATTTACTGGTCCATATGTAACAGCACGCAGCTGAAGACATGAGGACAGCGGCAGCATGCACCCTCGTCCGATATAGTTCTCGTGGTGCAGGACCAGGCAGCATTGCACACCCGGTTTGTGTGGGCTTCCCAGGCAGCTGCACCTGCAGACACGACACAACAATTTATCTCGTGTGCAGATAATGCGTTCCACTGATTACTTATAACGTGACTTAAAGGGACGGTCTCATAAACCCTGCCCCTTTCATAAAGTGTACCATTCGATTGCCCTTTGTTGAAAATAGAATACTGCTAATTTACCCGACAAAACACGCCACAGTTATTAAATAACCGAATTAAATTGATAATGATTGCAGAGCATGCCGCGATCTGTGTTGGCAACAATAAGAACGGCCACGTCGCCCTGCGGGTAAGTCCGTGATAGGATACAGAAATCGTCTGCTTTTGCGCGGGCTAGTGCATCGGCGTGAGCAGACGACTTTCAGAAGTTACTGGGCACCGCGGCAACTCTCGTACATTTTCTTTCAGTTCTCAGGTGAAAAACGCGCATTCTAAGTAGTGGGAAGCATGGTGGTTCAGAACAACTATGTTAATCCTCAGAGACAAGTTAAAAGTCGCAGAACAACCCCATCCACACAATCACAAATCTGAAGTCGCTGGCCATCGGCGCGCGCGGTCGCATTACAGCTCCGACCAAAAATATATTACGCGCGCTTCCATTACACTCCCCGTTGTACACTGATCATGCTTCGAAATGAAGTGTCGCTGACGACGTACATGGAGAAGGAGCACGTGTTTATTTAAAAACCGCACTAAATACTCGCGGAAAGAAAACACGTGACTTAGCTTCCACGTATCCGATTGTGCGCCACATTATGGGAGACCCCACAGTCGATGCTCGAACTACATTCTCCGCTCGCGGAGGTATATGCCTGAGTGTCCCCATTTCGCATGGAGGAAGGAAACACAAGGAACGGCTCTTCCCTCCCACTGATCTCGATTGTAAAAGGCTGGATCGCGGATAGGGAGCGCGAGCGTGAAGAAACCGGCCGCCATCTTACGGTGCCCACAACAGCCGCCGCAGCGATCATGGCAACTTCTTGCAATTACGGTCGTACCAACCGTACTGGCAAGGTTACAGGGCCTAAACTTATACAGGTGAGTCACTCTTCATCAAGGAATAAATAGGCGTCCATTCTGTACATTTATTTGACCATTATGAAGTGTTTTTTTGCCCAAAACGAGCACTGGATGCAGGTTGCTTGATCGCTCTTCCGACGTTCAATCGAGCACACTTGCATTTTACCCGGCGGCAAATACAGTTTGAGTGCATAATATGCTTGAAAGAACATGTTACACTACACAGGTAGTGTTGTCATCAATATATGTGCGAGCACTCGAGCGCTTTTTTGCATGCATTGCTAGCATGGTACACAGTGTTCTCTGCGGAAGCAAGTGCCACATTCATTTCTTTGAATTACCTTCGCGCACAAGTTCGGTATTACGTCATAATAAGACCACGATTGTCACATTTTTTTATGTATTGGTATTGTTTTGTGCATTGGTTTGATTTGTGACAAAGAATCCTACGTAACGGTGGTGTGGCGCGACTTGAATAACGCCTTTGTGTCTGAGCTGTATCGTCAGCTTGTTACGATAGTAATAATTTGTAGCGTGTCGTGCTATTTGTAGCAGTTTTTAAGGCAAAAGTGGTCTCTCAAAACAGATTTCCTCATGGGGCTACCCAGAGGGTCGTCTATGAAGTGTGATGCGACTGAGTGTACAGGTAAGTATTATGTTTCTATCCACGGGTTTCTACTTTACAGGAAGGAACCACTTCAGTGTACGCACTGTGGTTAGTCTCTCTCAATTTTGCACATTTTCTTTCATGTTCACGTCAGAAACACACCTTATACACCTTAGGCTCCTTCACCCAGCAATATAATAATTATATTCCTGTTTAGAAGAGTTACCCATATTCTTTTTAGAATAGTTTTAACCTTTTCAATTTTTAGAAGATACAGGGATTGTAAACCCTGTTTTAAACTGATGTTTTAACATTTGCCCAATGCATTTGTTAAACAACATATTCATTTTTAACAAGCTGCATCCAAACCAATGTTCTGATGTATTATGGCCTTTGTTGTCTATGCACCATAAAAATTGGAATAATCATCATCAATACAGGTTACTTCACAGCTGCCTCGACATACTCAAGAAATGGGTGCAGAACCTGCGTAGTGCCCACATACTTTGACTGTCCTGGAATGGAATGAGCTACCACAGGCGATAATGAATAGTCCTACGGTTGAGAATTTCTGTAAACTGATAGCGACAGTTCTGAATTAATGTCTTCTGTTATCACTTTTTGTTGACTTTGTGTGTTTACCTTAAGTGTTATGTATCCCACCCTACTTAGGCTTACTTGTAAGCCAGTAGTATGAATAAATAATAATAATTATAATAATAATAAATAATTACCACAGCAGCTCCAGAAAGTAGCTCCACATTCGAGTGGACTGACCTTCCGAATACATTCCCCCACGCAGCTTTAACAAAAGGGGTGACAGTGATTAATATCTCCTGGAACACCACTAATTCATCAATCCACAAAAAACACGCAACAAGGGCACAATCCGATCTTAGTAGAACACTAGAACTGACCTCCTTTGTTATACATCATGCCGACACCGGAATTATGGCCTTCCCTACGGTCTCCTTTGTCGGCAGGAAGGGTTCAATACACCTGACATCGGGATAAAACGTGGTCAGCTAAGCGTCAGTTCTCATTTGACCTGAGCAGCAGCATTCGTGGACACGGGCACGGCAGTTAGAGGTAAGGTATGGCTCCAACGCGGAGGCACAGCTACGACAGCGGCTTCAAACTAAAAGTCGTCGACGTCACGTACCAGTACGGGAACAGGGCAGCTGGCAGGGAGTACGCCGTCGAAGAGCGTTGAGAGTCTCTATTGAGTTTGTTTGTGCATCACTGGTTTAGCGCACAAAGCAGTCGCGTCGTATTACCCGCGGCTTATCTGCGAGTGCGTCTTATCCGCAAAAACATTTTCAAAATGTATCTAAAAACGAGTCCTGCGGCTTATCTGCGGTGCGGCTAATACACGTGAAAATACGGTAAAAGCATATGTGTCACGTGGGATTTTCAAATGTATTCACGGTATATAATACCTTGTATTAACTGTTGTAGATCTAAGCCGCCTCTACAGTACACTCTGAGAAATTAAAACTTGTCAGGGAACTGTGATAATTGTTTCAGTTAATAGGCATGCACATATATGCTATAAGAAGAAAATTATTTCTTGAGAATGCACTTCTCTGGCTACTGGTGTTGTTTACATCTACTGTTGATTACATTCATTTATCACATATTATATTCTTATATATTATTAGTCCTATATATATTATTATATTATCACATATTTGATCACATTAAATTTAAAATTCAGCATATATGACAAAATATCAGGAGGGAAGTTGCTATTCATTCCTCATTCCAACCTAAAATTGAGTGCTACAAATTTAGAGAGTGTACCTGTCCATTGTCATTCCTAAAATATATATTGTCATTGTAGCAAGGTCACAAAACAATAAATGTAGTCTTTTGCGACCTCCCTGCACGTTCATTGTACCCTGAAACGCATAAGTGCAAGAAATAAATGTCGAACTTGAATAAACTTGATAATGTTGAATAATATAATGAATGATATAAAATGTTGAATAAACTTGAACTTTTATACTCTCTTTACTCATCATCAGTGATCTTCTTTACAAAAGCATATCGTGTTAGACTTTTTTTGTTTACGTTTCACAGACGGGGTACATGAGGGCCAAAATGACAAAATCACAACTGTTTCAAGCTCCAAATCGTCCTGTTGCAATTTGCAGACCACTGCAAGAGGGCCCTTGCACATCAAAATGTAAGATTGGAGTCACAGTTAATGCAAAGTGGTTCCTATGAGAGACTTCGATGCTTGACAAAACTGCGCAAACTGCGGAAGGTGCCATAGAAGATTTTCAGAAAGTGTGTCTGGTCTCACAACGGTGCTACGACACTCCCTTTTAGATGACGATGGATGATTGGAGTTTCAGATGTGCAGCTGCATTTTTTTGGAACGTGCTCCACATAAGAAGCATGACAAAGTCAGCACTGGATAGCAGGCCCCCGTCCCTAGGCAGCTTTGCTCACGCTGCAGTTGTATTCAGCAAAAGCATGTGAGTACTCGAGAAGGACATTCAGTTTGGCACAACCGCGCCTGCAAATAATCAGAACAAATGAAGGAAGAAGCAAACAAACATAGAAGGGCTGTACTTGAAAAGAGATAAGTCCTGTGTCTCAAGGAAGTGTTACCACTTTCTAAGTAACTTAATTGAATACGCTTACATCACTACCTGATTAACTGTCCTAACGAGCGTGATCTAATTGCGTGAAGTAATTATTTCGGCTGCTTTGGTGTGTCCATATTTGCGAGGCAAAGCACCGCTGTCATTTACTAAGAGACTCTTTCTAAGGCGATGCTTGATATAAATCATACTAAACGCATACACGGCTAAAACAACGGCTGTGATTCTACAGAACGATCTCTTTCTGCCATGCGAGTATATCTTTTCCCGGACCGTCCTTTATGGAACAATTTTTGTCCAGAACGCAGTACGGGATATTATATACAAGGTTGTTGTTAACCTCAAGTCGTCTCTTATTGAAATATTGTCTGGGAAACATGCTGTAGTACAATCCTCAGCGCTGCATTGCAGTGACGGTCTAGTTTCGGAATGCAAAACATAACGTAGTTACGAATCGAACGGCAGGACACCTGTGAAACACTGTTAGGATACATCAGTATACTGGTACCTTACAAAATTGTGTGATGACAAACAACGATCAATGCTAGCAGCGCAATAAATACTCACAATCTCTGTTGCCTCCCATTGTTTTCTATGGGCACGCACAGCACTTTAGGGCACCCCAACATGGCGGCCCGAAGGCACGCCTCTCCCCCACCAGCCCCTCTCCCATGCGCGATCCAGCCTTTATACATAGAGATCAGTGTTCCCTCAAAACTAGCGTAGCCACCCTCTAGCGGTCGCTCGAGTCAAAATCGCCATTGCTTCCTGTACACCACGTGATCCTCTCTAAAGTTTCGGTTTTGCAAGGCTTTATTTCTCGCGCTGCTCTCCGTATGATTTTGGTTTTTGAAAGTAATTTATTGTGAAAATGTGAGCACCATCGTAGAAACGACGTATGGTAATGTGTTCCTGTCCCGGCTACGGCTCTCGTTGAACTGAAATCAGCTCTGTCACGGGAACGCGTTTTGTTCGTAAGTAAACGGTAACTTGCTTTAGTCGCCTGTGTATCTTCGAGTCATCTTGAATTGTTCATTTGGGACCTCAAACTCTGCCGCAGATTCATTTCATATCTTCTTTTGTTGCCCAAATCTGATTAATGGAACGGCATTCTTTACCACTTAGTCAAGAGAAGTACATACGTTGGAAGTAACCGTTGACACACGTGATGTTTCCGGTCCAGCGTACTCCTTTTGCGTTCTGCACACTGTGACTGGTCTTCTAATAGAACAGTAAACATTCGAACACACAGAAATGAAGTGCAAGCACGTGTTCAATGTAATACTGCCATCTGAACCGCAACGCAACTACAGCTCGCGTCGTCTGCTTTGCTGGAGCCATGCTGTCTGCAGGGTCACGTGAGCGGTCACGTGGTAGACAGGAGTCTCCCAGAATGGAATGCGAGGCCGGCTACGCTCGTCCCGATAGAAAACTGTCGGAGGGGCCGCTCCTTGTGTTTCCTTCCTCCATGCTATTTCGAGAGCAAAGGTGATTACTCAACCCAAGGTGCTTCTGCAAGTTACAATTACCATGACAACGACGACGCACCCGCAGGCTGACGTCATACGTGACGTATGCATGACAGAAGCGCAGCTTTCGTCGTCTGCTCTTACGGCACGTTTCGACAAATTCCTTGAAAACGACTTTGTTATTCCGAATGAAACTTTGACGGTTGTATGTGTACACTACTCGTGAAACTAGTTTTGGCTAAGTTTCGGAATCGCCCCGGCTGTACGAGACCGTCCCTCTAATTTTGGTAAATTTGTGGTTCATGTAGGTACATTCTTTTGTTATTTATGTATGGGTAACGTGTAATATATGATGGGACTAACCTCGACTGTTCTTTTTTTGCTCTTAAAAATTCGTCTCTCCACCCATCACGAAGTGTCCATCAATGAGGGTAAAAATTCGGCATGATAGCCATCTCTCTTACGATAACGCCAATATACGAGGGTCGTTCAAGTCAAACCGGGACTTAACATTTTTCGCAAAAGGAAAATTAACTTACAGGCGAGAAATTAGTTTTATTTTTCAACGGAATCTCCAGCTGCACTAATGCACTTGTCCCAGCTTTTCACGAGGGCTTGGATGTCAGCAGCGTAGAAATCCTTACCGGCGCGTAGCAGCCATGATCGGACCGCATTCTTGACTTCCTCGTCGCAGCTAAAGTGGCGGCCCCCAACGAACGCCTTCGGTGGCCCGAAGAGATGGAAATCGCTGGGGGCGAGGTCTGGACTGTAAGGGGGATGTGGCACCAACTCCCAGCCAAGCTCCTGTAAGGTGCGTGACGTGAGATGCGCGGTATGCGGGCGTGCATTGTCCTGTAGGAGGAGGTCTCCTTTGGTGAGGAGGCAGGCTTTCCGAAACTGGGGGTGTTCATAAATGATAGTGTTCAACGTTCCCACAGAAAGGTCCGTCTTTCGAGCCAGTTATCCGACATGTTATCCGTCGGTCCTTGAGGATTAGGCGCTCCACATGCTGGATTTTCTCAGGAAGTCTGACACTGGGCTCTGAGCCGCCCCGGCCGGGATCGTCCTGCACTGATGTACGGCCGTCTCGGAACCGTTTGCGCCACTCAAACTCCTTGCTGCGGCTAAGTGTATCGTGGCCATACTGAGCCTGAAGTCTTCTGTGAATTTCAGATGACGTTACGCCTTCATTCACGAGAAACTTCATGACAATTCCGCTGTTCGATGTGCGCGCTCACCTCGTTGTCGGCCATCTTGACCAGCACGTGTCTTCTGTTTTGCACAAACTTTGGACCACCACGTGGTGAACGCGGAGGCCTGTCGCGAGTGGAAATCACGAAAATGAAGTAGCGCGAGCCATTTGTACACTCAGGGGACAGAAAGTCCCGGTTTCACTTGAACACCCCTCGTAGTTGTTTTCCGCTAACACAACTTCCTGCACTACCGGTCGATTCCCCAGAATAACTAGTGAGCTTTAGTATAAGTTCTAGGGCTCCGCGTTTTTCGATGTTTATTTTTGGGCGGATTCGGCGTATGTTTTTCGATGTTTTTTGATTTTCGTGAAATGGGAGTTTTTCGATGTTTTCCCTTGCGTGTACATGGTTTACCCGACAGTTATCGGCGAATAGCAATGACCTGCTGAGTACGAGAATATGTTGAGAACATGTCCAAATATAAGTGCCTCTAAGAAACAGCTCCTGCCTTTCACTAATTAGTAGAGTTCTATAATTGCTGCAAGAAATGACCGGAAGGCGTTTGCTCACCTTGTTCGTTACGGGGATTCTTCAGATTCACGTGCGCCGCGATTGCACGTGCTCCAATATGCGCGCCGACAATACTTGCATACGACAACATCTTCCTTGCCTGAGAGTTCAAAATCTTGATTTTCGCAAACGTAGTACGAGGCCCTCTTCCTTTTTCTTCCTATCTCGGGTGCCGCGGAAAGACAGGACCGCCGTACCTGGAAAGTGGAGGTCTATATGTACTTTCGTAACCTCTCCACTAAACAACTAAAGGCCGGTGACCGAGATTCAACTCGACGTCACGTCTCTAAAAGGTTCACAAGCGCGGTGGGCACCTACAATGGACCTTTTCCAGAGCGGAAAAGCGCCTCTAGCGGGAGGAGTCGGAAACACGGTTGGTGGCTCGCGCGACGCGCGGTGTCTGCACATTTGGTCAAACGCCGTGTGATTGGAGACATCTGATCGAACTCCGTTTGGTCGAAAGCCGGTTGTTCGACACCGTTTGTTCTAAATACTTTTCTTCGAAGGGAGTTCAGTGTGTTGTTCACACCTGTTTTTCTGTAACTTTTGACGGTACTCTCTGAGCGTACGGAGTTGGCAACCAGTGTCATCTGCTTTCTTTCTTTTTTCTTTGCTTTTTTCCGTTGAAGAGGGGAGACCACGGGTTATTCGCATATCTTTGTCTTTCACGAACAGCACAGTTGAATAGAACAGTGTGGAACAATCCGGCGTACCAGTAGGACACATCTTGAAGAAAATGGCCTCATGGTGAGCACAGCCAATAATCCGGGCTTCCTCTGGGCACCTTTCTCATTGCTGGCGGCATATTTAAAGGGAACGATCTGGAATTGGATAGCCATATATGCGCGAAAGCCACTTAAAGTCTGTGGATGCTCAGAGGGAAATTTCGCCATGGTTCAACGAAAGATATTGAATTGTCAGGCATATAAAACCTCCGTTCAACCTTGTTTAGAGTATGCATCTGCACTGTGGGTCCTTACACATGCAGGCTATCAAAAAAGAAGAAAAGAAAAGACAGTACAAGGATCTGCTCCCCGGCTTATATTGTCTAGGTTACGAAGGACTTCTTCACTAACATGTATGTTGGAAGAGGAAATTTAGATTCACTTGAACATATGTGCAAAGTAAATAGACCAGAACCATTCTTTTTCCTATACAATGGTCAGTTAAATACAATCATTAATAATACGTTGCTAAAATTTGTCCACATTCGACGCGAATAAATCATCGAAAAATGTCATGTAATTATTTTATTTATTTATAAAAATATTTATTATCTGACATCAATTATTATTTGACAAAGTGTTGGGGATTATGGGGGAAAATCATATATGGCATGTTTAGTCACTATGTGTCAGAGCAGAAAAACCTATCAAGTGGTCGAACGGGCTAGGGTGAACAACCCAGGCTCTTGGACCGCTTTTTGGACGTGAAAAAGTGGGTTAGCATGAGGAATGTGTTTATGGGCAAGTTTATGGCGGATGTTCCTTCAGATAACGGCAAAGAAATGTGGAACAAAGTCCATGGTATACTTTTACAAGGCAGCAGTCGTACCAGACACATTAAACATCTCTAGGGTTTCTGTACACAGAATGGGTAGGGTGTGTGCCCTTTCAGCGGTACAAGAATGGCTTTTATGTGGTTGACGAACAAAAACAACCCGAAGCTGAAGATAAGAAGGCTAACATAAGGCAGCAAAAGCTACATGCACTTGTGCAACCAACGGCAGCGCATCGTTTGGTTGTATTTTTCGCACGGAATACGCGAACCAAAAGCGCCCCGGCCGTGCTATTCTGACCACCGAGAGCCACCAAAGATGATGGCGGCCGCAGGCGCTGCTCGCGCATGCGTCGCACGTCCAACTGGAAAAGGTCCTACAATGGCAGAAGAATGAGAATCCGCCCAGCGCACCCGATCCGGGACAAAAGGATTGGCCCTGAAACACTCATTGGTCTCAGGTCATCCAACCGTGGTAAATACCAAGAAAAGAAGAGTAATAAAAGAAAGCCTGCTTTGCAAGTTGGAATCTTAAGCTGGACATGTGCAGGGATTTATCTGTCATGGTTCCTGGAATGTTCCTCTGTATTCGATGTTTTTCGATTAAAACCGAATGAGGGAAAATTTACCCGGCGTATGTTTTCCGATGTTTTTCGCTTAAAACCGAAAACGCGGAACCCTAAATAACGTAGGCTGCTTTTGCGTATCGTTGGTGATCTGCGCACGCGCAAAGCACAACCAGAGCTTTGCGCATTGCTGCGCAGAACCACCCGCTATCCCATACGTACGTAGAGGGGACAGCGTACGTTTTTTTAACTCACTACTATTGCCACGTTTGACGGTGACTTCCGGAACAACATGTTACATTTTACTTCACTTGAAGTGTTGCGAAACCCCACACCGTATCCTATGAGTCAACAGCAGAAAAAATACGTGAACTTTTCCGTCTCAGAAGTGAGAACATAGTTTAGGGGACGAGCGCCACTGGCACTATAAACTGTGCATACAGATCGGCGACCCTTCTCTTATCTTTACGTGTTGCGCCGCTAAGCATACTCATTCGGCATAGCCAGCGATTAGTGACATCGCCATCACATGTGTACGTAGTACGTTGTTCCCCTTAGCGTGCATGTGATACAAATTGCAACTCTTCTAGCTATCGAGCTTTCACAATCCCCCTTGACAAATACACTTTTTTAGACGACTGTAAGATGCATTAACGCCATCACCGAGCAGAGCTGTGTAATTTACTGGAACTCCGTCACAGTTACAGTTACATGGTGACACTGAAGGTATTAAAGTTACAAGAAAAGTTACGGACACTAAAATATGATTGTTACAGGTACTCGCGAAAGGTAATTAAGTTACTCTTGAGTTACTTCAAGCTGTGTGCGTTTAAAGCAGGGATCGGAACCGAACCCGAACCGAAAACCTCTAAAACCCCGTATTTTTTGCTGAACCGGAACTGAAACGAACCAAAATATTTTTTTCTCGCGTTGAACCGAACCGGAACTGAACCGAAAAAATATTTGACGGTTACCGGTTCGCGAAACGGTTCAGTCGTAATGTGCGTTGTGGGAGATCGGAACTAAGATTTACACAGCGGCTTGAGCCGCGTTGCCAAACAAATTCGAAATCGACAATGAACAAAACAAAACTGGGACCCAAGTGCGCGAGGTATTTAGTATTTCCTCTTCGCAGCTATAGCGTTCATTTAGTTGTGTTAGTTTTGGGGGTCGGGCGGTGCTTTATTTCACCAGCTAAGGTAACACAGGTATCATTCATCGGGTACTTCGGACAACAAATGTAAATGACAATTGTGTTGGAGATCGTGCTATGGCGAGTCAGATTTCTTGCTCCCAAAGGAGCAAAAGCAGCGTCTGATTGAATATATGTGGTCAGAAAGGACAGAAGCGCCTTTGGTCGGGTTTTATTTTTTTCTTCTTCCTTTTGGCAGTTCTAGGCTTCCTTATACGTGATTTTGTCGCCCAGCAACCCCAAGTTTTCATTTTGGCCTGCGAAACTAACGGCCAGTCCCTGGGCAGGATGTAACAGGTTGTAAACGATGAGTGCACATAGAGAGTACAGTATATGCTACCGTAACGTTACACCTGAAATGCAGATCTGTAACACGCAGTATTGCTGTGAGCCACTCCTCTGTCGGCAACAACAACAACAAAGAAATATTTGTGTTATTTGAGAATCGTACGGATGTGCTTGCTTTTGACCCATGGTAATCCCTCAAAATTTACTTTCCTGAACCGGTTCGAACCAGTTTAAACCGGTTGAAATTGATAGTTTGCGCTGCTGCGGAGCTGAACCCGAACCGAACCAATATGCCTGAACCTGAACCCGAACCGAACCGAAAAAATAACGGTTCCGATCCCTGGTTTAAAGTGGCACCACACTGCAGACTCTCCCACAGAATAACGAAACTTACACTTTCTCACACCATACGTTCATAGTACAATGTATACCATAAATGTTTATGCGAACAATGCAACTCAGACGTGGAAAACATGGTGTCTGGACGGAACGCACAACAGATAGCACACCTAACGCTGGTATTAAATTGGTAACTTCGTGGCACTACACACGTTACTAAACCGTAAGTTGTTACATAGAGACCATCGAAACTTGCATTTGTGAAAACGGGTGTAGAGTTCATCGTTTACTCTCGGTGATATGGCCGTTCACATGCGCAGTTTTCACCTCGTTTGAGTATATTGTGATTTTAATTAATACGAAATGATGGTAAATTAGCAGCTAAAAGAAAAATGGAAAAGGTGAAAAGGAATAAAGGCTTAGGAAAGCTTCAGATTTTCAAAGTAGAAATGCTGCAGAGAAAATATAAAAAGCCACTCGTGTAAAACACTGCGGAAAGTAACTGCTCCTTGGTACAAATTGCAGCTCTACAGTTACCAAGCTGTAAGAGTAACCAGATAAAGTAATTCATTACTGTGAGATAATTACATTACCTGTATTTACTGGGTGCCGACATTTTCGAGAACCTGGATTGGATTAGATTGAATGGGATATTCCCTGACGACCTACAACATAATGGATTTTGCGTCCACTTTTATCGGCGCCATCTGGATGGAGAGGGGCATGTCGGGAAGACGCAGAACAGCAGAAGGGCTTGCTAGCAGAACTGATTGACCGGTAGAACCGCTTGTTGGAACAGATTGCTGCCGGTATTATACGTATTTTAACTATGAAACATAACAAGATTGAATCAAGAACGGGCAAAGGTGCGTATATGATAAAAGTCTGTCTTAAAACGCACATTTTTGGCCATCCGTGGCGTTTTTCTTGCTATTTGCCTGCCACCGCTGTCTTTACTAGGCCTAACGAGGACGACGAAACATATTATTTTAAGGTAAACATCGACATTGGAGCGTAATTTAAAGGTGATTTGCAAGATAATTGCAACTAAATGTACACTTGCGGAATAACATTGATGTAATTTGTAAAAAAAGAAGAAAAAGTCATGAAATCCTGGCTTCGCCGTTACAAGCTACGCCGCCATTTTCGGGAAAATTTTGGTGTCATGGCGGCCTGCATAGGAAACAGCCACTGAAAAACGCTCAATGTGATTGACAGGTCGAGCCTCCTTTTTTAGGCTCTTCCTAGGCTGGCCAGACTCCCTTTGGCATGCACGGCACTGCAACCCTGAGGCGGCTCGCGCCATCTATTGGGAACACATGCAACTAGGCTAGCCAGCTGGCAGGTGGTGGTCAGCTGCAATGTTCGCTTTGTCGACGAAGGTGCACGGTTTGCGCTTCTCGGAACACTACAACGTAAACCACACATCCGCAGAAATCTCCTGGATGCGAGGTTTTGCCCGCAGTAGCGATACCAAGCGACTTTCACAGCTTTCATCTTCTGGCCACTCTATACTAATGATGGCAGAGGAGCACACGGCAAGGAGACGCGGAGAGAAAGAGAAAGGTCAACAGATGGCGCACATCGCGCAGATATTTTTACAGCTTACAACAATTTAAACCGAACTGCTCAAGAGTTGCTGGTAATCTTCAAAACATGTCCAGTAGCAATTAGTAGCCTCTCTCAAATCCGTTACGTAGTACTTCATTATCACATGATACCTGTCCACCAATCCCTGGCGGCCTCTAATCTTTCCTGTGCCGGACGTCTGTGGTCGCTGTGATCGCGAAGTTATCAGTCTTTGAAGTTCATTAGTGTGAAAAATATGAAGGATTGACACGTGATGGGTTGTGTATGCCATCAGAAAGCCAAGTAGGCTTGGTCAAGCCACCCCACCAGGGAGCTCGTTCCGCGATGAATTGCCAGCGTATTCCCCTGGAGGAGGTGTAGCCGTGAACCAACGAGACTCTCACATACCGGTGGTACATAAAAACATAATGGTTGCATTTCATCTTAGAGCCCCTTTAAAGAGATAGTTCGCTGTCCAAGCATCGATTCGATGATTCCTGTTGCAAACGGTGGTGTATTTCGAACCTTATCAGGTCCGTGCATTAGTTTCCCGCAGCTCGAGCGGTATGATTTATTGTAGGCATCTGAAAGCAACGAGATCCACGCAAGTAAGCTTTGCCGCGGAGCAGGACGTGCGCGGGAGAATAACGTGACGTCATGAGTGCGGTCCGTTTTCCGCAGTCTTCTTGGATCGAGCCCCGCCGCCTCCTATCCCCAGCCTCTCGCCAGCACTGAACGAACGTCACCAAACGTCACCCGAACCGACCGCCCCCTCCAGTAATATGCTCCTCCCCGGTGCTCGGCAGCGCTGCCAATGCCCACAGGAAAATACTGAAAACTAAAAAAATACGTCGGTTTTGAACGAAAAGGTTTGACGGGAAGTTCTTCATTGTCTATTGCATACGTCCAGCGCGTTTTTTTTATTTTTTTACTAGTTTCGTTGGGGAGCGAGCTATCCCTTTTACGCTTGATTTTGCTTGATTTTTCTCTTGGTGTTTTCGGTAGACCTTCCCGCCATATGTCGGAACAGTTCCTCGTGAAGTCGGCCCAAAAAGCATTCCACTGTTCTCTTGCGCCTTTCTGCTCTCCTCTCTCATTTCCTCAAGTATGTAGGCCTCTCATAGCCCCAGTTGTTTCGCGGAGATAACACGTAGTGGAAAAGACGTTTGCCTTTATAGTTAGGCATTACATGATGTGACATACGTTGACTCTGCCTCCCTCTACAGTGTAGCCGTCTCGGATTACCATTACTATAAACCCCGCCTGTAACACTGCGTCGTTGATGCAGATTGCTTCTATTGCGTAAAGGCACCGCTAGGCTAAGATTTTTTTTATTTTGGACTAAAGTGCACGTAGCTTAGACGAACTGTTAATGCAAATCGCTACCAGGGTATCATGACAATGAAATAGAATGGAATACAATTGAACCAATTTGCACGGCACAAGACAGCAGGGGCGGATCCAGACCCTCGCTTTGCGGAGGGGGGGGGGCGGTTTCTTCGTCGGAGCGCGTAGTGGGGGAGTGGAGAGAGGGAAATCCCATGTATAAACTGACGGTTTGGGGGCAGTGATCGACGCCCCCCCCCCCTCCTTCCAATGGATCCGCCACTGCCAGACAGGCAGTTTCAGCTTCAAAAAATTAAGCGCTAAAAAAGTGATGTCCAAAGTTGCCGCGCCGTTGAAGAAAACAAACTGTGTGATTTCCCATTAGCGGCGAACTAGCCGGCAGGGAACCAGACGAACTCGCCGCATACTTTCAAACATTGTTTTTCAAATCACAAAGAACGCTAGTGTCGATACTTTTGCGGAGACGGATTCGAAAGCGTTTCACAAATGTGAAGCCAAAACTGTATATTTCCACTACCAAATAATCGTGTAGGCCGTTCTTTGCGCTTTTTCGGACCGTCGGAGAAACATATGGTGCTGGAATATCAATGCGTTTGCCGAAATTTTCAGGCGTTCCATATCATTTTTTCTTCAAACCAACCATCCAACCATGTAAGTTTGCCCCATTCACGCCGTTGTTGTGGCTCGTGCCACGCAACAAACCTTGCGGGCATTGGGAGTGAAAGCGAACGCTCGTCCTTGCGTTTAATGTGTACGTCGCGCAAAAGGTGGCTCGAGAATCGAGTGATCAGTGCGTGCGCTTCCGTGCCTTGACGATAGAGTGAAGCACTGTGTCCTTTTTTCACGACTGCTGCTTATGCGCATGACCTTGACTGTGCCGTACAAAGTTATCTCCGTGTTCAATAGATGGCGCTGAATGGGGACGACAAAACACATCACAGCGGAAAGTTAATTACGGGGACGGAGTCACAGGATGTTATTGGATATGTGCGGCACAATAGGCGAGTCACTAAGGCTTATGTTCAGCAGTGAGAAGTCGGGTCATACGGTATTTCGTGGTGTCCAGGAAGGAACTTTGACAATACAGGAGAAAACAGTCCAAAATATCAACAAGTACAAGTATTTAGGGTCTGGATAAATACGGGCAGTAAATGTTTAAAACAACCGAAGACATTTTGATGAAAAAGGCAAGGCGAAATTCGCAGTAATGAAAAATAGGGGTCTATGGGCTTGTAGCAGGTACGAAGTAATCCGTATGATTTGGAAGGAGGTGATGGTACCAGGTGTGACGTTTGGGAACGCAGTGCTCTGCCCAAATCCGGGAATACAGTCGTTTATGGAAACACGCCAGAGGGGAGTAGGGAGATTGGCACTAGGGGCACATGGAAATACACCGAATGATGGGGTCAGGGGAGATGGGGGATGGTCCTCCTTTGAGGGACGAGAGGCTAAAAGTAAGATCAGGTACGAGGCGAGGCTGAGACAATTAGACGAAAAGGTGTGGGCCAAGAAGGTATACTATCACATGTACTTAAACAACGTAGACACGAAATGGCGGAAAAGAACTAGACGTCTGTCTGTTAAATACTGGGACGAGAAAAGTAAGAAGAAAAGCATAAAGACTAAAGTAAGGAAATCGGAAACTATGCAGTAGACAAGTAAAATGCAGGAGAAACCGTCATTGGGATGTACAGGGAAGATAAAACGGAAATACGGTCAGAGGAAATTTTCGACAAATCTAGAGCAAGTGCACTGCTGTTTGAGGCGAGGACAGGGATTTTACGAGCGAAAACTCATGTCGCAAAATATACAGGTATAACAGAAAAAAACATGCGTTATATGTGGACAAGAAGAGGAGACCTCGGAGTATGTCATATTGGCATGCAAAGGTATTCCGCTAACGCATGATGATGTGACCTTATGGAAAGCATTGGGTTTCCGAAAGGGTAGGGACGAAGTCAACTTTAAAACAGTACAAAATACAAAAGACCGACTAATGATTGGTGGCATAGGAATAATGGAGTGGAGCCACGTGAATAGTTCTAATCACCTGAAGTAATTTCAATCTCAGTAATGTGTCAATTCTAGGTTAGGTGGCGCAAGCCACCGCCCGTTTCAAAGGGAAAAGCCACAGTATCCATCCATCCATCCATCCAGAAGTGGGGACTTGTGGGGGGGAGGGACACCGCACGAGCGCCCCGAGCTAGTCGGTCCCATTCGGGACCGGTTTTTGTCCTCTGTGCTGCTTTGTGCTACACACGTGGGTTTGAATTGTAGCGCGCTTTGAGTGTAGTTCGCTGGAGAGCCGGTAGGATACGACGCTTGTGTGCAAAAGGTCCATTCTGCAGTGCACTTACAGCCCGGATGGAAAACTTGTTCTTCGAAAATAGTCTCGGAACGGTGGGGGTAATGAGATATGAGCGATGCTGTACGATCAACAAAGCGGCATAACGTTATCTTCGAAAAGTGACGCCACACGTGAATAATTTCAGTGTATTTTACTACCGAAGTGAATTTTATTGTCAAATTAAGACCTGTTGTTACTGCTACGCAAGACGTAGTCATTAGGAGTCCACCCAATCACAGCATCGCTTTTAACGTACACGTCGAGCCGCTTCCTGCTGTAGATTGGCTGTAGCGGGCAGCTACCTGACTTTATACATATGCAGGGTGTTAAAAAAAATCGTATGAAAAAATCTACGTGGCTGAACATGATGCGGTCAGCGATATTTATCTCGGGGGAGATTTTGACAGGACTTCTGAGAACAGTTATCAAATTTAATTCGCGAGAAATTGAATTATCCCAGTTAAACCCCGAAATTTCCCAAGTCAACCTTACGTTTCCTTCTTTCTTTTTATTTGTACGGAAACAGAAAGCGCATGCTGGATTTACCCCACTGTATTGCAAAATACATTCACTACTATACAATGATAACAACCAGAAAAAAAAAAAAAAGAAAAACACGCGAAAACCGTAATTCCAAGGCATGCAAATTTTCAGTCGTGCTCAGATCTCCGAAAGAAGCGATGCGAGGAGCCCATGTATAGTGCTGGACAAAAGTTTACGTAACACGCTCCGGCGCATTCCTTCCTCAGAGTGACACGCTAGCAGTGAATGGGACTGTACGGACTTAATGAGACGTCCCTAGGTAACCTAGTCACCTGTTTGTAAGTCCGTACGGTACCATTCGCTGCTAGTGTGTCACTCTGAGGAAGGAATGCGCCGGAGCGTGTTCCGTAAACCTTTGTCCAGCACTGTGCCTGCCCTTTCACTTTTGCTTTCCCAAACTTCTATTGATAATGGCAGCATAGTTACAACCCAAAATTACCTGAAATGCGATTGCGAAATATTGCGATTCAAAGGCCGGTCCCCAAGCCATACCATCATTCTTGGGAAGTCGCTGTATGGCGCCAATCGTACGGGACATTCTCATCGCATACAAGAAAGTAGTAGATACTGGCCACGACATACTGCTCAGTCGTTTCCCGGATATAATGACATACGGGGTAATGAAGCAGCAGATGAGATAGCAGATATAGCGCACCGATCGTCAACGGAACACCCGGTGACATACTCCAGGTCAGATGTGAAACACCTGTTAAAATTGCTGACAAAAGACATATGCATAAGGCAATGGTTACAAGTTGACGGACGTTCATCGTTTCTTCATCAGATTGACCCGGAGGTGAAATTCCGTGTTCCGTCCAGCATACGGCGACATATACAAACACTTTTGCATCCGTCTCACCTTAACGTTCCGTATGGTCAACAGTCTCTCCATAACGTCGGCGGGCTAGTTCAGCAAACTGTCCAGTGTGTGCATCTGTGGAAAACACGGAACACATCGCTATGCACCGCAAAAGATATGTACCCCAGAGACCTACATTGAAGTCTGCTCTAGACCTCTTGTACAATAGAACCTTCGATATAGCCAAGGTGCTGGGTGTATGCGAACCAAGGAACAGGGATGCGGCGTTATCAGCACTTGTAAACTTCATAGTGAGCAGTGGTATGGAATCTGTATTTTATGACCGCATTCTAGGCCTGTGTCGTCGAGTTCCCCGTTCCTGTTAGTTTCTCGCAATTCATTTCACTTCTAGGGGATGTAGCTGCGCATGTTCACATATCCCAAGCAGCACAATGTACTGGAAGTCGAGTGCATTAGGGGTGGACGGTATGTGTCTTATCAATGTTCTGTAGTTTCATGAATCTGTTCAAGGCCTTTCATCTACCCGTCCACCACTATTGCACTCGACTTTCAGTGCATTTTGCTGCTTGGGATAGATCGGTGACCTGGAGGGGTGAGGGAGGAGTTTTTCTATTTGTATCTTTTCATCTTTTCATTTTTATTTTTCCTTTCTGTAGGATTCATTTAGGGAATCTTTGTGGGAGTAGCACAATTCGTCAGGTGAGGAATTCAATATCTTCCCCTTTTCTATACATATATTCAAACTCACCGGAAATGAGAGCGGGGGTGAAACAGGAAGGGGCGAATTTCTCTTCTGGCGCATGTTGCATTACTTTGCCGAATTGCCTCATTGCATTTTGCAATGCAATGGGGTAAATCCGACGTGGGCCTTTTATTTCTGTGAAAATAAAAATAAAAACCGCGAGGTTGACTTAGCAAATTGCGGAGATCAATTGAGACAATTTAATTCCTATCGAATTAAATTTGATGAAAGTGCTCAGAAGTCATGGCGAAATCCCCCCCCCAGTTATTGTTCGAGAATACCGCCTGTCGGGCGTCTCTTGGGAATATCTCTGATCTGTGAGCACATCAACGGACCACCTTCCACCAACAACGGAAGACACTTTACTCCCGGGTTCGAATCCGGGCGCCGGCTGTGCTGTCTGGGTGTTTTCGCTGGGTTTTCCTCAGACACTTTAAGACAAATGTCTGTACAGTACCTTGTGAAGTCGGCCTAGGACGCATGATCCCCCCCCCCTCCGTTGCACGCCTGAGCGTGGCCGACTACGGCAAGTAGTTCCGTTAGCACCATCACGTATCCCAAAGCAGTAGACAGGTAGTCTATGTTGATGGCGTGGATTAACAGCTTGTCAACCCAACACAACAATTATGTTCTACATATGTCACAGAGAACTCGGAATATTTTTAATGTGCTATCGAAATCGGCGGTAAAACGGCTCTGTGCGACGTCCGTGCGTCGACGCAATTCGTCAAGCTACGGTGATCTATGTTCCCGACTGATTTGCTGTTCCTGATGGCTACTTAACCGACGCGTACCCAACTTTTTATTTTAGACCCAGTGTGTGTCCGCATGCAATGTAATTTTGACACCTTACTTGGCAATGCACAGTTGGTGACCACTTCGACACAGGGTTGCCCGTAATTTTCAATGCACATTTTCTAAAAAAATATGAGTGCAGTTTGGACGAAAAATGTGACGTAAGACTCCGAGCGCTCAGGATATCGTATAGACATTTTTTATTCTTTTTTTAGATTGCACCTCTACTACATTACGGAAACTTTATAATGTCATCATCTTCATCATCATCACCACCATATGTTTGAGGAGGCATTGAGTGGGCTTTCTTTCGTAGATAGCGTTGGTCTTACCCATTTGGCCTGTTGGCTAACAAACACGACAGTACAACTGCTCTCTCTGGACAGATTGGAACCACACGGATGACCTTCCATGCATTGGATGATAGACAAAAGCGTGCCAGGTGAATGCGTTTTGGACAGGTACTGGTCACACGTCATGGTAAAAGTCAATAAACACGTGACAATGCAAATGGCGGTGCCCAAGCAGTTTGTAGACGACGTGATTTCTGTTTCTGTGCCTTTAGACCTCCATCTGCATCTTTAGACGTCGATAAGCGATTTGCTCAACATTCTTACAGTAAAACAACAAGGGCTGAATTAATTATATATAACGCTTTGTTTCTATCCCACGTGAACTACTGGTCCTGGTATGGGAGGTCGGGATGTTGCTTTGCGTTTGGCAGGGCGGAAAACAATGGTCCTTAACGCTGCCAGAAGGAAGGGAATATTTCACGGCAGCGAGTAATATTTCGGGGCCCTTGCTGGCCGACTGATGGGATGTCTTGGCGGCACTATAGGGGAGTGGGTTTTTCACCTGCCATCTGTTGCTCATTGTTCCACACACTTGTTGCTGCAGCCTCTGGTAATGCTGGTTTGTATATTGTGTTCCAGCTGTGTCGTTTTAGATCTCTGTGGGTGGTAGGAAAATTGTTATCTGTTCCCCTTCTTCTGCTTCGATGGGCTCGTGTTGGCATCTAATGCTTTTACTTCGTGTTATGTCTGTGCTTCGCCATATACGTCTGCTCTAACGGCTATGACCGCAGCTCTCCGGCGGGGTCACCTTCATGCGATGCTGCATGCTCGTAGAGCCGTCGCCGATACTCTAGTTTCATTCTGTAAGCGTGAAGCATGTGCAGGCCAGGAATGGACAGTATTTAAACACATTGTAATTAAAATACTATCTAAGATATAAATATATGTATTTATATTTTGTATTCAAATAGAGACTTGAAAAATGTATTTATAATTATATTGAAATACCAATTTTCGGGTATTTATTCTTGTAAATACCTTATAAATACTCCTAAATAGAGAATACTGACTCATATCTTAAAGTTGTCCTGCATTTGACGTTTCGGGAAAAAGGGCGAGTTTTTGGCGCAGTTATGCCGTGTTTGTGCTAGCATGCGCATTCGACAAACCATTTTAGATGGCGAGTTTTTCACTGTTGTTGCGGACATCAGTCACGACTACCAGATTACCTTGTTGTACGAAGCATCTTCGTTAAATTTAATAGAAGCCTCTGTTCATCAGCACCTATGGAGATGCTGTTTTCCTTTGCGAATCTGATTGTACGGCCTAGAAGATGTTTAAAAGATGCAGTCTTCGAGAAACCTCTAATATTAAAATCGCCACGATAATCTAACAAATAAATGGTATTGTTCCTTGCTGGTTTATTGTTATGATCGTCGTTATTTCTGTAATTCCGGATTACATCTTCCTGACTGTATTTATGGTATTAGTTACGGTACTTAAATACTGTATTTATAGTTTGTATTTAAGTACGCATATTGAAAAGTAGTTATGAAGAGGATTTAAATACCCTTTCAACAAAGTATTTTGTATTTATATTTAAATGCTCAAAACATGTATTTATGCCCATCCCTGGTGCAGGCACACTGATAGGCGAAGGTACGCGGTATAGAGCAGTCGTATGCTCAAGGTCGGGACACGGGTATCTCCTAAGCCCTCCGCTAGCGCTGTACCTAAATCGGTTGCACAGGCTAGCAGCGTAAACATGATGAGGCTGAACGCACAGCCTGAAAGTTAAACAGCTCGACTTCTAAACGGGAAGTCTCGTGCTCTCACATACACCCATTAGTTGCACTCTTCTGCTCTGCTGCACTCTGCCGCACTCTGCTAGTCGAATGTTACACTCTCATATACTTTGCTGCGCAGTTTTACTGAAGGGCTGCGAAATGCTTTCCGTTCGTTGCTGAGCTGCCATCACTTCTGATTCCCAAGGAGAAAAACAATTGGTGCATCTTTGGGCGTCCTGGTAAGCGTGTCTAAATGTGGTATAACTTTATGAGGACGCTATCCTCCTCGAGCGCCCGTGCACGTTTCGATGCCATTGTAACTTTTTTTTTACTTATTCTCTCTCCACAACTGTTACGGACGGACCTACACGTCTGTCGAGGTTGGTGGTCCCTATAAAGCTATCGCTTTAAAAGTGTCCAATAAGTGGCTGGAATCTAGAGCAAGTCATATGTTATCATTGGAATATCACATCTCAGAAACGACAGCGATTCCGTGACTACATGAAAGCGGACAAGGTCGATAAGCGGGATGGTGAAGTGGGCTTCCTGACTTCACAGCCGCGGGCACCTTTCCATCGGAGGCCTTGAGCCAAGAATGGTGTTTTCCTGTGATGTCGGACGAGGAAGCACATTTATGCCCGCCACGTTGGTGAGAGAATTGTGAGAATTTCGAAAGCAAACCTTCTATTGCCTCAAACATCGTGGCTATGAAATGCAGTAGAACTTTTGATGCCTTTTGAAGGTGCTCTAAAGAATACTTTAAAAAAATGCGGCAGAAATCGCTGTGCAGGTGTTATACTTTGTGCAGGTGTGCAAAGTTGCAGGTGTATTACTTTCGCTTGCCGGTATGCCCCTATCATGCGAACCGTATGTTACGAACGGTAACCGCAATTTTATTTTTGGATTCCGGTTCCGGTTCATGGGTGACAAGAATCTCCGGTTATGTACCGGTTACGGTTCCCGAAAAAATTTCAGCTCCAAGCGGTTTTCGGTTCGGTTCCGGTTGCAGTCCGTGGGAGCAGCGAAGGTACTTCAAGCATTTTTTTCTTTTTTTTTTTTTTTACCGTGTGATATGACATTCAGGAACTGTCAGGAACCCTCTGGAACTGTCACGCGAAACATTTTCTTTGGGATGTGCGATTTTCCCGAGAGAACTACTGTAGAAGTGTTTTTTTCCGCGTGGAAAATATTTTCGCGTTTTCGAGCAGAGCTGCTTTGAGGATTGATTCGCGAGAACTTAAATTCGCGACACAAGTTTCCGGGAGTGCTTTGCTCTTGCATATCGTGCCGCCGTCAATACTCGGGCATATTTCGGCACGTACTAAGACATCCGTTGTTCACGTGGATTGCGGCATTCTAGGTCTATTCCTTTCTTCTCCTCGCAGAGATAGGAGGAAAGGTCCTGTCAAATGGCCTTTAGGGACCCTGTAGGAGGCCATAGTACTGGCCGTGTGCAAGTTAGCCAGTTTATTTTAGCAGTTCTTATTAATTATCCCTCGGGGCACTGACCAGTTCGGTTGAGATGTGGTACTATCATTCAAGCTGATTTTGAGAATGCGGGGAAATGCATGTTCTGGCTTCGTGGTATAGTGGTATATTGCATGTATAGTGCAAAGCGTTTATAGGAGTAACAAAAGCATGATGAATTTTCATTTCTTTTCATCTTGCCTGATGGGATAAAACAATCTTCTGCGCTTGCTTAAACTGCCTATGCTGCATGGAGTAGAAAGGGTCAGGTAGTCGCGGTATAGCGTCGAACGCCGAACGATTTTCGCCCTCATATGGCCAGAATTATTCGCGGGAACATAAATTCGCGATTTTGGAGGTGTGCGCGAAAAACGCGGAAAATAATTCCGCGCGAAAAAAACCACTTCTACAGTACTTTACAAGAATGCGCGCTGCGGCGGCGATCTCCACCGCCACTCGCGTGTTACGACATCAATTCAGTCGAACACTTTTTATTGGCTGCCGAGAATCGCATGCTAGCGATGCGACCGGTCGCCTGCGCCGGCCCCGGTATGTTATAGTCGGCAGTGTTGGCTTGCTGAGCTCAAGATCGCTTGTTCAGTCCCTGCCGAGAACGGTAGCAATGTGGGAGAGGAAAACATTGCATCCATGCGCAAACTGTGCGCCGGAGATATCCGGCACACGTCAAAAGAACCCCAGGTGGTCGAAATTATCCGCAGTCCTACCCTGCGGCACGTGCAACATGTCGCCATAGTATAGGCAGCAGACAAACCTTACGTGTAAATCTACTCCAATTACCTATTGCCGGTCGCTTGCTCTATTTCAGACGTGGCACGTGAGGGGCCAAATGCAAAAAAAATAAAAGAATAATAATAATCATAAAGAAAGAAATTATTAGCTGGGTCTTACTATTGGGCAGAAGACGCGACATCACAGACTGACAACCGAGGGAAAGAGGTTTTCTGACCAGCAATATTGAAAGCTCTGTTGCGCACCAGGATTGCACGCTGCACACGTTTATTGCAGATATGTATCCCAGAGCTTATAATTCTAATTTAAACTCCTCTCGATATATTTTTTCGAGGCTTTCCATTTTCTTTGAACATGGTGTCCAAACTGTCCCGCATTTCCCGAGCCATTCCCGCAGGCAAAACTTCGTCGAAATCAAAGCTCCCTTGCGCACGCTTTGCTCATCAAGCTGCCTTGGGGGGAGCGTAGTCTTGCTTTAGTGGTCAGTCATCGCGGTGCCGGTGATTATAGCTGAATGGAAGTTCAGCAACGAGTCGGGGCCGAGTAAACACTTTCATGTCTGAATGCGCGATGACTCATATACTAGCGAGAATACAAATTAATCAAAGTGGTCTCCGTGCACGTTAGGTACTACACAAAATGAAAAAAGAAAGAAAGAAAGGAACAAAAGGAACAGCGGCACTGGGCGTACACAAAATAAAAAGAGTTTGATTGTTGACTGGCAGCACCCTTCCACCCTCCCCCGCCCTTCATCCCGGATTTCCCGCCTTGGGGTCTGAGTAGCACGATATCCGGAATAGGACGGATTAGGATATATATATGGCAGGTCAGGTTTTGTGTGATAGCCGTGTGAAGGATCTATCCAGACACCCCACAGACACATCCAACCCCCAATTGTTTCGCAACCCCCTTACTTTATTCCCGTGCACCTCCTACAAATGGCCAGTGTTGTTCAGTCAGCTTTAGTCACATGTTGGCAATGATACATTCAGCCCCCATTACGACGTCTCTGTAATATTGCCCCCTCGTAATTTTTCCCAACCCCTCTCCCCGCGCTTGTGAATCTGGATAAACTATGCGCGTTAGTGTGTGTGCAATGGCATTTTTTAGTTCATTTCTCTGTAACCGTGCTATCGCCGTTTAGCAAATCCACATCCACAAATGTGCCCCAGAATATTAAGCATTTCGCGATACTGTTTCTCAATTGAAAGGCACGTTCCGTGGGGGGAGGTAGTAAGTTTATTTCGGAAAGCCTGACCGAAGGTCGGCTTGCTATTCCTAAAACAAAAATATAGTACAAGAATGAAGCAAAAACAAATATAAGATAACGAGGATGGGGTGAACTGTAGATGACATGAAAGATCAACTCATAATTTGTTCATGAGGTCTGTTGTCTGGAATAAGTCGAGCAAAGCTCGTGTATCTCTTGAATGACCTTCCATGTCATTCAATGACATGGCGATGAAAAGAAAGATAAAAAAAAACATCCAACCGAACAACAACATATATATTATGATGATGAAGTGGGGAGGTTTTCCACTCTAGGAGTGGAACGCTACCCCATAGCTAGGGGTCTAATATGAGTGGTGACAGATGACGATGAGAGATGACGGGAATGATCGAAGTGGCGATGACGATGCTGGACGTGATCCAACCGAATGCCCTATTGCCCTTCCCCAAAGTAAATTAAATTCAAATCGATTTTAACCTTTGATGTCGCAATTTCATCTCGTGCTTTTGTAATGCGGCATCAAATACAATGGTAAAGATGCGGCCAACTCACTGAAGCAAAATGTCTGTGATACAACTTTTAATAATGAACGCAGTTGATGGGTTGAAAATCAAGTTCATATTTTGAAATGTAATGACGCTACTGAGTTGATTTCAATGCGCATCAGTGTCAATACGTTCTAATAACGTGGTCCATTAACGTACTTGCCCACGATTGCGTCGTCTTTTGGTTTTGTAGCTGAAAATTTCTAACAAGTCGAATATTACTTTCGTGAAAAGATACTTGTGTAAGCTAAAATTTAAAAAAAATCATTTCGTCTTGTACGATAGAAGGTGGTTTTATGCAAACTAAAACTGTTACTCCATGAACACGATGGGTGCGAGAGTAGGCACATGGGTGAATAAGCTGTGGGGAACCCATTAAACAGAAAATGACATTATGGGAAAAGCTACTAAAACTGTCCACATGACACCGCAGAAATACATTGAAGCTTAATGCATTAAGCTCTTAATGTCGTTTTTTTGTATCCATGAGACACGTGTACACTATATGCTTTCTGGACGTTCGCATTAGCTCCAGACAGAGCGTCGAACCGTAACGTTTTTCGGTTTGTTTCGGGTTCGGGTTCGGCCATAAAGGTTCGGTTCCAGTTCAGCTCCGGAGTTCACAAATATCGGTTCGATTAACCGGTTCACAGGCTGTAAACCGGTTCGGAACCGGTTCTAGGTTCTAATATGCTACAAAATTATTATTAGCCACTAAAAATGATACAAGATCTCTAGTTACGCTTTTTATGCATCTATTTCTGTTTTTCGACCAACAGGACCCCCTTTCATCCCTTCCCCGAGCAACGTGCCGCCAATCTAGGCAGGCAGAGCGCTCGAATCTCCACGCCACCCTCCACCCACCAGGATATGATTTAAATTGCGAAAAACAAAAATAAAACGATATGCCTAGATTATAACGGTTACACGTCATCTGGAAGTGAAACGTATTTTTTACGTAGCATCTTCATATGGCAAATGAACTAGTCACTATTGCTCAAATGAACTCCCAACGCCCCATCGAAGTCTCAAGACTCGCCTTCTTGAGCGTCACTAGGTTGATGCACTAACATATCTATAGTTCGAGGGACTTTTCTCACCGAATCTTGCATTCACCTCCGTATGCTTCCTTTCGCCTTCTTTGCGTCTGCGTTCTGACAGACTAGCACAACTTCGGCCAGTGTCTACACCTCTAAAATCGAAACTATAGAAGTACGCCACACCGCAGCCGCGCGCTGTCGGCGCCGGGGCACTTCAAAGTTGCAAATGGGAGGACTTAACTGCTGTGACAGGCGAGGTCGCGGCACACTTGCAGTAGCAGTGCAGTGCAGCGTTATTGAACATAGTGGTTCTTTGGCTACGCTTTTAATGTTCCACATGATGTGGTTATAGTGCACTGATGCTGCAAACTATCGAAGGTAGGAATGACAAAACATATTTCTTCTATAAGCGACGGTGAGAGGACATCGTTGGCCTTGTATGCCCTGCGCAACCGAATGGACCGTCAGATCTCGAGTAGTCACATAAAACGGATGTCGCCACCAGACGGTGGGATAGATAACAGGCGGCACACACCAATCCGAACCGAACCGGTATCACGAACCGGTAACCGAAGTTTTTAGATCGGTTCGGTTCCGGTTCAACTCCGAGATGAGGCTAGTAATTACGGTTCAGTTCCGGTTCAGTTCCAGCTAAAAATAATGGTTAATTCCGGTTTTCGGTTTCGGTTCCGGTTCGGTTCGACGCTCAGGTTCCAACTAAATTCAAGAGCTCAAAGTGTGATGTGTCACTTTAGTGCTGCACAACAACATACAGAACATGAGGTCAGCTTTGAAGGCACACAATACCCACTGCACACATGTAGATAGCCAAGTAAAAGGCATTACACAATTTCTCCACGGTTGGTAAACACAAGGAAGTGCTCCACGGCTGCTTACCAATTCAACCCGTGTTCAACCGAAGAAAAATCCCTTCCAGAGTAAAAATTGCGTCATCAAGATATTTCCGGGCCGATAAGTCTTGGCCTCACTGTATTTATGTTGCGAAGTTCTTTTTTTCTTTTTTAGTAGCATTTGGAAAGTGTGTTCGAATAAAGTAACACTTCCTTGTAACTCAAGACAGGACAGGACTCACAACCAGCAATGAAGGTTTGTGGTGCCAAGGTGGCAAAGGGGGAAAGGGAGAAGAGAAATCAGTCGGTAAATGAACCTGAAACGTCCTTGAGAACCTCGAAATCCCCGACATGGGAAGACCCGCTTTAGCCTAAATATGATAGAAGACTTCTGATACAACACGAAGTATTTGTAATAGTTAGATTCGATCAAGGTGGCGCTGCAGGATATATCTTTACGGACCACAATAGTTGCAGTGTCTGACCGTATGTACTGGCTCGCTTCCAACGCAGTCTGTGGTTTGTCTTGCCAATGGACCTTTTTCACATACGCGTAGTATCCTAGCGACGCTCGAGCGAACCACTCTCGGAGCGCGTCAAAACAAATCCACGTGGGTAGCACAAAGGACCAAAACCGGTCCGTACTGGGACCGACGAGCTCGCGCCGTTCGTGCGGTCTGGCCACTGGTCCCCACTTCTGTCGTCCCCATACTGCGCCATCTAATGCAGACGGAGATAACCCTCTCCGGCGCTTCAAGGTCATGCGCATGCCCATTAGCCGTTGTGAAAAAGGTCCATTCAGAGTCCACCGAGACCTTTTTCACATTGGCTCATGCTCATTCAGTCGCTCGGTCAAACTGGCCTGTTTGACTAACGTGTAACCTCTCAGACTCTAAAAGGGTGGAGTAAACACCCGCGTCTTTACAGTTAGAGGAAGATTTTGCAGGTTGGCTGCAGTATGAGAAGTAGGACAAGGGTTTTAAAAACTGGGTTAGTCAAGACAATTTATTGGGAACCGAGAAGATCACACAGATGCCATAGGAAAGCGAGATGGCATGCAAAAACTGTAGCACAACTGTGTGCGTGGTTGCCGGAATTAAAAGCACACGATCATTTTTGTAAGTTATGCCTTTAAAAAGGATTGGGTTGGCATCTGGTTGGTAGCCGGCACACTGTACGAATGAAATTTGACGAAATACTGCTTTCTCCGATGTATAGTCATCGCTGCGGTAAAGATTAATTAATTGTACGTGGCTGGAGCTAGGCAGACGATTTAGGGCATGAGTTGTGCATCGGAAGCTATGATGAAAACGTCATCAACATAGCATCTGCTAGCATACCTGGAGGGGAACGAAACTAAAGCTACGTCAAGAGCCGACTGGCCATAGACTTTACCGGGACAGTTCCCGGTGGGCCGCTACGGTTTGCGTGGACCTGCCGGAACGATACACCTTCTAGAAAGACGTCTTATGAGTTGCACCCGTCAACCCCTCTCGGGTTGATTGGCCGATTTGACATTTTTCCCTTGTAGTATTTTTCATCCCACGACAAAGGTAGGTAGGTAAATTTCATTAAGTTTTGGAGATATGGAATAACCTATGCAGGCGTGGCTAAATCAACAAAGACCACAAGCACTCTGCTCCCTGGTTCGTTTTCTGAAAAGCATAGGTGCTGCCCCCGTCTTTATTATGCGGCCGTCATTATCTCAAGAGTGTGATTAGCGTCCTGAATTACCAACCAAGTGGGCTGGAGCAGCTGTCTCCAACGGAGCGGCTAACGCTTCCTTTGTTTCTTGCCTACCTCTTTCTCTCTCTGAGTGTGTATATGGTGCTGTTCAATGAAACCGTAGTGGAATCAAGACAAATCCTGACAAGCTCTACAAAAGATGTGGCAGAGAGACCTTCGTTGGTTTGAACAGGAATAAGATTCCTTTCTGAAGATTCCGTTGGTTCCGATACAGAGACATTCAAGGTTCCGTTTATAAGATTCCGTTGTCAAGTTGCCTACGAATAGTGCACATATAGTGCAGGTTGGGACAAAAGTTTACGGAACACCCGAGCGACGTACTTTTTCTTCGGTGCGACACCCTAGCGGCTGCCGGAAGCGGGTGAGTTCACTGTTTCGGAGGGGTGCGCTGTTAGCGACACACAGTGGTAGTTCCGGTGTCGCTTGAGTGTGTCTCGGAATGCAGCTACCTCTGTGTGCCGCTAACAGCGCACCCTTCCACCCCTCCGAAACAGTGAACTCACCCTCTTCCGGCGGCCGCTAGGGTGTCGCGCCGAAGAAAAAGTACGCCGCTCGCGTGTTCCGTAAACTCTTGTCCCAACCTGTACGTACCTCGTTCGGTCATGTTATGCACATTTGGTCAACAAGTGGAATAAATATTCTATTCAGATTCCTTTCAATCGTTGATCTGAGCGGGAATAACCAGACGGCAGTGTTCAACGAAAAATATGAGTCTTCGATGTCCAATGACACAAGAAAAACATTTTGAAAAGGTGCCACCAAGGACAGGAGCTCGTTCGAATTTTCGAGGATAGTGAGTTGGGAGAACTAGACTATTCAAGGCGTTCCCAGTGTAGGATAAGATTACTTCTTGCGACAATCCATTCTCCTTGTCTGTTATCCTGAGAGGATGTTTGTGTTTATGATTGTGGTTTACTCCAGGGGAGCGGGGGTGGAGGAGCCATTCAACGTGCAATTAGCGCGCCGCGTAACGATTGGGAACTTCGTTTGTCTCCCCGCTGCTACATGATCGTCTGGTTATGAATTTTATAGAAAAGGGGACTTTGAAATGGCAGTGACCGTGAATACTTTGAATTACGTACTTTGCACCTAAGGCAGGGTAAGGATCCTTCTCGTTGTCTATTCCAGATTACTCTCAGACGAAACAGCACAGAGGTGCTTTTCAATGAAAATTCAAGTTGGTGGGAGGTAAAATGAGCATGATTTCTCAGTTTCAAGCACCACAGACGCATTAGAATCCAAGTAAATTCATGCACCGCAGTCAAATAGAGAGCATTTTGCATCTTTGAAAAACTACGATTGGTCGAGTCAGCGCGGGTGTCATATCCTGTTGTTAAATGTCAGATTTGCGCACACAAGCTGCTAGTTCTGCACGCGAATGGGAGAAGCACACTTCGGTTCATTGGCTAAAACGTTGACTGCCTTCTGATGAAGCGGGATGTTGAAAGGACTTGAAAGAGTCTTGGTGGGTCGGTCGGCTATGGTAGATATCTTTCGTTCTGGTTGCCAGGTGGACAGACAGTGAGTCCTATTGGTCCACTAAAGTATTTTGAAGTAAGTGATCACCGGGCGATTCCACGGATGAAAGGCACTGAGGTCCTGTGATTGGAGCCTAGTGTCATTTTCCAAAGACTGTTGGTGAATGAACACTATAGTGTCGCGGGAAAAATCATGACCTTATAATTCGCGAAAATAAGGTCCTCGCGAAGATTACTAAACGTGTCTAAGAATTATAGACGTAATATCTGTGGATGAAGATGATGGGAACATTGACGTAATATGACAGTCAGTTAGCACGCTTGACGCCGGCAAATGATCTTACCAGAAGACGATAGCTGTCGCCATAACTTTCTCAATCATACGAACATATGAAAACGTACACATGCTCCAATTAATTCTTCAATATGCATGCGATGATCTGTGGCGTTCTTACATTGTGTCATTCACCGACATCGCCACTATTCTCGGCCAGGGAGCGAGCTCTGTTATAGTAGATAAGAAGGATAGTGCCCGCTACTCCAGAAAAGTAATTCATTACCGTTACCCTTCTGGGAAAAGTAATTGATTACCGTTACAAATTACTCGACTCTAAATCTAATTGAGCAACGAGTATAAATGTTACGCGTTACTCGGGCCCTTACTTTCACTTCATGCAAACATTTGCGCCTCTGTGATTGAGCTTCCGAGAAAGAAAGAGAGAGAGAGAAAAAAAAGAAGAAAAAAACACACACACACAGATCCCGAGTGATTCCAACAGCTGACATAGCGTGAAAGACTTGCGCGTGAGAAGTAAGCCGTACGTTCTTCCTAAGATATCGGTGGCTACGCTGAAGACCCACTCTACAGCAGCACTTAATAGAAGTGATGTGTTGTACCTGAAAAACACTTGCCGTATGATCGGGTATTTGATGAGAACTGACAAGGAAGCGTTGCTAGGACAAGATTGGTATACCACCTATGGGTACCACGACACAACACCATTCCCAATGACTTTGACTGCAGGCATGGGGAAGCTGAAGTAGTCCTCCGTGTCTATCTTTTTTTAGTGTTTGTTATTCGTTTGGAGATTCCAAGTCCCTTCCTCAGTAAGATGACAGCGTCGCACGTTGGCAAAAGAATCACAGCTAACAGAGACCAGCCTAAATAAGCAGCCGACTGTGCGACTACTATATTTATTCCCTGTCCAGACGTTGACCCTTTGAGGCCTCAACAATAGAAAACCGGAGGGATTGACAATTAGTATATTACTGGGAACTCGCATATGACCTACTAAGCATGACTATCATTCCCGAGCATGACCTACTGTAACAGGCCGGACACAGCACACTGGGAAAGGAGGAGTAAGGGGATTAGGAAAAGGGGCCGTAGAATTCCAGAACACTATTACGATGGCTTCTGCTTACTACAGTAGAATAGCCCAACAAAGACACAGGAAATTTGTCACGGAGCATTGGTATTATGAGTCAGACTCTACTTCAAAAGTAATTGACTACTCGAAAAATTACTTGTTAAAAAATGCAACTGAGTACTCGAAAACTTACTCAAGAAGTAATTGACTACAAGTAACGCAATTACGTGTAACGCGTTACGTATGAGTCTGTAGAAATAAGGGACGCATGCTCGGCACAAGCTTCCTACAGAAGGATCGCAAGCCCTGTTGTAGTACACTGCGTCCTAGGTGCGATACTCACTAGGTCTAGAGCGTGGAAAGAACCATGGGTTCTGGATGTCCATCGCCTCAAGGTAGGCGAGCTGAAATTCGAAGGATTGGTAGACCAAGAATTTTCTATGAACAAGAAAATGGCGTAATAGAATGGCACATGCTATATACGCAGTACAGGATGACTCCAAATACGTTAAAAGGCTTCCCCTTACTGCATTACGTACTGCATCTCGTAATGAAGTTGTTGTTGGTGGTTAATTAGGACATGGTTAGTCTTTCTCCATATGAATAATGGATATGGACAAGTGTGTTGTGTCAGAATGATAGAAACCGTACCTATGAATATATTTTTGCAGCCACAGATGTTCCTTACTAATTGAGAACCTGCAGTTAGCAAAGTTCTCATAAGTGAGCGTGCAAATATCAAGTAACAATCTGCCTATAAAATACCATGCACTCTGTCTGATCTTCGTGATCTTCGTGCACGAAAAGGGGAGGGGGGTGAGCGAATCCTCCACGGCCTGAGATCAGAAGCGAGGCTGCCCCCCCCCCCCCTGCCCGCATCTTCCGAAGCCCCTGACCAGAGCTACAAAGTATCACTCACACAACAGTTAGTTTACAATTTACGACAACAATGCAGATACGAGGACTGTGCAGAAGTAGAGTTTAGCTGTGATTGTTTAGCTGTTTTGAAGTCAAACACCTTATTAAAGCGATGTAAACGTACCTGAACGTATTCTAGGTGTTGCACAATTGAGGGTGACGCATTCGGCGACGCACAAGGCGTTCCCTACAATGATAAAAAAAGAAAAAATAAAAGAACAAAGTCATGGTCATCTCCACAGGGGCGACTTTTTTGCTTTCTTTAAATTTAGTCGCTTCATAGAGAATATCGTAGACCTTTTCCTCGACTTATGCTACTGCGTGAGACATGACGTAAACTACAGGTCCATGGTCACATCACGTGTTCACATCAGCATTTATATCTTTCCTCATTCCGCTGTTCTTCGTTTATTCGTTCTTCAGGCACTTTTCTTTAAATACGGTTCTACCTGTCCCAGCAGGAAAGTCAATACGCCAACCTTGGCCTGCATCCAGCATTTTCTTTCCCACTTTTGCACATTGCTTGCGAGGCATGCAGAATACGCTCGTCGTCTGAGATAATCCAACACCATTCCCGTTTAGCGCGTATGCAGCGAGAACTCCAGAATGGACAAGTAGTATGGCCCCGGTGTAGGAATTTAACCAGTCTCGGCGAGACGGCGAAGCACCTCATCCCATCGTCATGCATGTAGCCGTTGTTGCTATTCAACGGCAAATGCTAGCGTTGGCCTGGCTTGCTTTTGTTTGTCATTCCACCCATAGCCACACTGGACAGAACAAACAAGGTGGAGTGGGGAGAACCAGGTGCCGCGTTACAGGTTTGTTGGTACATTAAGCGTTCTTGTAGAATGAAAAGGTGTTGAAAAACTTTCTAGAATGCGAGCTACGTGCTATAAGCTAATTACAGAAGTACACCTAACTATTGATAATGAAGATATAATTAGATATAGATACTAATCTATATCTGATTATAGGCGATAAGCTTGTGGTGATGGCAAGTTACATCCGGTATTCGTAAGAGATATTGTCACCTGAAATTGCTCGTAATTCTTCTGTGTGCGTTTCATCAAGAAATAATCGCACTGAAAAGAGGAGGAGGAGGAGGAAATGTCTGTTTATTTACAAACATTAGATCTGGGTGACACCCATCCCCGCTGCTCCGCTTTCTGCGTGACACGGGCCCCCTGGGCTCCCTGTGAGCCGAGTGTCTTTTTCAATTTTTATTGTTTTCATTTATACATTTATCGTTTATTTCCTTTTCTCTTGTTTATATTTTTCCTTTCTTTTTCTTTTTTTTAGGGAATAGCAAGCCGGCGTGCTGCATGGCTGACCTTTCCCCTTCCTTTTTCTTTCTCTTTTTTTTTGCCAATAAATCACCGCCCACCGCTGCTCCATTTCTTGAAAGCGTTTCAATTACGCATGAATTACGCACTGAAAAGAGGAAAAAGCTTACAGCGTTGCAAGATCTTCTAAAAATGCTCTAAAGAGCATCGCTCAATGCTCAGGCAGCGTTCACACGGGGCAGCTTTTTCCAGCAACTATATGAGCAATTTTCGAGTTGCTTTGAGATTCCACGCGAAACGATCCAGTGGACCTGCTCGGCCCTCAGAAAACTAACACGAATTTTTCCGAGAGAGAGAGAGAAATACATGATGACGATTATATGGGGATGACTTCCGCTCATTGAGCAGAATGCTACCCCATTGCTATTGGGGGAAAATGAGAGGATGGTGATGAGGATGATGCTGACGACGCTGACAGGGTTTTAGAGAGAGTCGATCAGGCCGGTGGTTTGCAGGAATTTGATGAAGGGTCGTAAGACGGACATCTGCGTTCGTGTGTCCCATGGTCCCAAAATGAGTCTGAGGTCAAGGGGTCGGCTGTTAACCCGCGCAAGGTCGTTTGCCAACAAGTGACGCTCCCTCCTATAGGTGGCACATGCGATGATCACATGGTCCGCGGTCGCTGGCACACCACACTCCGGGCACAAGGGACTACTGGCACACCCTATCTGGTAACGGTAGTACGGCGAAAAGGCAACATTCAGCCGTAAGCGATGTAGGAGGGACTTAATGACGCGCGGTAGAGATGTCGGTAGGCGACACGAGAATGTTGGGTCTACAATTCCCAGTATGGTACTGGCCGGGACATCCCGACGCCATTGTTCGACGGATGAGGAGGCAGCCCAGTCACGAAGAAGGGACCGTCTGTCCCCCCTTGGGAGAACAATCGGGACACACTTGCCCTGGTGGTGAGCGGCCGCTGCGGCAGCGTCGGCAACGTGATTGCCAGAGATTCCGCAATGACCCGGAATCCATTGAAAAGCGATGGTGTGGCCGTGGGCAGTTATGGACTTCAGTGGGCGTAGAATGTTTATCACAAGTGTGGCCAGTGAGCCGCGGAGACCTGAGGTTTTCAGGCATCGAAGAGCTGACTTGGAGTCCGTACAGACTACCCATCGCCGTGGATCGCAGGTGGCCGCATATTGTAAGAACAGCAGGATTCCGTACAGCTCGGCTGAGGTCGAAGAGGTGCGATGGGACAACCGGCAACCCCGGGTGAGCGGTATCGAGGGTACCACAAAAGATGAGGATGACGAAGTTTTCGTTGAGGAGCCATCCGTGAAGACCGTGCAGAACCCATCATATGCGGTGCCGATGAAATCCATAGTCAGTTGCTGTAGTACGAGGTCGGGGTAGCTCCTTTTGTTGTCCGTGATCCCTGGGACAGAGGCGGTGACGCTTGGCGACGGAAGTGTCCACGGGGCCGTGCTTTCAGCGGTGGGGCTGATCACGAATTTCGGAACGCGGGATTTGAATGACATTATACATCCGTGGATCGGCGTGCTGCGCCTTGCCCGAAGTTTCCGGATGAGCGGGTGGTGGCGATGGTATGCAATCAGGCGGAGATACTGGCGCACAGTTTCTGTGTTTCGGAGAACTTCAAAAGGGATGTCGCGGGCTTCCGCAACCACTAGCCTTGTCTCGGCCCCGCGGGGGACACCGAGGCACACCCGTAGGCTCCGTGCCAGCATAGCGCGGATCCTCTGTGCTAAGGTGCTGGGGAGATCGTGAAGCACAGGCAGACTGTAGGCGACTGTGGCACGAATCAAGGCGTTATGCAGCATCAGGAGGTCCTTCTCATCGCGTCCCCACCTCATTCCAGCGAACTGACGGATGATAGCGGTCCAGCGCTGAGCTTTCTTCTCCATGCCATCGATGTAACGTTTCCAAGAGAGGCTAGTGGTTGGAGTTACGCCGAGGAATTTGTGGTGCTGGACATTTACAAGTGGCCTGTCCCCAATGTGCAGACGGCATCGTTGCATGGATTGCGGGAATTTTTCCGAAATTTTCTTAGCAGTCCCTAATAGTGCAAAACGACATAGCACAAAACGTTTCTTCCTAGATCTCAATGTGGCGGGTGCTAGACACGAGCAAAGTTCGCAGCGCTAGCGAAAACCGTGCCTGGCGTGAACGGCAGCTGCGGCTCATAGAAAGCACTTAGAAGTGTGCGGTTTTCTTTTGCGTATAGAGGAAACCATGCTCTACACAGCGTTGCAAATACCAGTTGTCATGATATAATCGGTGCTGGTTTACACAGGCCGGAATTTTCGCAAATTTCCTCCTATTTCGCGATTTGTTTGTGGAAAATCAAACCATTAAATTTTAATGAATATTTTCTCCTTCCAAGGTCTCATGGAATACTTCAACGGGAAAAATGTAACAAGAAAGATGTAACGCAAGACATGTAACTTTCGTAGTAATTGCAGGAAAAATAGGGGAAGTATGCCCTTTTTCCAAAATTCGCTACAATCGAGCGCAAAACATGCAATGAAGAGGTCAGAAGAGACGTCTGAAACCAATGCAGTGATTGATTGATTATTTAAAAGCAGCAATGCAGTGTTATGCACTCCTCTACAGCATACTAAAATATTCGAGGGTGTTTTTCCGTGTATAAGAGAAAACATTTTTTTTTCTTTTCCTTTTTTTTGTGGTCGAGGGTATTACGGCCACAGTGACCCACGTTGCATGTATCCGCTGGGGTGCTCTATATTTTTTTCTTGGGCTCCTGTTTTAATTATTTTTATTTTCAGTGTTTCCTGGTCTGGTTGAGTTTCGATGTGCAAGCAATAAGCTGTGGCACAGACATCTGCAAGGTTACCGCAGGGTTTACTTCTGTAGCATAACGCGCGTATTGCAATCCTGGGTGGTTAAGTTTATGGCATTGTTTCCGGTGTGCACGGTGCCGGCGACGGAGATTGGGGATTAGCGGTGATGGCCAGGTATAAGTAATACTTTTTGTCGTGTGAGCTAAAGCCCTGCGCGGATGAGCTTTTTGACATCCGCATCCTATACTCGCAAAATCCGCGTCTCCCACGGCACGCAGCGATAATTCAGTTTCTGCGCTCGATATATCTAGTCAATTTTCCAGGAAGTAAATGTTATTTACCATCAGCACAAAACAGCACAGAAAAAAGACTAACAAAGACAGCAGTCACCGAACTTCATCCACACGGGCAACTTCCTCTCTCTTGTTCTGACAGTGAAAACACCGGAGTGGCATAGCTTTTGTAGCGAGGACTGGTCCTGAGCGGCCATGATGCCACCAAAGAATATACGACAACAAGCACAGATTTAGCTGCCACGAAATAATACACGGCACCAAGCACAGTAACACATTTTGCAGCAAACGGAATAGGTAGAGTTGATTGCAAGTGGAATACAAGATCGGCGCCGAACGCGCACCTCGACCCGAGACGCCAGAGATCTCTCCCAGACACGCGAGCGGCTTGCGTTCACCTTGTACTCTGTGTTCGGTACCTAGTGTGCAGAAAACTGATTGCGCGATCTCGCGGTTTATCCGCATCCGATACGTTCCTGATCCGGCGCCATCTGCATTCGATCCACAGATCACAACAAGCGTCCATATTTCATCCGAACCCGCAAGTTTCTTGCGGATATCCGCGGATATCCGCTTCCATCCGCGGGTGGTGCAGGGCTTTAGCTGTGTGCCTCATTGGAACCTAGTACAGCATGGACGAAGGACCACCGTACACCACAAGATTCCGTCGCTTCCAGTAGTTCTGCCATGTAAATGACGTTTTTGTATGTTTCGTGTTTTCCTGCAACGTTATAATTTCTTAGACTTTTCGTGGTTAATATTTTTGCTGAATTGTTCAGCATTTAAATGTGACAGTTAAAGGGAACTTTGATCAACTGAACATGTATTTACGCGCCTAATATTCATACTGGTGAATTGGAATTCCACAGCGCTCAACTGGAGCCATGTTCCTTTGGTCCGGATGATTGTCATATTGAAAAACAACCAGAAAAAATCGGAAATGAAGCGAATTAAAACAAGAGCCCAAGAAACAAATCCAGAGCACCCCACCGAATACATGCAGCGTGAGTCACTGTGGCGGTGTAATACCCTCTACAACAACAACAACAACAACAACAAAAAAAGCTGGCAAAAAAAAAAAAGAAAAGGATTTTCTCTTGTATACGAAAAAAGACCCTCGAGATTTTTTAATATGTTGTAGAGGAAGGCTCGTTCTATAAAACTACATTGGTTTCAGACGTCCATTCTGACCTCTTTATTGCGTGTTTTGTTCGGTTGTAGCGAATTTTGGAAAAAGCGCACACTTGTCCTGTGTTTCCTGCAATGACTACGAAAGTTACGTGTATTGCGAATTTTCCTGTTGAAGTATTCCATGACACCTTGAAAGGAAAAATATTCATTAGAATTTAATGGTTTGATTTTCCACAAAAAAATATCGCGAAATAGTAGGAAAATTGCCCAACTTCCGGCTTGTGTATACCAGCATCGATTACAGCATGCCAACTGGGATTTGCGACGCTGTGTAGAGCATGGTTTCCTCTATACCCAAAAGGAAACCGCACACTTCTAGGTGCTTTCGCGCTGCGAGCGCAGCGAGCTTTGCTCGTGTCTAGCACCCGCCACATTGAGATCTGGGAAGAAACGTTTCGTGGTATGTCGTTTTGCACTACTAGGGACTGCTAAAAAAATTTTCGGAAAAATTCGCGATAGTTTTCTGAGGGCCGAGCAGGTCCGCTGAATCGTTTCGCGTGGAGTCGCCCTGCTGGCAATCGGCCGACGTCGGCAACCTCCAGCAACTCGAGTTGCTCGGAATCGCTCCCCAACCGAAAACTTGAGAAGTTGCTCGTGCACCGGCCAATCAGCGAGAGGAGCATTGCCAGCATTGCCGCATGACTGCCGACGCCGTGATGTGATTTCGTTCGTGGGTTCATGGATTCAAATCTGGGAAAAAACGTTTTACTAACACCACACAAACATATCAACAGCAATTTTTTTGAAGATAATGATGGTCTTTTGGGGTAAAAAGATTTGATAAACAGCAGCTAAAGAAAAGACACCATCAGTTGGATTCGGATCCACATTCTCCGTAACGTTGCTTGTGGGTGGAGCTACCAAGTTGCTACGTGTGAACGCGTTCTCGAAATTGCTCATAAGATGCTGGTTTCAGTCGCTTCATGTTGCTGGAAAAAGTTGCCCCGCGTGAATGCAGCCTCATAAGCACAACAGCCTTCTCTGCATTTCCTTCAGAAGCCAGGTCTGTAGGTCTGTATCGCATAGCTGATTCCACAACATTTGAGGTCTACCTGCAGAAGATATTTCCTGCACACCCAACACACGTGTTCGATTACTAAACTTTTTTTAAAACGGACGGGAGCTATCCATTGAGTTCAAGGTGCTGCCATTCACGTGTCCCATTATCATTATATGCTATGTCCTTGGTAATACCTCTCGCCCTCTTTCACTCCCCTATGTAGGGGCGTAAACGGATGACAAATTTTGTTCAGTGTAAATACACGGCGTTCTTTTATCCTTTACACAATCTTTATATATTAAAAAAAGCTATGAGAGAAGCATAGATCTCGTTTTTGCGATTCAGTTATATGGCCTGGCGGACATCCTCTCGAGGAAACTATGTAACTACAAGATGACTAATTACCCGAAATTCATTAATTAGGGACTTTCGGGCAAAAGCGTGATAGGAGAATGGGAAATAATTATTGTTGAAAGCCACTGTATCGTTTAAAAATCCTGAAACGGCGCGTGCCGTGAAATGTCCATCGTCGAATTTCGCTATGCGCCGAAACATACGTATACAGTCAAACCTCGATTTATGAACAGCGAATGTTTCTCGAAAAAATGTTCACAAAACGACAGTGTTGGACGTAGTGGCGCTACTAGTAGCGCCGATACCGTATTCCTTACTTTTTTTCGGGGTGTCGAACCGCAAAAAATACGGGTTCGGTTCGGGTTCGGGTTCGCGTTGTTTTGATTTCGTTCCGGTTCAGTTCCGGTTCGGCCACACCAGAAATCGAACCGGTTCGCGAACCGGTTCAACGCTTCCGTTTTATATTTTCCATAAAACTGCTTTTATCAGGAAATGCGTGGCTAATAGCTTATACTGCTGTTGTCTGCATTGATGTCTCTAGCGGTGAGGTAGCCCTTTAGCGAGAGAAATGAGAAATGGATGAACACTTATTGCAACTAGAGTTCACGCTGTTGAAGCGGTGTAGTCCTGCTACTTTCTGTTCCCAAAATCTATTTTTTCACACGCACAGTGCCAGCAAGATACACTTGAACGAAGCCTAATAAGATGGACAGCGTAACATAGACGACAGTACATGCCGGCACACTGCCTTCGCAATCGCCTTCGTGAATCGATCTGAAACCGTACTGAAACATGTCTAAAATAAGCCTGCCAGCCTTACTCTGTCCGAGCTCACAGCAGTGTACTAGTTAATCCACAACACAACGGCAATGTGTCACGACACAACTGCGCTACCAATAAGCAGAACCACATTTACTTTTCAAACCACGACCAATCAAACAGGCACCGTTCTGCGTACGCTCCTTCTCCACTTCTCATGTTTCTGACTTGTTTAATTTGTACAGCTCACGTGTAAAGGGAAATCTTGGGCGCTTATTTGATCACATATTCGTCCTGTAGAGCTATATAACTGGCCTACTCCATTCGTGTTTCATTCGTCCGCGTGGCACCTCGTCTCTGAAGAGTAGACGCCACACCGCGTGCGTGGGGCGCTAGCCGCGGCGCTCACAAGGACAACTGCGCTTCAACATGTTAAAAAGACGCTGAAAGTATACTTACTATACGTCGTCGTCTGACTGCTAGGTGAACATTTCTGAAATCCATAGGCGCGTGAGGATGATACCAATGTGTCTTCGTTCGGGGATAGAGAGGAACTCTTATGCTGACTTCTTTTATGTCCGAACTGTTTTGTTGCGAACCGGTTACCGCTATTATTTTGTACGGTTCTGCTCCGGTTCGGGTTCAACAGTGTCATGAAAATTTCGGTTCGGGTTCGGGTTCGGTTCCGGCAAAAATAACGGTTCGGGTACGGTTTTCGGTTCGGGTTCGGTTCGACACCCTGCTTTTTTTAATAGCGGATTTTTACATACACATTTTAAATTGGTAACGGAAAAAGTATTTCCGCTGCAAATATAGATAGCGGCGGACTCTTTCTTCGCTACTGCTATTTTTCATAATATGGAAGACGTGGGACACAGATGAGCAAAGGCGAGATAACGGCGAAGCAGATTTTTTTTTCTTTTTATTCCTTTTAGTTGCTTGTAAATCAGGAAGACTGGCTCCATAAGCTAAGTGCAATCAAACATTTAGGAATATAAGTTTTGTTATTCTGTGCATTTCTTAAAACTTTATAGCTAACATTTGCGAAACACGAGCAGGTATGTATAACATACTGCATAATATGGACTACAAAGCTAGTTTCCCTCATAAAGTTGCAAAACTAGTGTGAGCGTGTTGATGGCATATTTCAAACTGTGTTTTACAACTTTATTGTTCGGAGCAGATAAACAAAGCATCGTATCATGACAAAAGATAGCGAGAGACACACAGACAACCACAGGGACGAGCTCTGAGTCCGAGCTCGTCGCTTTGGTTGTCTGTGTGTTTGCCCTAGCTTAGTCACGTCAAGTTACCAACTAGCCCAACGTTCCACCCTGTGCGAGCATCGTGTCATTTGGATCACGAATACGAAAATATCAGAAACGCAACGAGATATCGGCGTAGTCATCACTCCAAACGCATACCAGTGTCGACTTTGCTTTAAGGTGTATGTGCTGAAGGTGAAGCATTTTTGGTAACATAGAAATATTACTCTAACTCACACAGGTTGCCGAACGCGATCTACTTATTTTCTCACACAATATGTTACACTGTAGGTATATGAGCCACACAAAGTGAAGAAATAATAGTATTAGTCGTAAGTCAGTCAATGGCAACCTGCTTATTAATAGTGTTTGCTCACAGCATTAATATCGCTTGATTGACATTAATAATTTGCGTTATTAATTGCATTATTAATTTGCTTGGTGGCGGTACACGCGGTATATCTTTAAAGCAATTGATTGTTTACAGCGGTTAGCACACCTAGAGAAAGATTGCATTTCCTTTCTTCCTTTTTTTTTCTTCTTGTAAATGCTTCATTTACGGGGTAATCTGGCGCGCGTAGCCTTTTCCTGAAGAACTCATACAACCGGAAAAAGCGTATGAAACGGAAGTTTTTCGTATAGTCAAACGCTCTGTGAGTGAAGCCGTTTGTGGCTTGAAGAATTGAAGCAGGGGGTAGGCAGCCTACTTTACGAGCGAAACCTCTATCCGAAAAACGTCATCATGAGGTTGGTAGACAGATTGACATCGAAACAGATCTGAAGGGGAGGGCTGGGTACCACGAATGGGCTCTTGTTCTCTGCCTCCTATTCTAAGAAAAGTAGGACCGAAGGTGGCGTCCCTTTCAGGGGCCATCGGAATCCCATCAAGACCGTGGTTTTCGGGCGCGATCTTGTTCGCCCCCTAGCTTGGAGCGTAGCTCAACTCTACCAAACTGGTGGCGCTGTCGAACACTATGACGTCATTTGTTTACAAACAGGGAGAAGTATATTCTTGTGAGACCTAGTTTTGGTGAATTATACCAACAGCACTCAGAAGGCTGTCTATTCTTCTTGGAGACGTTGGCACTGGTGGAGTCGATTGTATGCAGGCGGTAAAGTTTGAGGTTGGGTTTCACGGATATCTCGAACAGCGTACTGCTATTGCAGAAAAACAGCCTTGTATTCGAAATATTCTGACGGGAAAATTATTAGATGCACATATGCGTTATGTGCATTAAATTATGTCTTAAATGCGCATCATCTCAAGGTTTAAGATCAATGTGAAATCATCACTGCGAAAGCAAAGGAAAGGAAATAATATGTCTTGGCTGTAAGTAATGGTATACTTTATGCTGCTTATGCTGGCTATGTGAGGGAACATAAACACAGCGCCGTCTTCAGACACATTCGGCAACGAGATGCCTACTCTAAGTACGTGTTGCCAAGAGAAGGGTACGGTAGCGGAAAAGTAGCGGCTAGTATTTACGTTACTATTATTTGGTAGCGGTAGCGGTATCGCGTTACTTTTTCAAATTAGTAGCGACGCTAGTATTGCGCTACCTTTTTGTGGAGTAGCGGGTAACGGTGTCCCGTTGCTTCGTTTTGGTAGCGGGTACAACACTACAAAACGAGGGAATTCATAAATCAAGGTCTTAAATGACGAGAAGAACACGTTTGGTTTCTCAGCGAAGTGTTCATAAAGCGAGGGAATTCACAAATTGAACGTTCATAAAACGAGGGTTGACTGTATATGAGCCGAAATCAAAACAGCGCGCCTTAGGTGCGGGTGATATCTTCGCCGACGGATGCTTATCTGGGCCGGAAAGCCGTCGATCTAGTCAGCAGATCAGCAGCTACTCCAATCGTCTCCGTCGCTCCAAAGCACGTGACCCTCTGACGTGCATGAGCGCTAGCTGCGCTCCCTGCCGACGCGGTTTCGGCTCATTTGCATATAAAAATTTGGCAATGTGTATTGTAACGCACGTGCGCGTTTCATGATTTTTAAAACATGGAATGGCTTTCAACGAAGATTATCTCCCATTCTGCTATCTCGCTTTCGCTGGAAATCCCCTAATTAGAGATATAATTAATGAACTTTAGGTAATTAGTCTTCTTGTAGTTACAGACTTTATTCGAGAGGATATCCGACTGGCCTTATAACTCAACTGTAGAAACGGCATATGTGCTGCTCTCATTGTAAAACAATATGTAAGGTATAAAAAAAACACCCCGTATAAACCCTCACGTTTGCACCGTCAGTATGCGAATCGTAGGCAAGATTAAGCAAGCACCTTTATTTTACGGCTTCGTTTCCTTCTATAGACTCTCTCGTGGATGATACCATTTGATATGATCGTATCTGCAAACTCGGCTTCAGACTCGGCCCGTCATTTGGTGAAGCCGCCGGGATTACCCAACAGAAACACGTTGGAGCATCCAAGGTCTGGCGAGGAATTGAGATTCTTCACCCCTTGACTTGAATGCCCTCTCCCATCCAAACGATTACTGGGCGGAAAAAAAGAAAGAAACGAAAGCTGGCCCCGCAGGAAATTTGCCCGTTTACTTTCACCCCGACGGAGGTGCATCGCCTCTCTCTGTTTAAGGCACAGAACCCAGGTGCAGTGAGATAACATGGCAGCGTGGTGGCACATCAGACTCGTTGTATGCACGTTTGCACTGTGCGCGCTATGGAAAGTTTGCGCTGCGGATGAGGATCATCCAGTTGTTCACGTCGACGAAGGTACCGTGGAAGGTGAAAGGATTACTTTCGAAGACAAGGAATTGGACGCCTTCTATAGTATTCCCTACGCAGAACCACCGATTGGTGAATTGCGGTTCGAGAAACCGAAACCGAAGAAGCCATGGAAAGGAACGCTGAGCGCTACAAGTAAGCCCCCACCGTGTCCACAAGTGGAGCTCATTTTTGCGAACAACATCGCGTTTAATTATTCCTACGCATCAGAAGATTGCTTGTACATAAATGTCCTCCGATCACCATGCTCCGACGCCAAACCGTGTTCCAACCGACCTGTCGTAATATTTGTGCACGGAGGAGCATTTCAGTGGGCGGATTCCAGCCTATTCTACTTCGATACCATAAACTTCGCAGCTTCGACAGGCACAATAGTGGTTAGTTTTAACTACAGGGTGGGTGTTCTCGGATTTTTTTCAACCGAGTCTTCTGACGTTCCTGGTAACATGGGTTTATGGGACCAATTGCTTGCCATGAAGTGGGTGAAGAAAAACATCGCAAAGTTTGGAGGAAATTCCGAAGATATCACTCTGTATGGACAAAGCGCGGGCGCAATGTCCGCAGGACTACACTCTCTAGTGCCGCACAGCAAGGGTCTCTTCAAGCGTGTGATTATGCAAAGTGGAACTGCACTGTCTACGCTTATGATGAACTCGTACACCGGTGTAAGCAGAGTGATTAACTTTGCGAGTAATCTTGGCTGCTACGACAACGACAGAGCCTGGAGCGAACAAGTATCATCAGTCGTAGCGTGCATGAAAAAGGTTGACGCTAGCGACATAATTGCTAAGCTTCGAGAACTGAAGTACACGCAGCAGATCTACGCACCGAGAGTCGACGGTGACTTTATGTCGGCACACCCGATCGAAATGGATCCTCTGAAAATATCGAGCATGGAAATTTTCGCCGGAACATGCCTGAATGAAGGTACTCTACTGGTCGAGAACCTGCGATACGTGTCGCCGGAACTGCTGAGTAGTCTTGCCGAAGATTACAGAACGGGTGCCACACTGGCTACAGCTGTGATTTTCGATATCCCTCTGGGAGCCAGTAAGAAAATAGTACAAGCCTACTACGGCGGATACGAGGTGGAACATAGTTTCCAGGAGGTGCTCAACATTCTTAGCGAAATGATCGGTGATGCTGTCTTCGACTGTCCTACAAACTACTTCCTGATGAAGGCAGCAGAGCAAGGCATCGCCACGTACAGATACGTTTTCGCCCATCGACCATCGCATAGTTTCTGGCCTAAGTGGTTAGGAGCCACCCATGGTGATGACGTTTCGTACACGCTGGGATCTCTACCACTGATGAAGGAGGCTGTAACCAACCCAGAATCGGAGTGGCGTTCCTTGGCAGAGCGACTGAATGCAACGGACTTCGACTACACTCCCGATGAAGAAGAATTAATGCACCAGCTTATAGGCACGTGGAATTCGTTCGCTGTTAATGGGTGAGTTGTTTTTGTGAATGCACTTGTGAAGTAAACCAGAAAAAAAAAAGAAGTGCATGCAATTTTGTTTTGTAGTTGTAGATGAACATTTCCCATTGATGTATATCTGCGGTTCATGTTTGACGACAACGTGGTAATAGGCACGTCTTTCGTCCAGAGATTTCGAAACTGTTGCTATCACGACATGACAATGTGCTCCACCGCCACTTCAACTGCGATCTCGCGAGTGGTGGCCTTGGTATAGAGGTCACGAACTTCGTATAATCAATATAGGTATAATTCGGGTTCACGCCCTCTGATGTCATCACTATGGGACGCGCCACACTGTGAAGCACGTTTGTCCAGTTAAATGTTTTGCTTATAAAAGCATGTACTACGACGCTTCCACCTTTCCTTGGTGCCGCTGACACTTGGATAAGGATCTTCGACCACAAAAATAGGAGGCCCGGTGCAAGTTTTCTGTTGTATATAATCACTGATTCTTTCCTATGTGTGTGAGGGTGATGATCTATTTATTCGCCGAGCGAAAACGTCATCTTAGTCAATGTAGTTGTTGAAAGGAATTGGAGGAAATGTTACTTAAACACAGTCAAAACCGTTTACCTACTATTTTTCAATACAGTCACGTTCTTGATACAATCATACACCGAGAAGGAAACATTCCTGTTCTTGTTTTCTTTCGTTTTCTTTTTTTCCTCCTAAAATGAAGCCACACCAGAACATGCGCACCTCCAATAAACACTGCCTCGTATTAACAAGCTCAACAAACTTGCCCTCTTGCCGTCACTATAGCATTCACTACACTACTCGGGCCAGCCAAGTCACAACCGTACCGTTTTTTCTCCTTGCTCCTGCAATTTGATCAGCCACTTCGTCGGCTGCGTCTGTTCTTCAAACAATGTCTCCGCATGTTTGCTCGCTTTTTCCCCTATCCTTTCGTTGATAGCGTCAACAGTTTTCAGGGAAGTAGTAGGTTGCGCAGGCATATGCGAGGTCATTTCCTCGCGTCTTTCTGTTTCATACAGCATACAGTTTCGCTTGGATTTCGTGACGGGCTGACAGCTTGCGTCACACTCTGCCAGACACAACGTGACCTCCGTCAAACCTAACCTCAAGCAGCATAATGTATTTCTTTATCCACGGGACCACCGAATTGTGCCACTCAACCGCTGCTGTCGATTCACAGTTCAGGTAACCTTGACGCCACCGTGCAGTTGTAATGCGGCCACCATCAGATAGGAAGATACTTGCTCATGCGGCCTCTTTCCTTTCTGTTTTCCTATGTTCGGCCTTCACCGTTACCGTCATAAAATTATTGCGCTAATAACGTTTTGCTGATATATCGATGTGAGGCACTTTTCTTATTTCCTGCGAACAGTTCGTATAACGTTTCGCGTTTTTAAATGCATGCTAACATTTTAATTTTCCTCGTTCTATATGTCACCAACGAAGCATTCAAATGCAAATGCGAGTTATCTGTCCACTTTCACCTTGAATTTGCAAACACAAGATTGTATTGTGTCCGTTTCGAGGAGCGTTAGGGGTCTTATTTGCCTTGTAAACATTTTAATTGGTTTGTTTGCTAACACTCTTTTGCAAATCCACTGTGAAACATTCAATTCTACAATTCTACAAGTTGTCAATCCAGATTATATAATGAGGAGCTTTGTCGCGGTTCAGTTTTTTTCTAGGATGATATCGATTGTGGAGCAGCGCAAGCTCCTCCACGGCTTTTCTGTTTGCGACGGATCCACAGACTGTGGCGTCGCTCATGATTATCTCGCGGCGTACACCCACCAATGATCTATTATTATCTGATTGCGTCGTATTGCATAACAAACATCATGCTTCTCATACAAAAAAGTGCAACAGCACCATGTTCGAGAGCTCTCCAATGAGCACACGTTCTAGGACTACCGCACTTCCCGTGAGATACACACCCCGTACCAGAATTCCTGTGGTTCATGTCATTCCGTGTGGACTGGACAGGTGCCAATAAGGCGGCACGTGGCGTGACATCAGCAAGCTTGGCCGAAGCCCATGGACTGTATTATTCACGCGTCGCGGTGTCCGTTGCCGACGAATTTTCCGGAACAAATGGGAGCTATTTTCTCTGGACGTCACGGCAGAAGGATCGGGACGCATCTCATGATGTATTTGTATTTTTCATTTTGTATTTTTAAATTGCATTGCATACTGATGAGACAACGTAATGAGGAAGTTTTTTACATGGTGAATGTAGCATGATTTCGAGGAATTTTAAATGCATTTCCTTGCTCTTTTATAAGATGCTTGAAAGTTTTGAAGAAGACGCAAGTTTTTTTATTCAGTCTAAGTTGTTAAGTTCAATGGTTTCATTCAGATTCAGGCAGTCCCCTTTGTGTTTCCCATTTCCTCGCTTATTTTATGTGATGACCACAGCAACGTCATGTACATGCATTGTTGTTGGTCCCCGTGTTCCGAAACGGAGTGGATCGCGAGATAAAAAAATTAGAGCTTTAGGAGAAAAAACAGAGCTTTATATATATATATATATATTTTAAATGAGAAAGAATGGTGTAAATGTGTATTCGTGCATGTGAATAGACCATTTCAGGAAATCCTAGTGCTCCTTGTGCACGCTTTGCACACTGGGAGATTACTGGAATAAGGAAGGGAGAACTGTCCTTCACGTCTGGTTTTTGCTGACCTTGACGCCTCGTGGACAATTGGCCGAGAGAGGACAAAACGAAACAGTTTGGAGACCTTCTCCTCCTTTCTGATAAGCAAGTTCCCATAGTCCAAAGCAGCGCTAACCTCTCTGGATTTTCTGAAGTCACCTATTGTGGTATATCCCACCGCTTTTTACTACGCTGGCTTTTTTGCCAGGTACGAACCGTACCATTGGCTTTCAGCCTGTATGATATTTCTTGTTTCTGATGAGCAAAACCTATAGAGAAAGAAAAGTTGCGAGAACACTTCTTTTTCAATTTTATGGTGTTTGTCTCGTTACTTGTGCCACTCATGGTCGCAGCAACGAAATAGGATATACACGAAACGAAAACTTAATGGTCGCGTTTTGTAATGATATGCAGAACATGTTTTTGTCTTTTGTGGTTCAGCTGGAATTTTCTGTCGGAATTGCACTAGGTACGAGGAATATGTTAAAGTTTACAAAGCTCACGCGCATGAGCCAGTTTTCATTCAAGCAAGAAAAACTGTGTTTCACGACGAATGCTTCGGCATTCTGTTGATGTCAAATTTAGCTGCTGCCCCCCCCCCCCCCCACCCCGTTGGGGTACTCGCAAACTACCAGCAGTTGAAGCATGAATCACAACGCAATATTCAGCACAACTCTGTGATGAATGTTTCGTCGCTCACATAACTATATAGAGGAATGTAGCTGCACCGAATTCAGACAACTTGTTGTGACTTTCTGTGTTGTCTATTCTTACTTTAGGAAGCCGAAGATACCAGACACGGATCAAGACTGGCCAAAATACTCGGAAAAAAGCCCCGACTTCATATATCTACAGCCCCACAACTTCACCAAAGGCATCGGTCCGAAGCTGGACCGCTGTGAGCTCTGGAAGCCGTACCTCTTGAGGCAGTGAGTATCTGTGCAGTGGTGATCTACAGGGTGTTACCCTATAAAAGTCTACCCGTGCCGCCACGCCGTATTCGCCAGTTACTCAATGGAGGTGGCACATTGTGCGATCTTTATACAAAGCTCATAAGGACATTTAATCGTGGTAAATTTCAAAGTGATTGAGTGCCGCAGCACGAAGTTATAACTCAAAACGTGCAATTTCCATAGTCAAAACAAACAAGATGGCGGCGTTGAGAAGAGCACTTGACATGCTGTTCCCCACACGACAACGTGTCGCATATCCTGCCAGCCGGATGGAACGGCAGTTTTCATTTCGTTTTCGTGTAACTGTCGTATTTTGCTCAGAAGTAAGCAACGTGAGGAACGAAAAATGCTGACGCATACTAAGCAGACGACACCCAAAAGGGATGTCGTCTGCTAACTGAGAGGCGCCATCTTGGCTGTTTTGACTACTGGAACCTCACGTTTTGAGCTATAACTTTGCGTTACGGTGCTCAATCACTTCGATATTTACCATGATGGAATGTCCTTATGAGTTTTATACGTAGGCAACACATTGTACCGCCTGAATTGAGTAATTGGCGAGCACGGCATGCCGGCGCGGGTAGACTTTTATAGGGTAACACCCTGTACACTATGTAATTGCGTAAAGTATGTAAACAGACGCTCATTTTACCGTTGTTTATCCGCTTTGCAGTTCTTTTTTTTGCAGATTCTTTTAGCAGTTATGATCAGACGCCTGCTACGTGGGTTTCGCATGCGTATTTCAGTTAAAACTTATTTCGTGGTAACCACGTATATTTAATTCAAAACAGAAGAACGTAGTATACTTGCGCCAACCACGATGTGAGAGGGGCGGTTCACAGACGTTGAGGTTCACAGGGAAAACGACTAACAGACAATGACGTAATTCATAAACGTATATGTTCATGCAACTACGTAGTGCGACACAAAGATAAGAAGGCGCGCTACGCAATTCCAACTTCACAATGTGGCATCTAAGTTATGCTATGTGAATTTCTGAATACGGTAGTCAGGTTGATGGAGATGGAGATTGGATTAGACTAGATTAGAGTTAAGAGAATAAAATAGAGATTGAGACATAAACAGATAAGCAGGGTATTTTTGTAAAAGAGCTGTGCGGGCAGCAGAGATGTCACTTTTGCAGGTGGGCGAGGCGGACATTCTGTCGAAGAGTGTATATGTCGCAAGTCGATGACTAATTACCCAAATTAATTAATTAGCTTCCTAATTATACGTTTTCTAAGAAATGTGAGAAAAAGAAAATTTGACCTAGTCATTATTTAAAACCATCCTCCTTTTTTAATACCGTAAAAATACTTTGAGATATCCATTACCAAATTGTGTGATGCAAACGAGTTGAAAAAGAAACGAAGCGCATCATATAGCTCAGGAAGAACAAGGACCATTCACTACGGAGGGCTACGTGCTTTGAGGTGTTGGAGCTGATTGCAGTTGGCCCTGATATGCTGATAACGCCATCGTCTTTCCCCCTCTCTCTTTCATCCCTCTCTTTTACCCTCCCTTGGTGCACCATATATATATATAATTGGGTGTTTACGTCGCGAGACAACTGAGATCATGAGCGACGCCACAGCGGTCGGTCTGTGGATTGCTTTTGCCCACCTGAGGGTTCTTTAACGTGCAATGAAAGCTCATCACACGGCACCCCGTATTTAACGTCCCTCGCGGAAGACGGCGTGTCTAAGCAACTTGTACCTTGGTGCACCAAGCCGCCAACTCAGAGCAGGCTAACCGCATGTTCTCCCAAAACATCAGTCACCTCCCCCCCCACCCCAAACACACAATTGTTAACATGCACCCGGGAGGAGCAGCGTTGGGTGATCAGGGCCGCGTTGTTGGCGTTCGCAGGTGAGCGCAGCTCGTCACCGTTGCCAGAGCGACGGCGCGTCCGCGTGACCGTCACCGTCACGTGCAGCTAAAGCGGTGTCGCAGGCCACTTTCACACCGTCGCTGCGCTCCTCGGTTTCCGTCATCAGGGTGAGGGTGACAGCCGGCGGAAATCTTAGCGTCATTCGTCGCCAGTAAGAGTCACGAGAACTCAAACATGGCGGAGCTTTATGCATATTTCGCGGATGTGGGCATCGGTGAAAAATGAAATCGTCGATGATGTGGTTCGCGTATTTCGTCCACTTACTTTCCTCCCCGGGCTCTGTTCCCTCGTGTATGGCCATGCCGCCACCTCCACCAGTGCTAAGATGTCCGTTAGGCTGGCCCGTACATTCCTGCGAACGCGGTATCGTTTTCCGGTGCGGATGGCGAAAAGCCCACGGATATGCATCGCAGAGTGTTGAAGCAGTATGGAGACGCGTATGTGTCACTTCGACAAGTGTACGAGTGGGACAAAAAGTTCCAATGTGAAGACGCACCTCGCTCCGTCCGGGCTCACGCTTTGACGACGCCGGAAACTATCGCTGGAGCCGAACGGCTCATGTGCAGAAACCAGCTTGTTACCATCACAGAGGGAAACCCTGAGACACGAAGAAAAAGACACGCGCGCACACACACACACACCGAGAGTTGATGTGTGTGTACGTATTGTCTTTTTCTCCGTGTCTCAGGGTTTCCCTCTATGATGATGTTTCACCAGCTAGCCTGCGCCTTGTCCCTTCTCCATGTAGCGTCACCGTCGATAAAATGACTGAAGAATAGAACATTGCCCCGGCGTATCATGTCGTTTCTGACATTCCGCAGTACTACAAAGTATCTGCCAAGTGGGTACGGAAACCCCTTTCCCACGACCTTAAGGAGCGGCATGTGGATTGCGAGACGGTATTACGACCCTGTGAAACCGATATAGATAATTTTCTTCGACGCATTGTCACCGGTGACGATTGCGGGACCAACTACCCAGGCCGAGTGAGCAAGCTAGGAGTGGTGGCACGCTACGTCGCCAAGACGAAAGAAGTTCCTGGCAGCTCCCACTGCGGGCAAGCTCATGTTCACGGTCTCCGGGACCATAGAGAGCCAATAGTGGAACATAACCATGGCCAAGGGACTCACCGCAAACAGTGCATCAAACTGCGGCCTGCTTGAGAATAACTTGAATCCCACTACCAGGGCAAAGCGTCGTGGTTTTCTCAGCTGTCGTGTGTTGCTGTAGCACCACAATGCGCTCCACCCACCCACCCCCAACACACACACGACACATATGAGAGCGGAAAATATCACAGTTCTGCGTTTCGAGTGCATCTCGCATCCGCCGTACTCACTGGACCTCGTACCGAGAGACTTTCATCTATTCGGACCCCTCAAAGGGGGATCTCGACGGAATGAAGTTGAACGGCTCTCAGGGCAGAAGACGGTGACCTGAAAGCAGCGGTGCTTCGGAGTCAGTGATAAGACTTTTTCCCACGTGACATGCATGAATTGGTGAAGCGTTGACGCACATGTGTCGAAGGCGGGGCGACTACGTTGAGAAGTGATAAAATGTCTTTTCTGATATCTCTGATATTATTCAAATAAACAAAAACCCGAGTAGCTGTGCAACCTTTGGTATACTCGCAGCTGAAATGCAGCTACAGCTGCGTTGCTGCGCATTGTGAACAGACTTAAAACGATTCTTTCTCTGTGTTTGAGAGTCCTTAGCCTATAGTATGTTAATATTCCGAAATTATCGCTTACAAATTCATTGCAACTCGAACCCTGTTCAGATGTTTAGGAATCTTTCCAATTTTTTCTGAACGAGTTCGTATTGCAAGTACACAAGACAAGAATCTTCACTTAGGCCCTTCCTCGGCGGGGCCATCCTGGCGAAAGGCCTGGCGTCTTGTGCTTTCCCCTCCCGCTAGTTGCATCACCACACCTCACGTGATACCCAACGCTGCATCATGCAACCTTTGCAGCGTGCTTCTTCCGTGACTCACCGCGCCGCGACATCTGGGACACACAAAGCACCCACGCTATCCGATGCTTAACTCCGCATATACAGCTGTCGCCGTAAAAAGAAATCGCAGTTACTTTTGACTCTGCCTCGTAGAAGATCAGTAGGCATTCCCAGAAATCCGGGACACGGTTTCTTAAAGTTGGCTTGACCAGCGTACTCGCTGCCCTGCATTGAAGCAATGCATTCCACCTGGATTTGTTAGAATATCTGTTGACGCTGAGCTTTAGAAAGAAAAGCCCACACATGGGTGTTGCTGTGAGAGGCCCATCGATGGTGTACTAGTGGAATGGAAGCGCAAGAGCGTCGCAGTTTTGTTCCTGGAGGACTTATTTGCGCCGTGTTGGCTTCATGGCAGAATGCACTGTTGTGCTATTTTTGTTGTACTTGGCTAAAACAGTGGGTTCTCCAGAAAAAGCACATGTAGGACATGAAAGTTGAATTTGCCTTGTACGCTTTGCAACTTTGTGCGCTGTTGTGGGACGCTGCAATTTTGTTCCCACGACAAAAGAAGTATTGACAAGGTCGGTGTGGCTTGCGAAGCGTCTGTACCTTCATTCGTGGAGGCAGACGGTATAGGCAGTGTTGGCTCAGTGGTAAAGATGTGGGTCAATGCTTTCGGGGGCCGTTGTTCGATCCGCGGTTGGCTCGGTTTCCTTTTTTTTTTGTTCTTCTTTCTTTTTTTTTTTTAGAGGTAGTTAAACAGAGGTAGGTATGAGAGTAACGGCAGGGCGAGAGCGTCAGAGTTTTGGCTTAATAATGCCGTACTGGACCTATGCCACACTGCATGGCGTTCAGTTTGATTTAGTTGCCCTAATGCTGTGTGATCGCCTGTGCAGTTAATATGTGAATAGTAGATGACTTCCCCTTGCACTCCCACTTACTTCACCACTACACGGATCCCCGTTTTGCACAATACCACGCGCGTTTGTTGTAATGTAGATTATTGTCAATCACTTAAAATAAATTTTGGACTTGTGGCATAAACGCCCTTTCTTGACTGTAAACTCCAGGTCGATGTGAAAACGGAATCAATTATGTGGATCAACTTTGACGCGCTCTAATGGTAAGGGTATTTAAGATGAACGAATTACCACGCGTGTTTGTTGTAGCGTGGATACATGGTCCATTTACGATAAATTTGGGACCTGTAACGAATGCAAACATCTCAGGGAAAAGAGCTGTAGCTTAAACGTCCTTGTCCCTGTCAAGGTGGATCTCATCAAATTTTCATGGATAGAGGTCGACCTGACACCGAATCGTGACGCGGGTACACTTGAACGCTTTATAATGGCGAAATTAATAGAAATGCATAAAGTGGCACGCCTGTTTGTTGTAGTGTATATGCTTGTCCATCATTTACCATCAATTTCAAACATGTGGCTTAAACGTCCTTTGTTCCCTGTCAAGGCGGAACTCATCAAATTTTCATTCATCGAGATCGATGTGACGACGGAGTCCTGGTGAAAGCCAACTTGGACGCGCTCTAATGGTGAAACTAAATAGGATGCACAAAGTTACAAGCATGTTTTTTTTTTTTTTTTGTAATGTAGATTTTTTAATGTAATGTATATCGAACTTGTGGCTTAAACGTCCTTTGTTCCCTGTAAAGACACAACTCACCAAATTTTCATTCGAGGTCAATATGATGACGGAACCAATTATGCGGGTCAGCTTTGACGCGCTCTAATGGCAATTGGAATTAAAGTGAAGAAATTCCTACGCATGCTTTTCGCAGTGTAGATGCATTTCAATCATTCAACATAAATTCCGGACATGTGTCTTAAACTTCCTTTATTCTCTAACTCGCCAAATTTTTTGTTCTCATGCAGCGTTGTGCAAGGATTAATCTCCTTACGGGTTAACTCGTTCTAATAGCAAAATAATGAATATGTTAAAAATACCATGCGTGTTTATTGTCATATACATGGTGTCCCCGCTAAATGTGACCATATTTTTTAAAAGTATATTTATCACTTTTTCCGAGATGAAATCAATTGCAATGTATCACATGCTGAAGGACGCTCTCTAAATAGGCATTAGGAGACTCCTAAGGCAATGCCTTAATTAAGTTTCAGTAATTAGCTTTTTAATTATGAATGCTACGAAGTTGTTCCAATGAGAACATCTGACCTCTTCGGTCACCAAATACCAAAGCCGTTTTCAGAACAAAAATTCGTTCGATAGATCGTTCGCAGAAAAAAAAATCGTGAAGGAACACCATTTCTTTCTTTATTTTATTTATTACACATCTCTAGAGTCGCGTCTTTCCTTCACCCCCAACACGAGAGAATAAAAGAGCACACTATCGCCTCTTGCGTCCGTGAAAAAGATTTAAACTAAAACGGAAAATGCAGCTCAAGATAAGGGCAGCTCCGATAGAGTCACCCGATACATTTGTTTTTGTTTTCTTTCCGCAAGTTAAAGCCAATCTTCGACGCATGAGTCGGCACTGTGCTCTTTCACTCTATCGCATCGGGGGTCAACGAAAGACGCTTTTTCCAAGATGCACAATGAACAGAATAAAGAAAAAAAAGTGTTCACGGATTTTTTTCATACGATATATCGAACAGACTTTTGTTCTGAAAACGGCTTTGGTATCTGGTGACCGAAGAAATCAGGCTCATTGGAACAACTTCATAGCTTTTCTAATTAAAACGTTACTTATTGAAAGAATTAAGACATTGCCTTAGGAGTCTGCTAATGCCCTCCTAGGGAATGCCCTTGAGCATACGCTATATCTCAAATTGATTTCATCTCGGAAAAAGTGATATATTTAAAAAAAATATGGTCACATTTAGCTGGGATACCCTGCATACAGGGTACGTGAAGTAAGACTGAATGAATTTGATGAAATCCGTTTCCATGTTTTCAGGAGCAGCGTGATGTCAGTATCGTCAAACGGTGACAGTGAGGGTGATAGGAAAGAGCGGCTGCCCGAACTCACGCAACTCTCAACGATATTGCATTTTCGCTCAGTTTTTAAGGGCACGGAGAAGTGTTACTGTTTCGATTCCTGCTGACTAGACTTCTCAGGGTTGTGCTCTCCAAATTTGGAATTGCGCGCTCAGCTTGTTTTCAGGAATTATGAAGATTCATTACAAAATAATTAACGGCCGCACTAATTACATTGATAAGACATATGCCGTCCACAGCTATTGCACTCGAGTACATTGTGCTGCTTGGGCATCTCTCTTCCTTTTGTCTTTGATTCGAGTGCCTATTTGAGCAACACCTCCAGGATATGGAAATGGCCTGTGCCCTGCGTCACACTGAAAGGCCTGCTGTTACTATTGTTACACATACGCCGGCACATTTCTCTCAGAAGTCGCCCCGGGACACACATTGGTCATCGTCGAAGGCATCCCCATTCCACACAGAGAGAACAAAAAATGGACCAGGGCTAGCCTTACAAGTGGCAATCACCCCGTTCCACACGCTACGAGCAGCAGCCCACAATTCTGAGCAGCAGCACAGCGAAGAAAAGTTTGGCAAAGCTTATCAAAGCTGATTCATCACGTTTACATTCTGCGCTTGGCAATTGCTGCTGATAGCCGGGCTCCGCGCGCGATATCTGATTTACAAATTCCCTTTCTCGTCTGCCCACGACTCATTCCGTCTTCCTTCCTCCTCGCCGCATACTTTTCTTTCAAGTTGGCTTTCTTACACGTTCTTCTGCTATCAGGCAGAACCTGCATCAGAGGCGGTGTCCCTGAATTCTGGTCATGCACGTGCATTATCACGCAAGAGCTGCCTTGAGCTGTACATGTGCTTGCTATCTTTTACACTTATGCCGAATTCGCTTGGTCAAAATGTGGCAACCTGGCCTAGCCTTCGGAAATTGCTAGCCTTGTGCCTGCGGCAGGTCATGGGGCAGTTTTCACCCGAACATGGGTGTCCAGAAGCTAGCACTTGTAGCCGCTTGGATCACGCTAGGCATCGCGGTCGCTTGTGTTCCGGTTCCCTCGTCTGCTAACCCATGTTAACTTTGGCTTGCGGGCCAATCAGGGTCAATGCGGGCTCCCGCGGTGTGTATGTGATGACACCGGCTATACAGGTTTTTACCATACAAAACTCTTCCTCACCGGCATACCGTGCTCCAGTGGCACATTGTGTGGTCTACGTATAAAGCTCATGAGGATATGCACTCGGTCAATTTCGAAATGATTGAGCACCGCAGCGCAAAGTTATAACGTGCAATTGCCGTTGTCAAAACAATCAGGACGGCAGTGTTGAGAAGAGCAGTGGACATGCTGCTTCGCAGACAGCGACGTGTCGCATATCCTGTCAGCGGGAAGGAACTGCGGTTTTCATTTCGCTTTCGTGTAACTGTCGCATTTTGCTCCCGAAATGGGCAATGAAATTGAGGAACGAAATTGCCGACGTAATAGGGGGGGGGGGACCTCTCCCTGTCTGTAAACAAATGACGTCATAGTGTTCGACAGCGCCACCAATTTGGTAGATTTGAACTACGCTCGAAGCTAGGGGCGAACAAGGCCGCACCCGAAAGTTACGGTCTTGAGGGGATTACGATGGTCTCTGAAAGGGACGCGACCTTCGGTCCTACTTTGCTTTCAGTAGGAGGCAGTGAACAAGTGCCCATTCGTGGAACCCAGCTCTCCCCTTCCGATTTGTTTCGGTTTCAGTCTGTCTACCAACGTCATGATGACGTTTCTCGGGTAGAGGTCTATTAGCAGACGACAACCAAAAGGGATATCGTCTGCTTATACTGAAAGGCAGTGAAATAACATAACGCGGAGACGTCTATGCCTGCCAAAGCGACACGTCGCCGTCTGGGGAGCTGCGTCTCAACTGCGCTTCGCAACACCGCCATCTTGGTTGTATTGACTTCGGAAATCGCACGTTTTGCGTTATAACTTTGCGTTGCGGTGCTCAATCACTTCGAAATTTGCCATGATTGAATGCCCTTCGGAGCTTTCTATTTAGACAACACAATGCTCCACATACATTGAGTAATTGACGAGCCCGGCATGTCGACGCCGGTAGACTTTTATAGGGTAAGACCCTGTAGTTGGGCAACCCGCTGCCCTGCTGTATAGAGGCCGTGGGGGTCGCCGGGCACGTCTCGGTCGTGCTGTGTTAAGAATTTCCTCGGTGTCGGTGCCAACGTCCAGGATTGGTTGGTCCGATGATGACTTCAGTTGTGTAGATATCGCCTCTCTTTTGCTTTGGACCCTCCGGCGTCGTCTTTTCTATCTCGTATGCGCCGTGGTTGATTTTGGTTACCTTGTAGGGTCCGTAAAAGGCAGGCGAAAGTTTGCTTTCGCGAATGTGCGTATACTGTACAAAACATTGTCACCAAGTGCAAAAGTTGGCTCACGGTGCCTTCAGTCGACAGTTTTCTTCATTTGGGCTAGGTGCTCTGTGAGGCTTGCGCGTGCCGCTTCTCTCTTCCCTGTGATATTTTCATCGCGGGCTTCTGCATCGGTTTCGAGCTCGTTGTCGATGAGGTATCTAGGAGAAAAGTTGAAGAGAATTTCAAATGGAGTGACCTGGAGGCCTGCGTGTAGTTGCTTGTTTACTTGGAACGTTGTTCTTCGCAGGTAGTCGCTCCAATTGTGGATGTCTCCATTGACGTTCTTTCGTAGAATGTGCAAAATTTTGCTATTGGCACGTTCCACGAGCCCATTGGTTTCTGGTGCATACGGGACTGTCGGTACTCGTCTGATGTGTCGGTCTTCAAAGTATTCTTGCGCAGCTCGTGATGTTAGTACCTTGTCATTATCAGTGATGATCACTTCTGGTGTTCCAAAAGCGTGCAGGATGTCGTCCTCGATGAATCGTAACAAGTGTTCTGCGGATTTGTCTCTGACGGCCCTTGTGATTATAGATCTCGTTGCCAGGTCTACTGCGGTGATAAAATAATTATTTTCATCGTTGGAGTTGATTGGTCCCACGTGGTCTATTGCGATTGCCTGGAATGGTACGTCTGGGGGTTCTCTTGGTAGCAGTCTTCGTGGCTGCACGCCAGTTGGTGTGTTGTATTGCTGGCACTGATCACAGCCCTTGACGTATGCAGTGACGTCACGTGACATTCCTGTCCAATACTATCGTCTTTTGATTCTGGAGATAGTGCGCTGAGCATCTCCATTACCGCCGTTGTCGTGGTAGCACTGTAACACTGCTTCTTTGAGAGATGATGGAATCACCATCTGTAGGACCTCTTTCCCATTGAGTGTGGTAACATACATTAAAGTTCCGTTTTTAAGCTTGTAGTCCTTGTGGCTCTCTTCGCCTTCTTCGAGCGCAGTCATGATCTGTTTCAGATCTTTGTCATTTCGCTGTGCTATGTTGATGCGAGAGTCTTCAGCTCGTATCACACACACATGTTGGACTTTGGTAGGGATGCGTGAAAGACCGTCGGCCGTTACATTATTTTTCCCAGGCATGTGTTGTAGTGTGAAGTTGTATGTCGAAAGGTCTAGCATTATGCGAGCGAATCGTCTGTTCGGATCCTTTTTGGACATTATGTGGCTGACTGCCCAGTTGTCTGTGAAGATGTCGAAAGCAGGGAGGCGGCGCATGCGGGGTCGGCAGGGAGGAGCATGTAGATAGTGGTGGAGTCGCTCTGTGATGGCCCAGTGAACTGCTATTGCTTCAAGCTCTGTTGAATGTTTATGCTGGTCGGCTTGAGGTACCTTCTTACTTGCATACTCAACGACTCTTTCGTCAGATCCGTGGAGTTGAGTTAGGACTGCTCCAAATGCTGACTACGATGCGTCCACGTACACCTTTGTTCGCAAGTCTGGCCTAAAGTTGGCTAGTATAGGTGCTTCTGTTAATTTTTCCTTAAGCGTGTCCATTGCTGTTTGGCACTCGGGATTCCATGTCAGCGATGTGTCATTTTTTGTCAAATCGGTTAGGGGTTTAGCGATCCTGGCGAATCCCTTGATGTACTTCCTGTAATGCGACATAAATCCAAGGAATGAGCGCAGGTCCTTCTTGGTTCGTGGTACATCATAGTTGTTCACGGCTGCTGTTCGTGCTGGGTCGATGGCAATACAGTCTTGTGAGAGAATCAGTCCCCAAAAGGGTATGCTCTTTGACATAAATATGCATTTGTTGATGTCGATGCGCAGTCCAATATTGAGGATGCTCTTGAGCGTGCGGTCAAGTAATTTGACATGGTCACTGGTGTTGCTGGTGAAAATACACACGTCGTTCATATAGACAGCAACGTGTCCCGTTTCGACGAGCTCTCGTAGTCCCTCATTCATTATGTTTTGCATGGTGGCAGGTGCTGTCATTAGCCCAAAAGGCATTCGTAGTGGTTCATAGTGTCCGCTTTCTATCACGAATGCAGCTTTTTGAGTGTTGGTCTCTTTGATAGGTACATTATGAAATACCTTTTTGATGTCAAGCTTGCTGAAGAACTTTGCTCCAGCTGTCTTTCTCAGGATGGAGTCTATTCGTGGCATGGGGTATGCTCGTTGAACGGTCTTGGCTATCAGAAATCCATAGTCGATACAGAGTCTCTTTGGTGTGGAGTCATGATGTGGTTGATCTACAACGATCACCGGTGAGGCGTAACTCGATGTTGAGTGACGGATGATTCCTCTGCGCAACCAGTCATTGATTTCCTTCTCGATGAATTGTCTGTTGGTTTCTGTTGTGCTGCATGGTTGCATTCGTACTGACTTGTCGTCGTTTAGCTCAATTTCGTGTTGAACAGTGGTGCATTGACCCAAATCGTCGTCAGGTGTCGTGAAGACTGATGAGTTTCTTCTGAACACGTCTTTCATAGCTTCAAACTGCTCAGTTGTAGCGTTGGAGGCATTGTTGAGACGCGTCACGAGGTATTCAGCCTGATTTGGTGTCGGAAGTTGTCGAGAGTCTTGCTTGAGTTCGACGCTGCCAGGTGCCATGGATACTGTTCCGCATGACATATATATAGGGCACAGTCTCATCGTTTGTTGTGGGTACTCCTGGAGGTCTTTGGAAGACTTCTATCAGATTTGTACATACAACTGCCGGTGCCACTGACTCTTTTTTTGTGAAGTCTGCCTTTGGTATCCATTCAACACTGAAGCTGTTCTCGTTGCAGCGTTCAACGTAGTCGAAGGGGATTGCTTTTCTCCGATCAAGTCCGATGATTACTAAGTGCGGTATTTCCCGGATCACACAAACTTGGACAGTGGCTGTAGCGCATCCTATTGAAACGAGCGCTTGAGTGACTCCTAGTGGCTGGCTCGTGTTTCAAAATGGTCCTCGCAGCACAGTTTCGTTATCCGGGACGATGTGGAAGTTGTGGCAAGAGGCGAAGTCTTCGGATAGGAGAGTTGTAGCGGAGCCTGCGTCCCACATCACTTCTGTTGCAATGCCGTTGACTGTTGCTGGCAGGACAATGACGTTCTGTTTACTGCTTGGGCATGCAGCTACAACGTTGTTAACATGCTTCTCTGAGGTGATATTTTTCTGGGGTGTGGTGCGATCGGTGCGTTGTTGCCATCGTCTTGTTGCCGCGGCCTTTTGTTCTGGCATTCGTGTGTCTGACTTGTCACACTGTCGGGCTCGGTGGCCAGTCTTGAGACATCTTGCGCATGTGTCTGATGGTATTTTCCAAGTTTGACAGGTGTCTCGGGAACTTGCGTTGCTGGTGGGCTTTGGTGGCTCGATACCGTATTTGGCGTTTCTTGCGTTCGTTGTTGGCATCGGGGTGCCCCGTTTTGCATGGCAGTGCTCTTGTTGTGACCTCGGTTGTACTGCCCTTGTCTCTCGATCTGGCTTGCATACTGCAGGAACTCACTTAAAGTTCCTTGGCGTAGACTGTAGTAAGCGGCAAGAATCGGTTTCTCTGCTGCATTTGACACACCTTGTATTAGCCAGTCGACGATGTCTTCGTTGGACAGATCGTAGTACGCTCTTCGGATAAGTTCCAAACGCGAGTACATGTAGTCCACTATTGATTCATTCGGCTGTGTCTTCTATTGTTAATTTGTGCAATCTACTGACAGAATAGGAGAGCCTGTCAAATTCGTCCTCCACGGCTGCCACCCATCCGTCCCACATTTTGTGAGCAATGCCGTCTGTCTTCTGCCACTCCAGTGCGCGTCCTCGTAGTCGTGTAATTGCAGCACTCAATGTTGCGGCCTCACTCCATGATGATAAGTCGCGCATGGATTCCACCGCCGCAATCCACTCTTGTAGGTTGTTGTCCGTTCCGTCATACGTAGGTAATGTCGACGTCAAGTCGGGTCATCTCGTCACGTGGCCGGGCCCGGTCTGTCTTTCGAGAACGTGCGCTATCATTGACATTGTGGTGGCTAGCATACTGGCAATGTCGGAGTCCGTGTACATTCCTTGTTGAGGTGATGGTGAAGCTGCGGCCTGGGACATAGTCGTTTGGGGCTTGGTGTCGCCTTCATTGTCCTTCGTGCCGTGTCGTGGGCTTTCAGGCTCCTCTTGCTTCGTGTCGCTTGAGATGTCCATTTTCCTTTGGCTTTTTCTGGTGATGCCCGATGACTATAGGACGAGCACGTTTGTCTTGACGAACTGGCTCATACGTGCACCTCGTGGTGATGGCTCTCGGGGTGTCCTCTCATTTTGATGTCTTTCGATGTCCTGTTTGATGACGTGATTGCTTCGTGGTCGTTTTCCTCGTCGCCATGTTAGGTCGTCGTTAGTCGAACGTCATCTCGAAAACGATTTATTAACAGATTAAACTTCATGCATGCTGCCTCCCATCTTCTTGGTGATGATGATCATGACGATGTCTTCGTCGATGGCGCTTCTCCTCCCTGTCTCCCGACCCGCACCCAGCGCCGGCTAACACATCAGAGGCTGGAACAAGGCTATTACCGGTGTTCTGTGCCCGAGCGGCGAGTAAACATTGAACTACTTCTTCTGCTGTGGGTTCAGTCGTTTGCACGGGAACGGAAAAAAAAAAAAAAACTTATCCCCCTTGCTGTACTTTGTTTTGCAACTGCTGGACGAACATGCTACTACCATCTTTATCAAAAAGTCTTCTGCTCCATAAGTTCGCGAAATGTTGCCTCTCACCGCAAAAATGTGCAACCCGATACCATGGGGATACGAATGGCAGACGACGAATCACAACCAAACTGTTTAGCCGAAGTCCCGATAGAATATGCCACTGTCTCGCGCATGCTCCGTTAACATTTTATGAAATTGCCCATTGCTCAGAATCTGGCAAGAAAGTTGCCAGGAAGTGACCACACGAATTCGCCATTGATTACTGCCTTTCAACTTATTGCCATTGAAAAGCATACTAATATTCTCTTCTACACTTTCATCATGCAGAAAGACGACCGTCAACACAACACCAAAGCCGAAGCCCACTCCTCGTAGGAAACCAACACATTCCAGGAAGCCACCGAAGCAGCAGATGGATGATAACACCATTGCAGGCGGATCAGTCTCCTTTGGCGATTCAACCATCTTACTGACTACATTGGCAATTCTGGCGAAGTTGACGTTGTAAGGCACGGTCGCAGCCACCCACGGGAATGCTCAACAGGCCAGCCAAGGAGGATGCTCAAGACGTGCATGATATCATGCACCTGTAAATAATGCACACGAATGGAACATGGTACACGGAAGCCTACACTTTACAGACTTTCACACACTGTTTCACATATTTGTGCGAACATGGTAAGCTAATGGTTTACCTTGTGATAACGTGTTGCCCCGAAATCAACGTCCGGATATTTTATTCTTAGACTTTCATTGACAAATTTCATGGAGGCATATCTAGCACCATCGAGACACATGCATCGCGAGTATTACTATTATTAGTTTGACGACATTGAATACATTACTAGGCCTCGGTTGCACTCGAGAAGTTAATGCGTTCTTAACACTATAGAAAATTTGCTTGAACGGAGGTAATTTATTAAGGTGCTTGTCTGTTACACACAACGTCCCGTGTCTGTAGAACATGTGTAGAAAATGTGTTCTGGAACCCGCGACAAATGTTAAAGAGTTAAAGCGTTTTCGTCTTAGTTCTTGTGCCAACTTCACGGCAATGCTTGTGATATGACGCGCAGGCCTGATGCGTCATCTGTCACTCCCTCTGTCCCAACACACAATGAAGCTATACCGTTCTCCGTTTGCCTTCGCCGGCGCCACAGATATGCACCTTGCAGCAACACGGACGATTTACAAAAGTTACACGTCATCCACATGTTTCGTGCAGGTCTCGAGGGGCGCAGAGGAGCGGTTAAAACATGACAGTAACAAAGCAGGAAGCCACTCCAACCGCGCCTCGAACCTCAGACATTTAAGGAATTACCTCGAGCGATCAGTCTTTCCTTTGACTACAAGCAAGATCTGCACAAGGTCAACGTAGAGCACCGTGGCAGTCACTGAAACTGCACAAACGGTTAACTTAGAGTCACGAGTGTCCAGGGGCGTCGGAAGGTGGCGGCAAAGGGCCCTCCTGACCTCACGCTGTGGAGGTCTCGCCCCCCACATGATGTCTGGTATTTGTACACGCAAATTTTTGCAGAATTGGCATATTCACTTGTGTGAAGGTTGCTTTCCGCAGATAACTTTTTTTTTTATGTAGCGCGGAAAATCTCTTATTTCGCATAAACGTTGGGACAGTGGTACCGTCGCTACCCTTCTGATAAAAAGCATATGTCTATATCTAGAAGAAGAGTAGCCCTCTCCTAATAAACAGAATGCCGTGAGTGGAAGCTTTTTCACATATTTGTACTCATTCTACACAGCGTGTAGCACGTGTCATTCTATTACACCATATTGCTGCATACAGAAAGTTGTTGTGGCGAAGTCTACTAGTCGTTGTCGTGCAGAAAAGCTTACACACGTTTGAGTGTGTATGTTATAACATACGTGGCACTGAAACACTGGTCGCTTCAGCGCCACGTGCGTCGCGTTTCATTGGTCGTTCCGTTCACGCCTCGTTCGTCTCTACACTGAAGCCCCACCGGCACACTACACTGCGCTGCACGAAAACGACCAGCGGAATTCGCGATTAGTGTGGGAATCCTTCGATCTTCAGCTCGACCTCTGTGCCGGAGGACTTCCGACGCCCCTGCGAGAGTTGCTGGAGTCTTAACCGCTAGAATGATTCCAGATACACAGACACACCGACAGTTTCTCAGGGAAAAGAATGGCTCTTTTGTACTGATCCATCCATGCAACTACCTTCGAACGATAAATCGTTCCCAGACTTGACGCTCTTAACCAGAGAAAAACACTGGGTATGCGTTCGTAGCAGGCACAAAAACTGCTCATGATCGTGTGCAAAGGTGCGTGTTCGATACCCATAGCTTGTACAGTATTGCACGTACCTGTCTTTTATTTACCATGTGTCAATATTATCATTTTTCTCATGAAACTATTGGCAGGCTAAGGAGCCATTCTTATTGACCTCTAGCGCTAAATCTACACATTCATTCACATTTCAGAAAGCTTCAACTGGAAATGTGACTCACTGTAACCTGAAGCATGTCGAAACAACGCAAAACAGATGAAAAAGAACAGGATGAGCATTACTTTTTTGTTCCCCTAGCAACTGGTTTAATGAAACAATACAGACAGGGACTATCTATGGCAACCCCCTAGTAACAAAGGCCATTTCAGCAGGGAAGAGGGCTACAGGACCTTGACTCACGCTGTTTACCTCAGTCATCGTCTGCCTCGCGTTGCTTCGACATCGTTCAGATCAACCCGCCCCCTTTATATCTTCTTGCACCTGTGACTTTTTCTACTATAAAGCTGGACTTTGAAACGCCAACTTTGCCTCGTATATTCAAAATACATATGGCACATGGAATGCAGTTAGTGTTATTGTTCATATGTATATGAATGTGTTCCGCGTGTCGCGGATGAAACACAGTACTACTGATATCTCATTGGTGAGAATAATATTTGCGGACAGTTACGATATATATCCCAGGAATAGCCGGGGGCTGCATTGGCGGCGTCTGAATAACCTCCGGTAGTATGGAAGGACGTACAAATGTGTCAATCCGTGAATGAAAACGTTTTTGACGTTTTCTCCTATGTTCGCGTGAAGTCATGGATGCAATCTGGTGCACATAATGCACTGCCATAGCGTTGTGTCAATGCTTTACTTTGTTTCGTTTCTGTCTGTATGATGTATTTATGCCGCTGTTGCTGGGAAAGATATGCTTGGTCACTGTCGTGGAAAGAGCCGACGGAAAGTCTACAAACAAGAATTGACGATTGGCCCTGCAACTGCCCTTGAGTCAATAAGACGTCACTGGACGAGAGTACACGCAACGATGTGCAGGCAAGGTAGGGAAAAAATAGAAGGATTACTCATAATAATAAGCGGGGATTTACGTCGCGAAGCAAGTGCGATAATGAACCATAGCGGTCGGTCATGGATTGATATTACCTTATGGGGGTTCCTGCACGCAGACCATAATCAAAGCACTCTGATGGAAATGTTTGACGTCCCTCGCAGGCGATGAATGCGTCTAAGACAACTAGACAATGGTGTCAAATAGGTAGCGCCCTCGGCCTGGTTCGAACAAGTCACCTTTGGATGAGTGAGAGTTTACAACTGAGCCACTGAGCTATTTTTTGTTACAGCTCTTTTGGATATGGTAACGCGGATTGCGATGATACGCGTAAGACTGGAACATTAGGAGAAGGTACGCAGAGAACACTCCAACAGCATGTGATCGAGTCGCTGGCCGAACATCTCAAAGCAGTATTGCACACGGAAAACGCAACATTTCTTCTGTCTCCGTGTCGTCCCACATATCCCTCAGGGTCATATCTACAATAACTGTAATGTACACAAGCTAGCTTGCATTCGTTCTACATTTCTTCTTCCCTCACACACGTGTGGGAGCTGGAAACACGCAATTTTATTCAGTATTACTTTTTCTCCTTTTGGTGTTAGCACCGCGAAGCAGCTGTGGCTGCTGAGCCACACGCGCGCTTAGTGCCAGTTTCACTAACACGAGTAAAGTGAATCTCTTGTCACTGCTTAGGTGGACACTAAAATAATGGAAACTATGGCACTCGGTCCTGGTGGTGGTGCTGGTGAAAGGGCTCGCCGTTGTCGGCCTGCCCTTTCACCAGCACCACCACCACCAGGACCGAGTGCCATAGTTTCCATTATTTTAGTGTCCACCTAAGCAGCGTCAAGAGATACTTTACACAACACACTTTACAAGACACTTTACTCGTGTTAATGAAACTGGCAAAAGCGCGCGTGTGGCTCACTCGGTGTGGCTCACTCACACTCGGTCCTTTCGCTGTCTTCGTGCTCACTCTGCCCTATTCCTCCTCTTCCTATTACTGCTCCACGCTTCATTGTGCAAGATTTCTTGGGTACCTGGACGTAGAATGTGATAAAATAGGAGCCGTGGAACGTTTTCTTCTGCATGTGCGCGTGAAAATACGTATTCGTAGTGGACACCCTGTTCGCTATGCAAGCAATGCAGGCGGTACGTTTTACACGAAAAATGCTTGGGGGTGATTTCCGGCAGAATCAGGCAGGGTGGGCCGGTCGCCTTATCACACATATTGCTCATAACAAGCTCACATAGCGTAGTGAACAAAAAAATTCACTTCCGAAATGTCTGAAGTTCATTTTCTTCAAATTACGACGCCGTCCAACGCTACCTCGGCTTCGACACCACGCCGTACATGTTACTGTGATGGGGTTACTTTTGAGTGTCCGCAACGAAACCTCGGCCATTTCTGAAGTGATTTTTTTTTTTCGCTACGCTATGCGAGCTTGTCATGAACAACTTCTGTGATGAATACGAACCACGTCACGAGTGGGCGAATATGGAAAATACGCTATCGAAGTTGCTCTTTTTTGCCATGCCACCTTTCATTAAACGCGCGTCAGGAAGTATGCCCGAGACTTTTCAACAATCTCTTTTATAAGAATGGACAGAGCGTTTAAAGACAAACAGAATGATGCCAACCATGTTAACCCTCTGGTATTTGCAGAAAAGCAGTTACACGCCGAAAAAGTGTTTTTTCTTTTTTCTTTTCAGATGAGGCGATTTTGCGATTTTTTTATCTGGGCACCTGCAAAACCTAGAACCTCAACGATAGAGCAGACAGTACATCAGCACATGAACAATAAGTGTGGAGAAAATTAACTGCATGGCCTTAATAGTTACGAAGATACGAGGCCTGAAAATTGGGAGGAAAGGCAGTGCTCGAAATGGTCAGTCTTGGACATTATTTTGTAAAAAAAAAAAAAAAAATAGTATAAGATGTTGTCAGTTATATATATTTATTTTTTAGGCTTCAATATATATTGGAACGAAAAAATCCGAGAGGTCAACGGGACCACCTTGCCTGAAATCACCCTTGGTATAAATCGTCTTCAATCGATTTCTGTTCATGGACTACCTATGCTAGTAACCTCAGGCATATATATACAGGCATATATTCGCTACGAGATCGACCTATACGGGGCGACACTGTCACCATTCTAGTGTGGATAACACGTGGGCCGATGTTCGGATTTGATGGTTCTTTTTTCGTAATTCTTGTGTATATTCGCCGGAAGATCACTTGTGCCGCGATGGTACGATACTATTCGGTTCCCCCTACGGCACTGAACGCGGAATAAACGTGTAAAAGCAGACGACGCGTCCACACTGCGATAGTTCTCTGTTCTCCGCAGCGCGCCGACACCGTTTGATCTCGGAGCGAATAGCGCACGTTGCTTTCAGCTATTTATACGTCGTATCCAGGGGTTTTCCCAGCACCCCCTAATGCCCCTCAAAAATGTTGCAACACGCCTTCCCCCAACTATACCGGCCAGGAAGGCCAAAAACGCCACAAAAGGAACAGAGATGGACATCCTGGGAATATTCCTGGTTGTAGCCGTGATGTTCCTGTCTCCAATATTCGAAACCGCGCAGCCGTCCACTTTTTGGTTTGACCGTAGCGTTACATTCGCGCAACAATTTCGCGTTTCTTATGGCGATTTCGGGTGATGCATTTGGGGCGCTTTTTTCTGCCCCGAACCCGAGCGGTAAATTCGGGTGGTGCGGTCCGAGCAAGAGCCGCGTGTTCGGGTGATGCACTACGGAGCAGTTTGCTCGCCCCAAGAGCACTTTTTTGGCTCTTGCTGCTGGCGATTTCGGGTGATGCACCTGGTAATCCGAGCGAGAGCGCCCAGGTCCAGTGCACGCTCTACGCGAGAGTCGCTCTGGGGCAGTCATCACCCGAATTTGTCGGACGCTCTACCGCTCTTCTACGAGGGTCGCTGCGCTCGCTACGCATTGTGCGTTCGTCGTGTTCGTGAACTTCCGGCAGCGTCGTCGGCGTCGTCGCGCACTTTCACCTGATCACAAGCATAGCTTGCGATAAGCAGGTCACATCATCCTCTTTGTCATTCACATTATCGGTGTCAATTGAACTTTCATCGCTACTACTTTCGTAAAGATCCATGCCGTCAATGGTGAACGCAGCAAAGAGACAGATGACAAGACATGTGACAGGCAGACAGCCGCAGGAGCAATACGTAGCAGACGACACTCGCGAGGCGCACATATGCGCATGCTCGCCGTCGAGAGCGGAAGAAGAGAGTTGAGAGCGGTTTTGGCTCGGCCTCTCGCAGCAAGAGCCAAAAAAGTGCTCTTGGGGCGAGCAAACTGCTCCGTAGTGCACCATCCGAACACGCGGCTCTTGCTCTGACCGCACCACCCGAATTTACCGCTCGGGTTCGGGGCAGAAAAAAGTGCCCCAAATGCATCACCCGAAATCGCCATGCGAGAGGCCGAGCCAAAACCGCCCTCAAATCTCTTCTTCCGCTCTCGACGGCGAGCATGCGCATATATGCGCCTCGCGAGTGTCGTCTGCTACGTATTGCTCCTGCGGCTGTCTGCCTGTCACATGTCTTGTCATCTGTCTCTTTGTCGCGTTCACCATTGACGGCATGGATCTTTACGAAAGTAGTAGCCATGAAAGTTCAAATGACACCGATAATGTGAATGACAAAAAGGATGATGTGACCTGCTTCTCGCAAACTATATGCTTGTGATCAGGTGAAAGTGCGCGACGACGCCAACGACGCCGCCGGAAGTTCACGAACACGACGAACGCACAATGCTAGCGAGCGCAGCGACCCTCGTAGAAGAGCGGAAGAGCGTCCGACAAATTCGGGTGATGACTGCCTCAGAGCGACTCTCGTGTAGAGCGTGCACTGGACCTGGGCGCTCTCGCTCGGATTACCAGGTGCATCACCCGAAATCGCCATTAGGTGTATGCACTCACCCTGACAAAGGAACGACTGCAGGGGATCTGAACTGGGTTCAAAGTACTACTGCGGAATAAAAATGACGTTTATTTTACTTCGTCTTTTCCTTCAACCTTGTGCAGAGTCTCGTGCGCAAAATGTAGTTGCCGTTAGTGAACGTCACGTGCTTGCATGGATTTTCGAGAGCACCCGCGAGGCTTGAGTAGGTGACACCATTGGCAGCTTGGAAGCTGGCGTCTGTCTTCTAACACTAGCAATAGCACGCTCCGCCAACACCACCTAGTGACAAAGCCATGTTTCGCTTCCCATCAATTCCTGCTTATATATACGCCGATTCTTCCCAGCGACGGCGCCTATTTGTTCACTTTTGTCTTATCGCAGGGCTACGATTTGTGTATGGCGTTGCACTACCGGTTAGTCAGTATTAAGTAAGCTGTCAAACGTCATCAATGATGTGGGAGTGCGTCTTCATACTATACGCTTCTTGGTGTGGTAAAGACATTTTTTCAATGCTCTCTGCCTCCTGATACGCATGGTCAAAATCGTTAACAACCACTCCGTGTAATGGGAATCGCGAGGACGAACGCAACACCGGCAACTGCGCATATTGCAATCACATAACTCATGCATGGCAAAACAACACATCAAGAGGAAGGTCCAAGCACGAAAAGGGCATTTTACGCGAAGAAGTTTAAGAATCGCTGTGGCTGGCAAGTCGACCGTGGTGCGGAGTTCTGGGGAATTCTACAAGCTGAAAATAATATGATTGATGGGACACTCTCGTCAATTACTTTACTGCTTGCAGCATCTGCTTATCTCTTCGAATTCTGCAATGGTTATAGAGTGGCTTTCGTAGGGCCTCCGGAGAGACATGAGTCGGAGCAAATCGAGGGTGAAAGCGCAATTGACGATAGTTTATTTAGGCCCTCGCACGGGGAAGGTGATGTCACTGTTTGCATCTTCGTGCTGAATACGCAGAAAGACCAGGGGCACGAAGCTGTAGTAGAAATCTATTGTAGCTGAAAACTCACGTGACCTCCGGAGCTGGACCAATGACTGAGGACTAGCCACCCTATTTATTTTTTATTTTTTGATTATGTCGCGAATGACGTAAATGACGTGTCGTCCGTTTCTCTCTCACTACTTTCCTCCTCTCTGCTCTGCTTCCCGTCTTCTTTTGTTGTTCCTTTTTTTATTCCACTCACTGTTTTTTGGTTCGCGTTTGTCGGAATGCAGTGGGAGTTACAGGAATACGACGGAGCCTTGGTTGTTTTTCTCACATGAAGTATTTTATTGTGCGACATATTGTTATGCAAGCAAGACGTACACAGCATGACTGCGGTAACGAAAACAACATGACATGAATATTGCTCCGGAATTTGCTTGAAGAAGCTTGATAATGTCGGACAGCCTCTGGCAAGGGCTGCTAGTGGGGACTGGAGCTCAGTGGCTGCAAGATGAAAAAAATTGGTATCAGATACACAGCTATGCATGTGAAAGTTGCAATGTAAACAGGAAGAATAAAGGTGCTATTGAACGCGAAAAATAAGAAGGTGGTAGCTAGGCATTCCCAGCTTTCGTGGACGGCGACGCCTTGCCCCCTCTCGCGACCATTGAGTGAAACTTGCCGCCAAGACAATAGAAAAGTGCTGTAGCAGCTGTTCTATCCAAGGTATCGTAATATTCCCGATGATACACGTTCAGACATCTATTCTAAGCTTATACCAAGAAAAATATCGTTATACATGAAATACATTTGGTTCCCCAGACATCCCGCTTTTCGGACCGTGAGTACATGGGAGGTATGGGGATTTTCACGCAGGAAACGATTTCATCGCTTAATATCTCTGGCAATGTATGATGCACTGTAATATCCCCGTGGGTCTCCGTTCTAGGGTACCACTAGATTCAACATTTATAAGAAGTTTCACAGTCACTCAATCGTCTGCGGTTCCCCTGCACGGCAAACTTGGCCCAAATGCCAAAATTCGGAAACAGTCAAACTGGCTTCTCCGCGTTGCAGCGGTGTGTAGCAGGGAAGTTACCTTTATTCGTCAGTGGAAGTTTTCTCTGCTTATTTAGATTTAGTAACTGCTTTTGACCTCATTTCTTGAGTTAGATATAATTTTGAGAGCATGGTTGGTACATTATGCGCCCGCGGGTGGAACAGGAGTTTTGAGGCGTTATCTCTTGTCATATTAATTATTAAGATGTCGCTGTTCGAAGAATTCGTTTGTGTTAACGTATTTGAGAAAATTTTAGCAGTATACTTTATCAGCAATTACCGTTCGGTTTTAAGAATATCTGACAACACAACAGTGCATGTTCACGTAATTATATTGCACACACTGATAATAACTTCCCAAAGCATTCCCAGAAGTGCGGGACACAGCTTCTTAAAGTTGGCTTGACCGGCGTACTCGCTGCCCTCCATTGAAGCAATGCATCCCATCTGGTTTTGTGAGAATATCTGTGAGAAAAGCTCCCCACTCACCGCCCAGCGAAGCCGAAACCGATGGGCTGTGGCAAGCGAGATTTACCGCGTAAGTTGACAACCATGGTTTGTAAGTCCCAGCCTTTCCAGAGAGATGTCGCAGGCAAATACCGAAAGAAGACGCTTTCTGCTACAGCTGTTTCTGTACTTTCCGTTGTGTTCTTTTTTTTTCTGTCATGAACTTTCTGTGAATTACGCCGTTCATTTTCATCATTCATTTTTTTAATGTAGTGTATTGGAACTTGCCGTCAGTCACTGTAACCGAGGCGTCAGTCTGCGAACTTTTTTCCTTTTCAACCGTATTTATCTTCATCGTGTTTTTTATTATTATTATTTTTTTAGACAAAATGCGAATCGTAGATACCAAAGCACGTAAACTAGCGAACTGAAAGTTCCTAAGCTCAATCCACATAGCAAACAGTGCGCTTTGTGCCTTTCGCTCTCCACAAAATCTGCCTTGCACTTTTGGTTTCGATAAAGAAAGTTGGATTAGCTTGTCAATATTATCAGCATATTTACTAGAATTACGATGAATTAAATACGTAACGGCAGATTACGGCAAAGGTTCACACTCAGAAGACTCCCTACCGCATTTTTCCGGCTTATATTTTGGAGTGGTAATCAGGGCGTGTTGCTCGGCCATCTCAGAATCACAACTGTTCTTATTCCTATCTTGTGCTTGTATCTTGTTCGTGAAAGGTCTCTATTCGATGTCCGCACCCTCTCAGTTAATCCGCGCATAGTTTGTCGGTCGTTGCCACCAGTGATCCATTGTAATGCAATGGCGGAGTCCGTCCAAAACCAAGCCATGTAGCTGGAAAACTCTGGAATCTGCCTGACGTAGTCCCAGAGCCTGGCTGCGAGTAAACAAAGCAAGCAACTTCAGTCGAGGCAGCGACACAGGCTTGACGGGAGCGACGCGGCATTTGCTCATCAGGAGACGTACACTCTAAATCGTTTCACACCTTTAAAGGTGTAAAATAGGTGTATTAACAAAGATCACACCCCTTTCACACCCTACAACTTTGTTTTGGAAGTTCCTAAGGGTGTAACAATGGTGTACTACACCCTCAGGTGAAATATGGTCATTAGTGTGTCGCCTGGGTGTATAAAGGGAGTATGTTTATTTTTGATCACATGAACAAAAGTAAACATATACAACAACAGGGAACGGGAAATTACATTACAAAAGTGCATGGCGTGGATTTAAAACACGTCTACCATCAGATGATATATGCAGATTTAGAAGATCTGTTGAGAAAGTGCTTAAATTTCTTAGAACACGTTGCTCCACATTTCAAGACAGAACAAATACATGACAGTGCTCATCAGATACTCAACTGCAGTTAATGTTTGTATGAGAAAAGTGGTATCAGAGTTAATAACATATATGCCTGCAATCTCAACGAACACGGGTAAGTCCTCCTCGGAAGGTTCTTTTGCAACAACACAGCCATCAGCAAATACGTTATCATTACCAACTGCACTTTTCACATAGACTATAGATTCTGCGTGAATATCACGGTCATGAATGTAACTCTGAATTGCTTCTGGGGCATGTTGAAGTAATATCTCCTTGGAACCATCAGTAGATGTGGCATTTCTGATGAAGGGTTGCGACCACACATACATTTGATAAAAAGTATATCTTCTTGCTAATGAAAGGGTTACGTTCTTAAAATTTCGAGTTTTTCTAGCAACATCTTTAAAATGCTAGTGTTTCCCTTCGAAACGCATACACCATAGAGCTAGCAGAGGACCAAACATCCTGATGAGTCGCGGTTAATGAACAATGTAATGCATTTTACAGGGGTTAGATATTTGTGGGTACCACACTGCAAATCCTTGAATAAATGAATAAATGCAACGTTCTAAGTAATTAACATGCACATGGGGGAGGTGCCTGCTCATGAGGTCTACAATTTCACGAAAGACTATATTTAGCTGCCATGCTTCATTGCCATACACAGCTGCCATGCGATACATGATTGTCTGTTTGTCGGCTGTGCATGTTAACACACATTTAATCACCTTGACGTGCATACATATATGGACCTCAATGTGATTACATGCAATATGCTGGTAATTGTGAATACACAGTTACCAGCATATTGCCACGAACCCAGCAGTTTTATTCAGCGTTACAGCCTTTACACCCTAATTACCATGAGGGTGTTAAAATACACCTTAAAAGGTGTGCGCCATGAACATTTTGATTTACACCCTTTAAGGTGTAAAATGATTTAGAGTGTACGGAGTACTGGCCATTGGAAAGCGCATATCGAACATACACGACCGTACCATATGCCTGCGGACTTGCGTCGCAGAACATGTGCAACTCGACGTTCGCTCCTTCTTCACTTTGAACTGGAACGACGCAACGTGGAACCCTGACTGATGAGAGAAGGCCTAGTTCCGAAGTCCACGCTGTCCACTGATCTTTTGTTTCTCTCTCTTGCGGGTCATCCCGGCCCTCGTGCAGTTTCCGTAGGTTCTGGAAGAGCAGTTTTGCCCTTAAAGCAAATGGGGCGATAAGTCCCAGCGGATCATAGATTCATGCGAAGGCCTGTAGCACTGTCCGTTTCATAGCCAACTGCGTCGCAACGTACGGGGACACATTCTGAGTGCTTACGACGACGCTGTCAGCGTCGCGATCCCACACTAGACCGAGAACCTTGCAAGTAGTCGTGCTCCCGGTGACGTTGTCGATCGAGACCCCGTCCGCGTAAAACCGTTCGTTGAGAACAGATGAGCTGGAGCACCACTTCCTGAGCTCCATGCTGGCGTCTGCAAGGATTGCACTCGCCGTTCTGTAGATGTCCAGTGCTTCGGCCTGAGAGTGAGCCCCGATGACTAAGTCGACGACGTAAAAAGATTTCTGCAGCCCAGCAGCGATGTTCGGGTATGTTTTCTTCCACTCCTCTAGGTGCTGCTGCAACGTAGCCGCAAGCAATAATGGGCTAGAAGACGCCCCGAAAGGCACTCTCGTCATTTGCCACTCGCAGATGCTGGGAGTAGGCAGTCCCTCCGTGGGTAACTGGTTAAACCAGAAAAAGCGCAGAAGATCCCGCTAGTCCGGCCTGATGCAGAGCTGCAGGAACGCTTTACGTACGTCGGCGGTGAGGACTATTGGGCTGCATCTGAACTGCAACAACTCTGCCCCGAGCTTCACTCCTTTGTCCAGTACATCGTTGAGCCCCAGCTCAACGATGCTCCCCAGCTCATGAGAAGACGCATCGAATACGACCCGAACTTTCGTGGTGACGGCTTCTCGACGTACGACTGCGTGATGTGGAAGATAGTATACCATCTTTGAATCGTCGTTCGCTGGCACTTCCTCTGCATGACCTTCCTTCGGTCAGGTACTCCCTGATGACGCTGTCATACTCCTGAAGTACTTCGAGTTTGGTCAGGAAGCGTTGTAGCTGACGCATTCGCCGCGTTTCGGCAACTGTCCGATTCGTGCTTGGCAAGTGGCCTTGAGACTTTAGCATGATGGGCACGACATAACGCCCTTTGACCTTGTAGACAGCGTCACGGAACTGCACCACCGCCGTTGGCTCTTCTCTGGGCGGTTCCCCAGGGTCTGAACTACCAATTGCGTCGCGCCTCCACATTTCGGAAGGGACGCAAGCCGCATGCGCTGTACACCACCCCTCAGAACATGCAAGAAAGAGAGCAGTGGTGTGACCGTTGGCAGACAGAGGATGGGTAATCCGGGAGCATGCGCCTTGCACCGTCCAACCGAATACAGTTTCTACCGCGCACATATGGTCGCTGGGATGGTCGACGCAACCTGTCACGATGGTCCAGTACAGGTCCGAGCCAATCAGTACGCTGATCACATAATCCAAACGTCCGCTAAGCAACGGCTCATGAGCGAGCTGCATCTCTTTCTTGTTGAGACTGGATCTTAACTCCGGAGTAATGTCTGCGCTCCTCACGGTGCAGACCTCTGGAACTTCTAGCGCGTCAGGCGCAACAGACTTGTCGCCGAACAGGCTGCGAAGCTCTACCCTCACCTTGCGGCAATGATAGCGCTGAGGGCGTGTCGAATTCCCAAAGGTGAATACGGTTAGATCTTCATCGTCGATGCAGGGAAGGCCAAGCTTCAGCGAGATGTCCCTTTGTATGAAGGTTCGCTGACTCCCAGTATCGAAGAGTACACGCACCTTTATGCGCTCGCTACCGCTGCCGAAACCGTTGCTGTCTGAAGTAGCGTTGGTGATGGCGAGTCGCTACTATCCGGGGCTGATGTGACGGGTTGCTCGTCGGCAGCCGAGGCGCTGAGCACACTTCCAGGAGTGGGACCCTGGTCCGTAGCGGCGTCATCGTTTCTCTTCCAGGGATCACATAACACAGAGAGGTGACGTCTTGAACAGTGACGACACCTCAACCAAATAGCACTGCGACAGCTGCGAGCGAAGTGGCCGTGCTTGCCGCACTTCAAACAGCAGTTCTTGGCTGTCTGTCTGAACAGGGTGACTTGCCAAGTTGCAGAGCGGACAAGAGGGACGAGGATGCGATGAAGATGCGGCCAAAGCCAGTGCTGTCGGTAAGGTGGACGACGCTACGGGAGCTTGGGAGAAACGATCCATAGTACCAATAACTGTCGAAGCAAGCCTTGGACGACCCGCACGTGTTTCCTCCCTGCTTTTAACTTGTACTTGTAAGAATTGCATAATGTTCTTAACCTGCGCCGCTCGGGACGCCGCAGGTTCACGGGACGCAGCAGCATCAGTAGCCGCTCGTGACGCCGCAGGTTCAGTAGCCGAACGTCCTCCTTCATGCGTTGACGGTACAGCACGGCTATATCCTCCGGCAACGATCGCATCAGCACCCTATGCAGCACAACAGCATACTCTGCGGAGGACACCCCAAGGGTTTCGAGGCAACTGGTACGGAAGAGAACCTGCTCGTAGAGCTCGCGGAGTCGGGCCAGCTGTGAAGAGTTCTGGATCGGCGTAATTGCAAGCAGACTGTCGATGTGCTCATCTACATGCGCGTCCGTACGACCGAAGCGCTGGGTTAGGACATTGACTGCAGTCGCGTAGTTGTTCTCGGTAAGCCTGATCGCTTGTCCGGTCAAGTAGGATCGTAGGTACTTGAACTTTTCGATTGCGGGTAGGTCAGGATTCGTATGGATTGTGGCTTCAAAGTGCTCCCAAAATTCGTGCCACTCACGGAGGTCTCCGGAGAAGACGGGCACCTGCAACTTCGGAAGGGCAACCCGTTTCGTCGAGGGTCGTGGGACCATCCCAAGCGCAGGATTATCGTGAACAGTCGGAGCGGTCGGAGCCGCGCCACTCATAACGTATTCGGTACGATCCCCTGGTGAGTCTTGAAGCGTAACGGTGGCGGCGGCCTGTGCGAGGGTGGCGTCGGAACGGGAGCGCGTGCGAAGTCGAATCCTGCTGATGCAGCTAAGAATCCTTTCGTGGTAATCCAAGGCGGTACTGACCTCCTCTTCGTAACTGTCGTCGTCGACGAGGTCCACAATCTTTTCGTTTAAGCCCGCAAGCGTCACGTCTTTGTCCAAAAGGTCATCGAGGGCCACCTGCAACTCGTCGGTAGACGGTATCTCTTGCTTCAGGAGGTCGGCTACAGATGACAGCCGTCGAGTCGTTGCGCCGCGGATTACAGACCGGTTCTTACGCAGCTTGTCCATCCCAGTTGCCGAGGCCAGTTTTACTCCCGGGTTTCGGCACCAAATTATGTTGAGTAAGAAGAACTAGCCTCCGTCCAGGTTGAGAAGCAGACATCGAAATGCATCGTTTATTGCTCAGTGCGAGCTCCCCCTTCCCCCGTCTTCCTCCTCCAGTGAGCCGATCTTCAACACAGCAAGACATAAGGAAGAGGGCCAACGTTCTTTACCAGTGTTTTGAGCGTGACTGGTTGTGACGTCTTGAGGTTATGTACCGTTGACGAAGGCTTGTAGCTAGTCTCGCACATGCTGGTGGCGTGTCGGCCAGAACAAGCTTTACACTTTGGATGGCAACGGCATTGTTTGGCTGAGTGGTTTGGCTTCGTGCACCGGAAGCACAAACGATCTTCGGTCAGATATTTCTTTTTCTGGTCGAGGGGTTTTGAGACCGTACACAATCGGAAGATATATGTCCTGTGACGCCGCAGAAGAGACATGGCTGTCGTTTCCATGACTGTGAGGTGCTTTGAAGGGTCGTTATTGGAGGAACGTTGTGCAACTTTGGACGTTGATTTGTCTTTGTCTGGTCCGGTAGATGAGCCTGTTCCGTCATTCGTAGAGCGAGTTCTTCACGGTCTTTCACTTTTGTTGCAAGAAATTGTATCAGCGATTCGAGCGCCTTTCGATGGTAGGTTGCTCCAGTGTTTGCGTTCAACGCAGGTCTTTCGTCTTGTGCACCCAGTATACGGTTGAACTATTGTGCAATATCAGGTGGTATTGCCCGTAACAAAAGTGGGTATAACATGGAGCAATAAGAATCCATGGTCGTGCCTAAGCAATCCAGTCCACGTATGTGCGCTTGCACTGAATCGTATAATTTACGCAGACCGGATACGTGTCGGCTTGAACGTATGGGCTCGAGGTCTGCAAGTCTTTGAAGATGTTCTCGAATGAGTAGATTATCATTGCCGTAACGATCACGTAGAATTGCGATTGCCGTGTCATAAGTACCGGCGGATAGCTGTAGACCCATGACGGCCGCTGCGGCTTCACCCTTCAATGCACTCATGAGATAATTCATTTTGTCAGCTGTCGATAGGTTGTTGTTATCGTGAATCGCGGACTGAAACTGGCTCCAAAAGAACTGCCATTGCTGTCTTCGGTCATCAAATTACAATAATTCAAGCTTCGGAAGTCGAATTGATCCACGATTCCTATTTGACGGAGGCGCTAAGCTCGAAGGAGGCTGTTGGGTCGTGGACGACTCGTTATTAGTTGGAAGTGTAGACTGTGGTATACTAGCCGGTGAGCTTTGCACCCTTGCAAAGAGTTTTTTGATCTTGAACGTTATAGGCTACTTGCTAGTCGATTTTGATATTCAAGCTGACGTGCGTATTCAGCTTCAAACTCATCTTCGGTCCATTGCGGCTCAATTTGTCTGTCAACTTCAAGAAGCGTAACGTTAAGCTAGTTAAGTCGTTCCATTCTTTCCTCAAGGGAGCTACATCTTGATTTCCCTCGGTAAGGAATCCTTCAAGGTTGTTCATTAAAGTGGTCATCTGAGTAGGAAAAACCTTTCGCTTCTGCAGGGCAGTCAACGTTGCCAATACACTGTACTGATGTCTTCTTGCTGTATCGGGCCTTGCGTTCGAACTATCCTGGCCACGGCACAATCTTTTGAAGACTGAACAGCGCAGAACATAGACAACGAAAGTTTAATGGCTGCAAACATGGAATGAAGAATGATGTGAACGTGAGATGACTCATCACGTGAGAAAGTGATTCGTCATCCTTCATCGTTGTTTTAAGGTGATATATTTAACAAACTCTTCTGCTGTTTGAGTCTCAGGCAGTGAGGATATAAACTGCTGCCGGAACATTTTCCAGTTGGTGAGTGAAACGGCTCTCCTTGTCTTCACTATGTCCTTCACGTCGCTATGTACAATAAACAATTGTATGTGATCACTGCCTCTTGTGTCGGTATCAGTATACCAGGTGAGGTGTTGCACCATATCCTGACTGCATAGTGTTAAATCCAGCACACTTCCATATGAGGGACCACGGATATATGTTGCCGATCCATCATTAAGTATACAAAGGTTGTGCTTACGGATTAGGAGTTCCACCTGTCGGCCCCGCTTGGTTAGCCTGGCACCTCCCCAGAGAGGCGAGTGAGCATTAAAGTCACCGCACACTATAAACGGCTTCTGAAGACTAGCTAATAGGCTGTCGAGGGGGGGGAGTTGACTTGGAACGTCGAACATGGCGGAATGTACACATTTGCTACAGTGTAGCTAGCCTTCCTGATCTTGATCTTGCATATAATATATTCTATGTCCTTTTGGCAGCAACCTTATATTTTGGTACTCGATAATGTCCGATGTACTGCCAGTGCTGCTCGGGATACTCCCGAAGAAGAGTGATACAATTCATATTGCGAGATGGGCGAAATGTTGTGTTTATGAGTGGTTCTGATAGGGCAGGTACTGGGACAGGGTAGCGGTACATCAGTACCGGTCATCCTGCTTCTACATCACTTTGAAGTCCTCAACTCCCCTCTCTCCCACCTTCTTTTCCTTTTTTTTGGCTATAGTCGTGACGATGCCCACTTGAGTGCGGCCAACAACGGCAAGCCACCTCGACACCCCCCCCCCCCCCCCCCCCCCCCAGAAAGTTCCTTATATCGCCAATCTCTTGTTTGAGTCCACGAGAGTTCCACTGCATGATAAATGCACTGTTAAATATCCCATTCATGACTGGTGTGAACGAGTGTTTTGTACAGGATTGGCCCAAAGGCTAGAGCGCGCTGAACTTCGGGGAGGTCCTTGGTACTGAGAAGAGCAGTCATTACGGCCTTCAGAGCAGCGAACAGGAACGGCACCATGTAGACAACAAAGTCGCTGGGACTTCTTCGGATTGAGCGGGACATTGCTCGCAGTTGGTGGCGGGGGAGGAGGACTTTTGGGGCACGGTTTTTGGACTTTCGATGTGACCGTGGCCCTGTCCTTCTTCTAGGCGTTAACTTGGGACTGCTGTTTTGGCTGTTGAGGTTTAGGCTTCCGATCGCGTGGCGGCAACGGGGGCCTTCCCAACTCATTGGCTTCGGGGAGACGTGCAAACTCATTTGAGTAACACGCTTGGTGGTTTAGCTGTTGAGTATTCTCTGCCTGGCGAACCATCTTGCGATTTAATGAACCACTATTTGCTGACCCTGAGACAACGTCATACGCTAGCTGTTTGAGGGCTTCGACGGCTGCGCGTCGACACGGACATCCTCCAGATGTTGTTGCATGTAGACTGTCACAATTCGCGCAGCGGCGTTCCCGTCTACATGTGCAGTCCTTCTGAGTGTGCGGTCCAGCACAGGATTTACATTTCTGCGTTCCTCTGCAGTTTTGGGCTATATGTCCAAAGCGGAGACATTTATAGCATTGTGTTGGGAATAGAAATTCCCGAACCTTGAAAGTGTTGAATCCTAGGGTGACCTCTTCAGGCATGGGCATGTCTGATCTGAAGGTGATAATCACACTGTCGTATTGCCTCACTCTTGGGACACCTGTTTCATCTGTGTTAAAGCCTCGCTGCCGGCGGTCTTCGCTAGCACCGACTGACTTTAGAAAGTCGAGTAATTGCTCATCCGTATAGGGAATGCGGATATCAGTGATCTTTCCAACATTTCTTGCATAAGACTCTGGTATCCGGGTAGTTACAGCCACATTCGCAATGCTTGTAAGTGCCAGGAGCGCTTTTGCAGCTGTGGGGGACGCCACCGTAATAATGGGGCTACCATCTCGAGAAATGGGATTGCTTTTAATTCGCTTTTGGGTCGCCTTCATAACAACGCTGGCTATTATGTTGGGGTTCACTTGTAGGAACGAGGCATCTGGTTTTACTGGTCGCAATATGACAGGAACGCCAGATTTTCTGTTCTTCTTTGCAACAACAGTTACAAATCCTTCATCGTCTTCCATTTGATGGTTGCCCCCAAGGGGGTTTTCTTCGCGTGATAATAACAGACTATGACAACGTGAATTCGTTTCAGATGGAGACTGGCTCTCATCAGTTCTAAAGCGCTTGCACGCGGCAGATGACCTACCGCTATTAGCAGCTCGCAGCGGTGATTCCATGAGGGACGGGACGGCTTCCGAGGTGTCCTGTATGTTTCGGCTAAAAGCCCTCAACGGTGAGCGAAACACTCCGCTCACTACTGACACAACAAACACAGCACAGCACACGCTGTAGGTCGTTGCACACGACATAACTGAAAACTGTTGAGCCCCGAAAAGGGCTGTTGAAACTGAAGGTAGGCCTAACGTAGGAGCTCGAACAAATGTTGTTGTTGCTCCTTGATCGGCATGGCGCTTATCCGCTAGGGAAATTGGCCAGGACTAATGAGGTGCGATCATCAGGATGGTAAACACGAGTTAGTGTGGGTTCACACGAGGGACGCATCCCCGGGATAAGTCCGCGGCGGGCGGTGACGTCACATGGACGGAGGAGTCCTCGTCCCCGCCGAGCATTCACACGGAACGAGGGATGGGAACGGACAAGTCCGCCTCCAACTACACTTATCAGGCTGCGTGAACGAGTTTTCTCACTTTTCTGCACTGTGGTTGAACAGAAAATAAAATAAATTTTGTATGTTGGGGTACACTGCACCTGCAGCATTCCACAATGCAGGGAACAACTGCACTAGCGAAATAAAAAAGTAACTGCTGTCGTCGATGACAACAGATATGTCGCGGTCGACGCCTTTGCGTAGGAACTGTCTTGCCGTGCTTCGGAATCATAAAATGTCCTCTTCGTTGAAAACAAAGAACTCAAACTGCACTGAGTTTTCAGCGAAGGAAACAGACAACTGTGAGTTCTCGAGTCTGGACACGTAGTAAAAGCTATTTACAGTACAAAGGGTACAGTACATATGCGTATGCAAAACGTGTCAATCATAAAAGTCATAATCATAATTTATCTGTTGTTGTATGTGCAGTAAGGTCACATTTCCACGCCTTGTTGTAGTGGGCATCGTATTTGGAGATCCGCTTGCTCGTAGCAAAACCCTCGTTTCTCCCATTTATTTCTTGCTTCGTGAATACCCGTACGCGATTTCTCTTTTTTATTACGCGGTTCTTCGAATCTCCTCTGGTTCAGCGGTCGGAGCTGTAAAACAGCCAGTCGAAAGAAGAAAAAAACAAACTGTGAAAAGACGCTGTTCCGTCCTCAAGTCCCCCGACAACACGGGGACCGTTTGTGGGTCGGAGACGAATGGTCCGCGGTAGGATTCCGGTCCTCCGCGGACCGGAGAAGACGCACATTTTGATGACGTAGGCTGTGACGTTTACACCATCCGTGGACTTATCCCGGGGATGCGTCCCTCGTGTGAACCCACCCTTAGAACCGGTTAGAGCTGGAGATGAACGTGATGATAGTATGGAGAATAGCGTGGTGCCTAAACGCCGTTATGGGAGGCTCCAAGGGATAGCAGAGATGTCAGGGAGAGCGGAGCACCGATGGAGAGAAGAAGGGGAACGAGAAGGCGACAACGAATGGTGACATAGGAGGGACAATCAAGGAAGAAGTGATGGGCGGTCTCGTCTTGATCGCAGTGCGGGCACGCAGGTGACGATTCGAGGACAGCACGGTGAAGATAGAAGTTTAATGGGAGGGAGAGGCACCGAGCGCGCGTTACAGAAGTTTCGGTCCCACGCCAACCACAATGCTCAGGTTTCCAACGGAATGAGAGGTGCTCATAGCCAGGACGTGGATGGCGACGCCGCGCGAGAGAAAGGAGACGTCTGTAGCGCGCACGGACGATGTCAACAATTGGAGGTAGGATATCCAGGATTGGTCCAGAGAGTGGTCCAGAGAGTCCATTAGCCAGGGTGTCAGCGGCTTCGTTGAGCGGGAGATCGCGGTGGCCAGGAATCCAGGTGATAAGGAGATGGGAGATGTAGCTAGGTGCAAAAGCAACTAAGGTGGCGAGCAAGGTGCTTGTGGGGCTCTCAAGGAAGGAAAGAGAGTCAGAGAGAATGAGCACCATGTTGAAAGCGATGGGAACCTTCAGCACCGCTAGGAGCATGGCCAGAAACTCACTGTGATAGACCGGTGTGTAGTCATTAAGGCGAATGGGACAGTGCGAGTCGAGATGGGGAATGACAATGCGAATACCCGCCCGTTCTTCAGAGACAGATGCGTCCGTGGCGATGATCAGGTGATTGGGAAAGTGAGACATGTGATTGACAAGTTCTGCTTTCAAGTAACTGAGAGGGGCATGCTTGGCATCAGAATGAAAGATGCTGAGAACCTGGACAGAGACTGGCGCCGGAGGCACAACCGGCTGGGGGACATGGGCAAGCGAAACGTTCAGCAGCGACAGGAGAGATTGGGCAAATAGCAACTGGGGAATATTGGATCTGCGCCACCGCCAACGCCAAAGTCCAGGAATGTCGTCTTCACTCATCAGTCTCTCCTTCTTCTATGTTAACGACATACCACTTTTTCGATGTTAGTAGCTAAAGAACGCTTCGCGTTAAAAAGTTGCACTGGCTCGAGCGTGCATGTTCTGCTTGTCGTTTCAGGGCGACACGCAACATGTTCCGCTGGTCGTTGGCATCCAGCGTGCGCTCGCGAGCACTGAATCGGTGCAGGTTAGGCCACACCGAGAATATCGGCAGTGTGGACCGGAACACGAGTTCTCAAGTTCCGCTTTGCGCTCCTTCTCACCCTCCTTTCCATTGTTTACACTTGCTCAACATGGCCGCCATGGAACCGGCAGACGTACTGCAGATGTTGGATGCTTTGGATGAGTCACGCTCGTCGAGTTCAGACAGCATAAAGGGACTGTAAAGTGAAAAATAACCACCATAGTTTTGCCCACTATCGTGCACAACATCATCGTTTGATAACACACAGAAAACATTACTTCTCAATTCGGCACATTTTTTACGTATAAATATTTTGAAGATTGCCGGAACATGGACGGTGCTGCCAACGAACGGCGAAAAAGAGCAACTTGTGCTTCGGGTCCCGGGCTCCCAGGGATTGGTCAACCTTTACCACGTGCGAGTTAATTTTGTAGAGAACAAAGTTGACGCACATTATCTTACAGCTAAACGCCATTTTAAAAATGACGCTCATTTCCATAGTTTCTACATTGATAAAGCATTAATAAAGCATTCAGCTACTTCACCGCTACGAGCTACGGACCGCCGCGCCATCTGCAAGGCCGTCTGTGTTTTATCGCGTTTATTGTCTACGTCGTGGGTGGTCACGTTGGTCGCGCGAATCAGAAAATGGAAGTGAACGACATGTCTGTTGCTGCTATGTCACGTATTCGAGAGACCTATTCGCTCCGATACCGAACGGTGTCGGCGCGCTGCGGAGAACGGAGAACTATGGCAGTGTGGACGCGTCTTCTGCTTTTACACGTTTATTCCGCGTTCAGTGCCGTAGGTGGAACCGAATAGTATCGTACCATCGCGTCACAAGTGATCTTCCGGTGAATATACACAGGAATTACGGAAAAGAACCATTAAATCAGAACATCGGTCCACGTGTTATCCACACTAGAATGGTTACAGTGTCGCCCCCTATAGGTCGATCTCGCAGCGAATATATGCCTTGTGTAGTTTTGGTGTTCGCGGATGCAAAAATCATCTTCGTTCATCTTCGACGACGGGCGTTTTCTACCACAAGATTCTACAGGAGAGTGCGCGAAAACGAATGTGGTTCGAAGCACTCTGCTATAGGCCTGTTGCGCTCAAGTTTGCCCGGCGACGCGAGCGCCAATCGGGACCCAAGCGGGAGCGGGAGCAGTGACTGGTCCGCACAGCCAGGCAGCCAAGCATATATCGTGGTTAAATATGCCGCCTTTCAGATTGCCAACGCACGGCAAGCCACAACACAAGTCGGGCACACAGTATTGTTGTGTCGTTGGCTACCATAACAGATTCCAAAACGTCAAAAAATAAGGTTTTGTCGCTTCCTCGGAAACCCTTGGGAGACAGAAAGGCGGAAAGCGTTAATGGACCTTTTCCAGAGCGGAAAAGCGCCTCTAGCGGGAGGAGTCGGAAACACGGTTGGTGGCTCGCGCGACGCGCGGTGTCTGCACATTTGGTCAAACGCCGTGTGATTGGAGCCATCTGATCGAACTCCGTTTGGTCGAAAGCCGGTTGTTCGACACCGTTTGTTCTAAATACATTTTTTCGAAGGGAGTTCAGTGTGTTGTTCACGCCTATTTTTCTGTAACTTTTGACGGTACTCTCTGAGCGTACGGAGCAGGCAACCAGTGTCATCTGCTTTCTTTCTTTTTTCTTTGCTTTTTCCGTTGAAGAGGGGAGACCACGGGTTATTTGCATATCTTTGTCTTTCACGAACAGCACAGTTGAATAGAACAGTGTGGAACAATCCGGCGTACCAGTAGGACACATCTTGAAGAAAATGGCCTCATGTTGAGCACAGCCAATAATCCGTGCTTCCTCTGGGCACCCTTCTCATTGCTGGCGGCATATTTAAAGGGAACGATCTGGAATGGGATAGCCATATATGCGCGAAAGCCACTTAAAGTCTGTGGATGCTCAGAGGGAAATTTCGCCATGGTTCAACGAAAGATATTGAATTGTCAGGCATATAAAACCTTCGTTCAACCTTGTTTAGAGTATGCATCTGCACTGTGGGTTCCTACACATGCAGGCTATCAAAAAAGAAGAAAAGAAAAGACAGTACAAGGATCTGCTCCCCGGCTTATATTGTCTAGGTTACGAAGGACTTCTTCACTAACATGTATGTTGGAAGAGGAAATTTAGATTCACTTGAACATATGTGCAAAGTAAATAGACCAAAACCATTCTTTCTCTTATACAATGGTCAGTTAAATACAAGCATTAATAATACGTTGCTGAGATTTGTCCACATTCGACGCGAATAAATCATCGAAAAATGTCATATAATTATTTTATTTATTTATAAAAATATTTATTATCTGACATCAATTATTATTTGACAAAATGTTGGGGATTATGGGGGAAAATCATATATGGCATGTTTAGTCACTATGTGTCAGAGCAGAAAAACCTGTCAAGTGGTCGAACGGGCTAGGGTGAACAACCCAGGCTCTTGGACCGCTTTTTGGACATGAAAAAGTGGGTTAGCATGAGGAATGTGTTTACGGGCAAGTTTATGGCGGATGTTCCTTCAGATAACGGCAAAGAAATGTGGAACAAGGTCCATGAGGGCCTAGTATACTTTTACAAGGCAGCAGTCGTACCAGACACATTAAACATCTCTAGGGTTTCTGTACACAGAATGGGTAGGGTGTGTGCCCTTTCAGCGGTACAAGAATGACTTTTATGTGGTTGACGAACAAAAACAACCCATGAAGCTGAAGATAAGAAGGCTAAAATAAGGCAGCAAGAGCTACATGCACTTGTGCAACCAACAGCAGCGCATCGTTTGGTTGCATTGTTCGCACGGAATACGCGAACCAAAAGCGCCCCGGCCGTGCTATTCTGACCACCGAGAGCCACCAAAGATGATGGTGGCCGCGCGGCGCTGCTCGCGCATGCGTCGCACGTCCAACTGGAAAAGGTCCATTGCGTCTACCGTAAAAACGCCGCGAAGTTTCCGCTCTGCATTCCACCTAGAGATAATGTAGAGTTATACCCAAACAACTTGCGGTAGAAATTTACTTGGATATATTATTATTATATTATTATTGGATTATTATTATTATTATATCACAAATTGTGCCAAACAGTTAGTACTTTATATGCAGATTAGAGGGAAATATGAAAGGCTTACTGTGGGCATCGACTCCCGCCAGTTCTTCTTCTTACTGCTATGTTCGAGGGTCTTCGTGCAGTGTGATGTTTACTTAAATAAAAGCAATGACCTTACTTACTTACGTTCTTCAAGAGACCCGCTATGAAGCTACCCCTGGCATTTTTGTTGGAATGCTATAATGGAACACCGTGCGTGTCCCTCTCATGACCTTTAGGAGATCAAATAGATTCTCCGTTTGCTCTCCCGTTACTACATTGTCGAAAATGCCGTTCAGAACCTCTTTACAGTCCCACTGTAAGGCTCCCCTCTGTTCAGACTCAAGGACCTCAGCGAGTGGACAAACTGTGTCTGGGTACGCGTGAATGATATCACCAGGCGGTTTTCTTTTTGCAGCGGGAGACATTGGGTTGATATACCTACATTACACAAACAAGGAGAAATATATCAGATGCAAGCTGTTTATTACCAAGAGCAATAAAGCATTGTTTTGAGGCAACGTACTAGGTACACGGTACGATACTGGTTGATGAAACATATAAAATGCTGAAGAATAACAGAATAGCCAACGATCAACGATGCAGCAGGGTACAGCAGCAGCATTCAGTAGAGAAAGATCATTGGCAAATGATCAACGATGCAGCAGAGATGACTGTAGCCTCATCAGCTCTAAAAATACAATATGAAAGGTCTGCACCCGAGCTCCTGCCTAAAGGAAAGCACATTGTCCACATTATACATACGTACTCGGAAATAAGTCGGCGATACCCTTTGTCATGTCACGCCTGCGGCTTTGAGCTTGGCTTGCCCCTCTTTTGTTGTTGCCCGTACATGTGGCGTCTTCTTCCTTGTTCAGGTAGCAGCAGACTGCTGCCGCGTGCTTACATTTTCCCGCAATTCCCGCTTTACAGGTACACGACGCAACATAAACTGTCACGAGCACTTGGACACCTGTGATGGAGAGGTACCGAAATTGAGTTAAATAAGCTTTCAGTGCGGGTAAAATGTGGAGTCAATGTTTTTCTGATCAGGTATATCATTTTGATGTACAGTTAACAAATATTACGTACGATCACGCCGACTCACCTCGAACCGGACGCTATAAACCACGCTGTCCTTCACTTCTTCCGAAATGCATTAACGACGATTTCGTTACCGTCCGATGCTTCGTCGACGCCGAAAACATTGACTAGTAACTTGCCCAATCGTCAATGACCTCCAGCTTTTCAAACCCACGCAGGATGCGATACATTGCTTGCTTGCGCCAGAGCGAAACCCGCGAAACCGAAACACTCTTGTGCGGACCATTGTTTCGATTTGCTTCCACATGCGGCGCTGTCGTCCGCTGATCGCAACGCCGCCTGGCCGAGAGCTACAGGCCCATAGACCTCTCCCTGTTTGTAAACAAATGACGTCATAATGTTCGACAGCGCCACGGGTTTGGTAGAGTTGAACTACGTTCAAAGCTAGTGGCGAACAAGGTCGCGCCCGAAAGCCACGGTCTTGAGGGGATTAGGACGGTCTCTGAAAGGGACGCGACCTTCGGTCCTAGGTTTCTTTCAATAGGAGGCAGCGAACAATTGCCCATTCGTGGAACCGAGCTCTCCCCTTCCGATCTGTTTTGGTTTCGGTCTGTCTAGCAACGTCATGATGACGTTTGTCGGGTAGACGTTAATTAGATACAGCAGTCGTGTCGTGTGTGCTGAGCTCATTTTGCTGCCGATGACTACGAAGATGCCGTAGAAGGCGAATTGCGAAGACGTCCGGAGCAAACTGCCGTTCAGTAACCAGTGATTTTGCATCACCGGAGTGACGAGTTCAACACAACGTCTTAGGTACGTACAGGTGTCACACATGTATAAATTATAATATAGCGATGACGTATTCCATTTAACTTATATTATCCTGCTTGTCCCGTACTGAACATTGTCAACATCAACAAATTTAATTTTAGGGGCCTTGCAGTGTTGAAGTGGCGCCAGACTGCTTCGTGTGTGTGTGATCCAGGCACTCAAGTTGACATGACAGGAATAGCTGAAAGCAGGTATGCAAAGTTCACAGATGGAAGCAGTAGATTTGTTACGTGTTGCAGACTTTGTGACATTTTTGGAGTATTTGGACAGGTGCAGAACATTAGTATGACGTCAACAGTAGGAGAAGAAACCTGTGAGAGCTACCAGCTTCTTTGAAGGGTAGAGGAATACTTCCAGAGTTCCCCTATCTAGGACACAACGGTCGTTTCTCTTTATTGCTCTCCCGATCCTACCTTCTCAGAGATTAATGTGGTTCGCGTTGCATGGTCGCTGCCTTTTTCTACTCATGCTTTCGGTTTCTTGTTCTGTTGCATAAATCTTCCTTTGAGAGTTTGCAGCCATCACGGTGTGTACTGTGTTTGCCCCTCATCTATATTGATGTGCTATAACGGTATAGCACATCAACATGCCAACAACCTACCAACAACAACCAAACAACCTTGCCTAGTCCTACTTTTGGATGGAAACTACACGATGTGGTGACATCCACATATATAAAATTTTAGTCGATGGAGACTTGCTGTTTTTGTACAACCTTCATTGTACATTTCTTTTGTCTCACTTAGCACACGTGAAGAAAAGTTCTCATCTTCATCAAGATGACAGCAGGTCATTGTTGGATCTATCTGCAGCATTATTGTTCCTGTAATCTTTTCATCAACAGAGAATACAAAAGTGCACAAATAGTAAAATATAACTTGCTTGTTAAATTCAAAAGGGAAAGACGAAACTGTTTATGCTTCTCTTGTTTATTTTGTTGCAAGTTTTACAACTCTATCAAGCATGTCAAAACATCAGAGGCCAGGATGTCCTACTCTGTTTCCTAAATCCCTGGACAATAAAAAAGAAATATATAGTTTGAGTTGTGACAAAATGTTGCTTCTGCTCTTATATTATATTTCGATTAAATGTTACGATGCGTTTGTCGTGTACACAGAAGCCAGTTCCAATTTGCTGGGCTGTCAAAAGTACTTTACAAAAGTACGTCTCAGTTACAGTAACAGAGAACTTATGCAATCAATTATTTAGCTATTTTGGGGTACTATTGCCTACACCAATGCTGCATGGTTAACTTTGAACCCAGATCAAGGGTTGCTAATACTTGAAGTCAGCCCTCAAGTCCTTCTTTACAAATGTTAGTTGGTGACATGATAATGAATCAGTTACAAGTACTCCTTTTAGCAAAACAGAGTTAATTAAGTGCTAAATCCCAACCTCGGTCTAAATATTAATTGGCATTTGGAAACCTGGTCAATAAGAAGTATTTTAAAAGGTTATGAACACAGTTCAACTGAATGACACTGATGAAAATTATCTTATTTACTCCTCATATATACAAGACATGAGTATAATCGACAAATACAGATATGCCCCCAGGTTACTTCACCCTCCAGGAACAAACTAATAATTATAATATGCTGTGACTGCAAAAAAAAAAAAAAAAAAGGAATGAGACAAATGGAAATTTGCTGACATCAATATATACATTTCTACAAGTCTGCACACTGATGGGGAAAGCATCCCTAATAGCATGCACGACGCAGGCAGGAAGAATACTTCCTATTGTACTTTCCCAGAGCACCCCCATATCCTCCTTGTGAATAGCCGACAGGTGATATAACGGAATTTCCTGCAGAAATAAGAGTTTTCCGTCCAGTTTGCCGTTGAAGTAGCGCGTAAAGACCACACGGCGCTACCGCGAATGTTGCCATGCTCTTCGGTTTCTCGCATGTATGTAAAAGACACTTGCAGTACTTCGGTGTCAAGGCACAGTATTTCGAAATATTCGTTTGTTGTGATGCAATTGTCTGTCTGCTTTTCACACGCATTCTCTACCTCTCGGCAGCAAAAACAATGTCCTGTAATATCCATCGGTTTGCATTTCCCACATTAACACCTGCACGACGAAAAAACAGCGCTTGTTTCGGCTTACACAAGTGCTTCTTCCTGATACATGTAAATTTAACAAACCAATCCGTGTTCACGGCACGGTGAACTACGGGTGAGGACAAATGTGACTCCGGTAAATCTCTGGACGAGGAATCTTCTGCTGCGAAGCACACACTTTCCAGCACGCTATCGCACGAACAGAAGTTCTGTCTGAGCGATAGTTCTCGAATGCGGAATTCCAGCGCACTCATGTTCAAGAGGTTCGACATTCTCGACGTAGAAAGTGGTCACAAATGCCCAATGCCATTTTCGTTTTCGCCGGATTTGCGAACCGAAGCGCGCGTATTACATGCGTCCTCGACAAATGGCGCAATGGGTGATGCAATTGTTGACAGACTGCTCGGTTTCCTACTAGGTCCCTGGACATGCAATCATAGAAAATTCGATTAGAGAAAAACTACAGCGATTTCAGCGGAGTTCTTTGATATTTGAACTTTTGAAGGTTGAAGCTTTTCGCTGAACATAAAGTTTCGATAGGTTTATATTCACTAAGCAGTAGCAGTAGTTACACCTCGCTTTATGCTGAGGCGTTCGACTTTTTTTCTTTTTTTGCCCGTCACGGGCGAAGCGTCCGAAGGTGGTAAACTATACGTCATGGACACTGTTTCGCGCTACTCGGATGATGATGGGCTCTGACTCGGATGGTATGAATGTGGGTTGTCAATGTGGATTCTGACATTACCATGTAATTTATGATTAAAGTGGTTATTAAAGTGGTTGTCCTGTAGCAGCGACTTCATCTTGTACATCAGTTGCATCAGTTGCATGAGTTTTTGGTCAACACTGACACTATCTAGCATGATCTGCTGGGCGGATCGGTGTAAGCAGCAGTGGCGCGGTATTCCTGCACAGGCCCTACACCGGCGCACTACACTGGCCTGCACTCAAACGACCAGCTGAATTCGATATTAGCCTCCCATCACCCTTATCTCGATCACACACCCTCGTGACATCCTCAAAGGTGTGGCAGCCCGCGTTTACGTCACCGGAAAACCGGATGTGAACATGTGGTTCGTCTTTCTTGCTGTCCCCAAAACTACAGGTTTCTGCTAAGCAAAATTTTGCGTATGGCGTCTACAGATAATCGCCGGTGATTGAAGACAACTCTGGTCTCAAAACCAGGCGACAACTCCATACTGTCCATTTGAAAGCTTCGTCGCGCCTGTCATATTGGTGCTATAAAAAGATATACCGAAGAAAATTAATTCAAGTAAAAGGTGCGAAAATAAATTTGTTGACTGACAGTATTAAAATTTGTCGACTGACAGCTCACTCCTCATGGATTGCATGATTTTCATTGTACCTTTACACTATTCATATCAATTCACGTCTCTCCTCTTTTTAGCGTTTGAAAGCTCCAAAGAGGCCTCCCGTAAGGGTTGAAGTCTAATGCTCGAAGGGAGGAAGGCAATAGGTAAAATTGGGGTGTTTCCCGAGAGCTGTCACCTCGCACTCTTGCCAGATATTAGTTTTAGTGCAGCGTACGCTACCGCCTTTGCGGTACTACGCAATCCGCGAAGCTCTCTATGTTTTCCGCGTTCGCAGGACCACCAACGCTATCTCTTACGTACGCAAAGGCGATAGCGTACGATGCACTAAAACTCACTATTGTTAACAGATTCCCGCGGCATCTAGGTCTGTTCTACTCCCAACAACAACAAATGCATGCAGTGACGATGAGTGGGGAATGTTGTGGAAACTGTGCATAATACGCCAATCGTTGCAAGGGCGTCGTGATACCTGGAAATATTTTCAGCATCTTTTGAAGAATTATCATATTGGCCATCGAACAGTATAACATAATACTGAACACTCACTAAGAGATCGTGAATAAAAACACAGCCACGTAAGCGCTTCGAAGCGTTAGACAGCAGACACAATTTGGTTGTGTCTCACCAGTTCAATCAACATATCAAAGTTCGCGTTCCTCTCCACTTTATCGTCAAACCGTTAAGAAGGTGGATGAGACTGTGTTGACATTTAACATTGGCCATGAGCTTTGCGCCATCCACATCTTCTCTAGCAACCTTCTATAATGTTCGTGACACAATTACAGCCGGCTTTCCGGTTGCAATGTCTCATAACGGCTCTTGTACGCAAGGACGGCCTCACTACGCATGAAAAGGCTGACGTGATTGGCGCTTGACGTGTCCAAAAAAACTTTCATTATCGTGACAACGAATACGTGATGTTTCGCCAGCGCGACAGATGGACGTAAAAAGTGTGTATAGTAGTTTCCGATGCAGATATGGCAGTTGAGTCTCATTAGAAAGGTGTCGGATGACGTTATAGCGGTTATAGCGGTGACCTCGAGTGAAAGTGAACTTCTGTATTATTATCCGGCAAAACCAAACTTGGCTCAAAACACTCTGGTCCGAATGTTCTTAGCTTCCTCTCGTCGTTTAACTGAAGTCCCAGGCCAATAAACGACCGATTCCCATGCCCGCCCTGCTTAACCGCACGCACGGGTTTTCCTTGGAGGAAACTTGGCAAGCCTATTATTGATCTCTGAACCAGATACGCACAAGAGAAAGTGTATTTCGCTGTGCAGACGCTTCAATACGCAGCGGAAAACCCTAGGACATTCTCACGCTAGGGCGATCTAACATTTTTGTTGCAGATTTTGCTAGAAATTTGTGTAGGCTACACTGTGTGAATATGTCGAACCTATAAGGGATGTGGACATAAAGCTGTCGACTCCTTCTGAGAAGTGTTTCTATTTACGTACCAAACATTATCTTCATGGAACTTCATCTATAATCTGCTTACCGAATGAATTAGCGAGGTTAAAGTTAGATTTTAAAGTTCCCAGTTTGACAAGGGCAGTACGAGAAGATAGGCACTTGAACGTTCAGCGAGTATTAACTAACGTATTAGGCGTGTCTTAGCGTTTAGCCTCAGCTTCTTCCATCAATTGGATGGACATAAATGAATAAATAAATAAAGAGTAATAAAAGCTAATGAGAAAGCTACAGAGAAATGAAAATACTGTACATATCTTGACCATTACCAAATCCTGTGTAAGATAGGAAGATTGTGCTGACTGGAATACCGGAGGCTAAACCAGTTTACAGCGCCTCGTTTGGGACAAACATTTCCCGAAGAAAGCTTCCCAAAACCACATTTGATTTTCCACAAATCCTCGTAGAGTCTTAGTGATCACCTCGAAATGACTGGGAATAAAATAAGGCAGATCACCGCTGCTCTAAAGAAGCAAACAAACCCATCCTTGTAATGGAAGCATATCACTTCACCAATTAAACGATTAAACATGCAAAAACTATCTTACGAACATACATCGCCCATCATGTTCTGGAAGCACCAAGCTTTCCCATAAAGAACATCTTCGTACAATCGGTTCTTTAAGTGTACGCCGATTCCACGTCATGATACATGTTCATTTTGAGTGTTACCAATTCATATTATCACTCCACTCGACTCTTGGTATATGTCTCCCTACTTTGTCTTTTAGCCATATACAGGGTGTTTCCGTTAAATCCCCGGGCTAAATAATTCGCGAACCGGTGCACCAATCGAATAACTTTCTTTTTTACAAGTATCTGTCCAATACCGCCTACAAGATGCGCACCGCGTGAATGAGCGGGAGGCGCTCATTATTTAAATAAAAATGCAAATGAGTTTCGTAAAAAAGCGTAACTTCTAAAGCAGGGCGCTGTTGGTATTAAAATGGGTACTACCCCTTTTGGGACCTTCAGTGGACACCTTTCAGACAAAAATCTGCCACCGAAGCGGGTCATTTGTTGCAGTAATTAATTGGTTTCGGTTTACGTATTTTTGTCGCGGCTCGTCGCGGCGAAGCGCAAAAGGACGTAATTCATTGGTGTAATTCATTGGTGTAATTCATTGGTGTAAGGACGTAATTCATTGATGGATAAGGGAGTGAAAGAGCGTCTTTTTGCGCTTCGCCGCGACCAGCCGCGACAAAAATACGTAAGCCGAAACCAATTAATTACTGCAACAAATGACCCGCTTCGGGGGCAGATTTTTCTCTGAAAGGTGTCCACTGAAGGTCCCAAAAGGGGTAGTACCCATTTTAATACCGACAGCGCCCTGCTTTAGAAGTTACGCTTTTTTACGAAACTCATTTGCATTTTTATTTAAATAATGAGCGCCTCCCGCTCATTCACGCGGTGCGCATCTTGTAGGCGGCATTGGACAGATACTTGTAAAAAAGAAAGTTATTCGATTGGTGCACCGGTTCGCGAATTATTTAGCCCGGGGATTTAACTGAAACACCCTGTATAATAGAAATCACGGATCATAACAACAATACCAAGTTACAAGAACCACATTTTCGCTATTCTTTTATTGTACTATGCTTAAAGCAGCACCAGCTCGCGTGGCGTAATGGCTACACTCTTAAAAAAAGGGTGTACTTTAACTCTTTTTTTTTGCCACATATATAACACCCTTTTGGAGAGTGCAATTACGCGCAAAAGGGTGTCTCCTCACTCCCTCAAGGGAGTAGCATAACACATTTCTCGCTACTGGAGAAGGTGTTATGCTACTCCTTTGATGGAGTGAGGAGACACCCTTTTGAGCCTAATTGTACTCGCCAAACGGGTGTTATATATGTGGCAAGGAAAGGAGTTAAAGTACACCCTTTTTTTAAGAGTGTACGGTGATCGCCTTCCACGCAAAGACTGAGAGGTGACGCGGGTTCGAATTCCGGCTCCGGCTTAGCTGACTGAGGTTCCCTGGGTTTTCCGGCAGACTGTTCAGAAGAAAGCTCGTACAGTTCGCCCTTGAAATCGGCCCAGGACGCATACTAACCCCCTGTACCCCATTCTTTCGTGCTGTCCTCTCTCCATCTGTCCACGTCTGTACGCCGCTCAAATCCACAGTTGCTTCGCGGCGCTAACACGGATTAAAAAAAAAAGCAGTAAATAGTGTTGATACCTACGGCATCCATACCATCGCTTATCGAAATCGATTCGTTGCCAGTCCCTTCACATACGCGTAGTTCCCACAGAGCGATTGTGTAACTATGCGAGACAACAACATGATTCTTTGAAAGGGCTAATTTATGCTTCCCCCTCTCAGCGAGTGAAATGGACAGGTACCGTCTCAGCAGCATCTCCCACCCAAGGTCGCAAGGGATGTACGGCAGTGTTTGTACTCGTTGTATTCTGTTTCGCAGCCTCAGGGCACGGTCCCTTTCTGCGTGCAGGCTAAACTTGGACGGTGAAGCACATTTATATAACGTATACCCGCCTTTCTCTCGGCGCACTTTCTCCTTGTTGTCGTGAAGCTCGAATGCCACAAGCGATCGGCGAAGTCCTTGCTGCAGTGGAGGGTGGAGCTCACTCTCATCGCCCCGTCAACAAATAGGCTACATGGTCTTGGTAGGGAACAGCTAAAGATGGGTACGAAATTCCAGACAAGAACGGCTCTTCTTGTGTTCGGTTTTTGTGCAGTATGGCACCGCGCTGCGCCCGACCGCGGAGTTCCCGTTGTCCGTATCGACTCCGGTCTTGTGTCTGGAAGGAGAATTGTGTATAACAACCGAAGTCTCGATGTGTTCTACGGCATTAGGTACGGCATGGCGCCAGTACGAGAGCAAAGGTTTGAGAGGCCACTTCCGCCTAGACCCTGGAGAGGTATGTACAAGGCATGGCGAAAGTCTAAACCCTGTCGACAAGTTCCCTTATCCGTTAACGGGAACATTACGTTGACCTACAAAGACACGTCGGAAGACTGCCTATTCCTCAACGTGATCAAGTCCACGTGCTCCAGTTCAAACAGTTGTTCCAGGCTTCGACCCGTCGTGTTCTACATTCATGGAGGGGCCTTTCAGTGGGGAGATTCAAGTCTGCCAATTTATGACGGACGAAACTTCGTGGCTACAACCGACTTCATCCTCGTGACATTCAATTACAGGGTAGGAGTGTTTGGATTCCTGTCCACTGGAACTTCCGATGTACCTGGCAATATGGGCCTGTGGGATCAAAACCTTGCCCTTAGATGGGTTAGGAACAATATAGCTCGTTTTGGTGGAGATCCCGATGACGTGACATTGTGGGGACAAAGTGCTGGCGGAATCTCTGCTGGGATCCATGCCCTGTCGCCTTACAGCAGAGGCTTGTTTAAGCGGATGATTTTGCAAAGCGGGACCCCACTCTCTGGAATAATGGCAGCTTCTTACAGAGGAATCGGAAGACTGCTCGAATTCAGTGGGTCGCTCAACTGCTACAACAGCGACAGAGATTGGACCGATCAGATTGCTGATATGCTGGACTGTATCAGAACGAAGAGAGGCAGTGAGATAATAAGGGCTATTACTGATTTGCCTTACACAAAACAGGTGTTTGCACCGGTGTCAGGCGACGATTTTCTACCGTCGGAGCCTTTGGAGATGGATCCTCTCGTGATTGAAACTCACGAAATTTTTGCTGGCAGTACACTTCAAGAGGGAGCCCTCTTCGTTGATAATATGCGCTATGTGTCCCCAGGCCTGTTTGAGGAGTTACACGGCGATTATAGAACTGGTGTAACGTTAGCCTTGAGTGTTCTCACTGGTGCAAGCGTAAGCGAAAGTAAGGAAATCGTGCACGCGTACTATGGAGGCTACGAGGTAGAGCACGATTTTACGAGTGTTTTAGAGATCCTTGCGAAAATTATCGGTGACGCTGTGTTCCATTGCCCAACACATTACTATCTCACTGTTGCCGCAGAGAAAGGAATCAGTGCTTACAGATATGTGTTTGCACATAGACCTTCCTACAGCCTGTGGCCGGAGTGGATGGGAACGACACATACCGACGACATAATGTTTACATTAGGAACTATACGTGATGCTTCTGAGGCAGCCACAGAAGGCATCTCGCCGTTTGCAGTTGCTCTCAACGAACTGGGAGCTAAGAACATCACAGCTACGGTCGAGGAAGAAGAATTCATGCGGGATCTCATGGACACCTTCGCTTCTTTTGTCGACACTGGGTAAGCAAGTTGAGGCACATAGTAAATGATACAAGGTCGAGGACTGTAGTGATGGGAGGGAGATTACCATTACTTCCAGCACCGTGGGTTGGAGATTTCTGGGTGCACGTGAAAAAAATCATATGTTACAAAAATTATCCGCAGTGCTGTGGAACATGCTGCACAGCCTGACTCACTTTACGTGTAAATCTGCACTAAGTTATTAGTAAATCATGAAAAACGAAGAGTGGTGCTACAGTTTCAAAGTACCGGTTTGCACCCCTTGCGTGACGGCCAGAACATGATTAAGAACGCGGAGGGACAGGGACAAACACACACGGAGGCGTTCAAAGGCGTGACGGTCGTCTGCAGCTGGGTAGGTTGATGGACGGGGTAGGAGGTAGACGGTAAATTAGTAGTTTGCATTTACACAGACGTCGTGGGTGTAACTCTACGTTGAGCCTCTCGCCAAGCTCAGATATGGCAGGGGTATATTTGATTGCACTTCGAGTTGCCGCTTCGATGGCGACGCAGCAGGAGATGTCTGTATGCTGGTAAGACGTATCCGGTGAGGGACCCATGAGGCCCCCGCATGCATAAACCCCATAAACTCGAAGTCGTGCTTAGTGTTACGCCCTACTGCAAACCAAATCAGCACACGACTTGATTTGCTGGTTTAACATAGGTCCCTATTTCTTTGTTTCAGGATACCAACGATACCGCATTCAAACGAACAATGGCCACTGTACAATGGTAGCAACCCTGAGGCAGTCTTCTTCAGGCCTCAGAATTACACGAAGGATCCACTTCCGGAGGCTGGACGGTGCATTCTATGGAAGAAGTTACTTCTTAAACAGTAAGTGCAATTGTGGTGTATTTAGTAGGGAAAGCAACATGTTCGAAGAAGGTAGCGTTAGGGTGACCTCTTTGTTCTCTCTGTCTCTCTTTAAACTGGTTGTGGTGTATCTAGCATGAAAGTAGCAAAAACTCATCGGATAATGAATCAAGCTCTCCCCAGATATTTCCAACCCAATCCAGCCAATGTTTATATAACTCTTCAGCACTTCGTTTCTCTTAATTGAATCAGATGTCTCTTAATTGTATTAAAATGTATTCCGTGCGGGTTATGTCCAACGTAGCAACTTGTGAAGCCTCAAAGTGTATGAAGATATTGCTAGTTTTGTTAAGACAAGGACGGTATGCCATTTTCTAAAGTAGCATTTCACATGCTCACCCTTTTATAGGTAAAAATAGCAGGCACATATCATATCAACAAATTCCCCAAATTTATCTTACAAAATTTGCGGCGGCATTTGGAGCCTGCACATGAGCTGATGCTCTTTCTGTTCAAGCTCCAATTCCGGTAGTTCTACGGCACTTGCTTCACGCGAGTAACAGTTGCTCTAATGACGGCTGTTGCTCTACCGAAGGTCGAGACAACGCGCGCCAAGGTGACGTGTTCTGCTCCATGGACATTATTCCAGACATACATGTGTAATTAAGATGCGTCACATAATTCGTGTCCCCTGTAGAGGAAACCTGCTTAGCAAACATCAGAGTGCTTAGTGTGCTCATTTTACTGCATGCCAGACATCCAAGTGCCAAATGACAGAGCTGGAAACAGCCGCTTTCTATTCTTCGTTGGATCTCTTTCCGTTTAGGGCAAGTCTCGTATGGCGCGGTGTCGGGATTCCCCCTCCATTTTGCTATCTGGCTTTGTAAAATTCACCTCACGTGTTCACTGAAGCAATTGAGACTTACCCGAAGGCGCTTCTTAATTAGTTGACGTCTTGTCTTCTGGCAAGGACACCGAGCCTCACACAGTTTACTCGCTTTGTCCTAGTTGATTGTGTTTACAATTTTAAAGTGCTTAGGTTGTTTGTGGAGACGTGGTCTTGCTGGGCGTTATATCTTTCTGGTGATGAATATACCTGGTGTTTCACGAAGGCCTCCGGCTGAACAATTCGTAAACAGGTGGCGCTATTGACGAACCTTCTTTTTCGTAAAGATCCTTGAGACATCGGCCAAGAACTGAGCAGTGAGCGGCTCATTTGCATACGCTCCTAATTAAATAATAATCCTAACTTTTAAATTTTGCTTCGGGCGGTTTCCGAACCTCTATTTTACGTAATGAGGCCTTACGAGCGAAATTTCGCCGCCCCGTCTCCTTGTCTACCTGGCTTGCAGCGCGTGCGCGTTGTATCTGTGGCTGGGTATGGCGGTAGCCCTTTATCACGTTAATTACAAGCGCCTGCACAGAATCCATAGAACGAATGCGCGTAGGACAGAAGCAGGCTTTCGTCACCGCTGTAAATTAACGAAGTTTTTAGCAGTGGAATGCGAAGTGCCGGTCTCGATCTTCTCAATTATTCCTACCCAAGGATAGGAACAGCACGGTCATTTAATGATGTTAGCAGCGGTTAATGGTTGTTGTGCTTGGACCTTGTTTCGTGGCTCTGCGGAAACAAGAGACAAAACATTACAAAGCAGACCGTCGTGTCGTGACCCTCTGGTTCATAACGCTGCTGTAGGATTGCGCACACAGCACACGGGACGAAAGTAGCCTTTAGGAACTGGGCAAATGCTCTAGGTTGTTTGAAGTGATATTTGTGATGTAAGATAGATGTTATAGCTATGATGATGGTGATACTATCCTCAATCCAAAAAAGAACAGGAAACCTGCACGGATGACGTGTGTAGGAAAACCATTCTTCCTAGGTAGTAGCTTTCTTGATCCCTCTTTTTAAGTCCCCCAGCCTATTGTACAAATGAGTGTTTAGCTACCGGTGTAAATTAGGTGAAGTCCGGCAAGCGATTCTGGTACCCACGAAGCATTATGCGCATTGTTGCTAATATATTGCGGAGAAGGCCTTATGTTGCATAAATTTTTTCACATTGTCTGTTTTATGGCCTTTCCTTTTCGGAATATCGAGAGAAACATGACATTTTTAAGATAATGTTGCTCTCTTGGCGAAATAAGCTGACGTAAGGTTGTTTGTGGGCGGAGCTACCGATTTGGCATGTGACGGCACGAAGACGTCATCGTCTCGAAGTTGTTTGGAAGACATGGGTTCGATTTGGTGCAGAAAATTAGCCCGTCTGAACGCTGTCGCAGAAGAATGCTCGTGCGGTGGCAACACTATATACGGCCAGAGACGGCCTCCAGGCGTCACTCCAACTGCAACACCATAACCTGAATATTCTCCCTGTGCGGAATGAGCAGGTCTCCTCTATACCGTCCTGGATTATGCTGTCGTCAACCCGCATGCGACTGTCCGCTTCATGAAAGGAGTACTAGGCGCTACCGTAATCGTATTTCAAAGTGAAGTGTTGTCGTGAATTCTGGCTCGATGAACATGTTCGAGCGCCGTGAGATCTGCATAGCGGTGACAAGAAAATAGAATTCATGAAGCAGCAGCATTTTATGCTTGACGTGTAGCAGGCAAGGACATGATGATCAAGAGATTGTGCTCAAGTATGCGACAGTTGTTCGTTGCTGGGAATAAACTGTGTTGATATGCGTGTTTTGCAAGTCTGAACTTTGTTCCGTGTGCTACTAAGCGCTACCGCTCTCCGCAACTCCCCATAGAGCCCATAGTATAGGAAAATTCACACAACACTGGGCCTACGACCAACGAGAATGCAGCGATTGCTTCCTCAATCCTCCAATCAGAAGTCTTGCCCTCCGGCTCGCAGCCTGACCGGTTCTGGCTCTTGCTGACTTCTGCTTTCCATACTGGCCTGTACAGGCTATCCCTGAATTTTAGGTCTACTAGCTTTCATGCACGGCGTAAAGTTATTCCGTGATTCGAAAACAACTGTGAAAAGTGTTGTAATGAAAAGAAATTTATTTGAGTCTTTGACACAGTCGGCAGGTTGACGCATTTACATGCACTGAGCGTACTGAGACCATTGCGTTGCGCTTCCTGACACACTGCAACAAAGTTCAAAGTTGCAAAACACGCATATCGACACAGCCTATTCCCAACAACGAACAACTGTGACATACTTGCGCACAATCTCTTGATCATCATGTCCTTGCCTGCTATACGTAAAACATAAAGTGATGCTGCTTCGTGAATCCTGTTTTCCTGTAACCGCTATGCAAATCTGACGGCGCTCGAACGTGCTCATCGAGCCAGAATTCACGACAACACTTCAGTTTGAAATCCGATTGGCTGTTCGTAGACCGATGCTCTCGTCGAGAAACAGTACAACACCATCAAAGACACCATAATACACGAATAAGACGGCGAACGCACTTGCCTCCCAACGAAAGATACAGCCGGCCCGGAGTCCACCGTTCAAATTTCATATGAAAACGCCGAGAGAGAACACAGCACGCAGGCGAGGAAGTGCGAAGTGCCGTTTTCAAATTCTGGCAACCAATCCGAACACGCCTGTGGCGTCCGACCAGTGGAGAGGCACGGATTGCTCCATGCGTAGTAACACGCATTTTGATACAGATTTTGCGAAAGCTGTGGGGGGCTGGCGCTAAGCAATGGACTCTACGCTCAGTGCATGTAAATGCGTCAACCTGCCGACTGTGTCAGTATAATGACTCAAATAAATTTCTGTTCATTACGACACTTTCCACAGTTGTTTGGGGATCACTGAATAACTTTACGGCGTGCATGAAAGCTAGTAGACTTAGAGGTCAGGGGTAGCCAGTACAGGCCAGTATCTAAAGCAGAAGTCAGGAACAGCCAGAACCGGTCGGGCTGCGAGCCGGACGGAAAGACTTTTGATTATAGGATTGGAGGGAGCAACCGCTGCATTTTCATTGGTCTTGTGCCCAGTGTTGTGTGAATTTACCTATACTATGGGCTCTATGGGGAGTTGGTAAGAGCTGGGCCTGTGACAATCCGCACCGCCCACACCTGCACCAGGGTCTCATTCCAAGAAAGTAGGGCCGAGTTCACTGGGCGATTGAAACAATGGAGAGCAATAATTACTTTCCGAAAAAGATTAGTATGACTGACGAGGCACGGTTTTCGCGTCATTGCAAAGTGAACACACAGAACCTGTACCATTGGTACCCTCAAAACCTTTCTTGCAGCAGCCGGACACGCACCAATGGCAGTTGACGTTTAAAGGTGGCGTGAAGCAGTAGGGTTGCAATATCAGAAGATTTATCTGTTCGATAGCCTGAGTCCTCACAATTTTCGTCCCGACTGCGCTCGTAGTTTTTCAGAAAATTAAAATTGGAAATTACGGCCAACACTGTGTCCATGTGGTCACCAACTGGACATTGCTCATCAAGTACGGCGGCAAAACTACATTGCGTGCGGACAACAGTGGGTCTAAAACAAAAAAAAATTGCTACGTGTCGACTACGTAGCCATCAGGAGCAGCAAGTCAGTAGGGAACATAGATCACTGTTGCTTCACAAATTGTGGATTATTTACCCCAGATGTCGCCCGGAGCCATTTTACCTCCATTTTGCTAGCAAATTAAAAATATTAGGCGTTCTCTGTCGCATTTGCAACTTGTTGCATTGGGTTTACAAGCAACACGCTAATAGACTACGCCATCAACATAAACTACCTGTCTACTTCTTTGCGGCTCCTTTAACGTATGGATATCCATGGCAACGAGATAATTGTTCATTTTGGACAGCCATCTAAGTGGTCAGAGGTATACGTTGGCGAGGTTCTGGAAAACATTGTTCAGGAACACCTGTCCCACCTAAGTGCATTGTGGTACCAGCATGACGGTGCACCAGCCCACGCTCACCCGCGCTCCTGCTGCTATAGCTGGACGCTAACTTTCACGTCACGAAAGGTGGATAGGCCCCTCAGTTTCCGTTTCGTGACCAGGGCGATACGTGACCTAACCCCTCTCCCCCCCTTGACTCCATCCTGTGGGGTTACATAAAGGAGAGGGTGTACGACACCGAGCCGCTAACAGGGCGACATTAATACGAATAATACTAAACTGCTGCGCACAAGTAACTACGCAACAGCTGCGACAAACTATGACAGCTGACAGCCTTCACCTGTGCGTTGCCGCCCAAGGAATGCATTTTGAGCATGTCCCGTAGTCTTACAATTCACAGAAATAAACGTGTCTGTCTCGTGTTCACCATTTTCGCGATCTCGTGTTTCGGTTTCGCCAGACTGCGGGCCAAACTGGCCTTGTACACAGAGGATGTATTTGCGAGTGGATAAATTTGAAGGGCCTGGCACTTTGCATTCCACTGCTGCGTTAGTTTACAGCATTAACGAAGGCCTGCTCCGGTCCTACGCGCGTTCGTTCTATCGAGTTCGGTCCAAGCGTTTCTAATAAACGTGATAAAGGGGCACCGCCATACCCAGCCAGCGATACAACGCGCACTTGCTACCAGCTAGGTGGTGAATGAGACGGAACGGCGAAAGTTCAGTTCCGGAGCGCAGAAATAACGATTTGAACCAGAACAACTGCCGAGGCTGTTATCAGAGCGCTTTTCTTTTTTTTTTTTTTTTTTTGTTGCCAGTTTCCTTTTTTTCATTTTGACCAGTAGAAGATAGAGCACGCGTTCCAGAGCGCTCTAGAACGATATGTGGCTGCCAGTCGAAGATGCCATAAGTCAATAGCGTTTTAACATCAAGCATCGATTTGATATGCATGATGAGTTGATGACAACGCAAGCAGAAGAAGTAGAAAAATATTAGTAAAATAACGAGTACGTCTCGGATTAGTATAGTACATACTTGTTGTGGTGTCCAGATCGTCGCAGGCCTACAATAGCCGAATCACGGTCGTTTTGCGCTACAAAGTTAGACACACGACTCACAGCTGGTGTCTGACCCAAACACAAAGGCACTAAGTGCATGGCCAAAAGCATTACGAGTACCTTCTATCACGTTCGCGTGTTGGTCGAATTTTGAATACGTTGGCAGCATATGAGGCAGTTTTAGACCACGACTATATGCAGGTGTTTTTCTCACCTCTCATATCATCCGTGTCCAATTGCCTTACGAAAAACAAAGCAAATCGGTTCGGTTCGTTCGGTTATTCGGTTCCTGTTCGGGAAACATATAGTGGTTCAGTTCCGGTTTTCGATTCGGTTTGATTCCGGTTCGACACCCTGAGAGAATGACCTGGTGCTACGCCATGTCACCCAAACCATGTTGTGAGCGGTAACGTAGGGGGTGACGCAATCGGGCACAGACGTGACACGGTGAAGTTCCTCTGCACGACACTCCTGCTGCCGCTTGCGTGGCGTGGCGCGTCGCCAAGTCTATCGACATCGTATAACTTCCGGGTTCGTTTAAATTCTCTTGTGAGAAAACCGTTCGCTTGACGAACGTAAAACCTGGACTGTGTGTACAGGAACGTCTCTTCTGTCAAACCATGTCGAGAAGAAAAACAATGTCATAATCCTTCTGACTGAATTTCGTGCCTTCGGGGTCTTCCATAATTTTACGTCATTACCACCTACACTTCAGTTTCCCAAAATAATAAAAAATAATGAAACTATTTTAATTAAATAATTAATTATTAATTACTTTATTAATTAAATGAATTTCTAGTTTTGATAAATATGATGCCATAGTTTGTACTACTGTATGCCACCAGTCTGGAAAAACTCCCCTAAGGTGGATTTCCGCCTCTTAATTGATATCGCTCTATCGGTGCCTCTATCGGAGCCTCTATCGGTGGCTCACGACAGTCTAGCAGTCTTCCAACATGGTACGGAGAGCAGAGACCGGGAGAATGCATGCGCCGTTAGTAAGAGACCGTGGTGACGTCGATTACTATGGAAGAATCCAAAACTCTGAAGTTCTGCGGGTTCATCCTAGAGCTCGTGGGAGTGTCTCATGTTCACTGACGGAATTTATATGTTGCATACTGTCTTTGAACGAGGTTGATTAAGAATACGAAAGAAAAGAAATAGACTTTTTAGTCTGTAGTTGAGCACTTTAAGCGTTATAATTGCTTTTAGTAACGTCCATGTCGTCCTGTGTTTTACGGTGACATATCTATTCTGCAGAGACATCAACGAAGGACCACAAAAACCATATTCACCTCCTACTCGGAAGCCAGTCCCTGCCAAAAAGCCGTCACGTAAGCCACAAGGTGCCATGGACAACACCATACCTTCCGGGTCACCGTCGTCTACAGCATCGCTTGCCTTGCTCACATCTATCGCTGTGGTCGTGCATCACGCCTTGCGGTGCTAGCCAAACTGGACAATTTGACATTCAAGAGATGGGCCCTAGATGCACACCGCGTCTTTGTCATATGCATCAGTTTATAAAGTATACTTTAAAAAATGAGGCACGACTACATTCAAAGCAAACCTTATGGAACTTATTGTCTTTGTGAGACAGCCATTCCAGAATGCTGTCACAGAGCGATGAATTTCTTTCGATTCATTTCTATATATATAGTGTGTTTGTTTTCGATTCTTTCGAGCGCCTGAATCACTGTTCCTTTTATAAATGTTTGTATATTTCTTAATATATTAATGTTTGAGGTGTATACTGAGCAGCGTCCGGCATTGTAGGTCAACTGGCGCATTGAAAATCTAAGGTATGTTCACTTGTTGATTTACTTCTTCTGTGCAACATCCGCATGACGTCTGTGTTATATCTGTGGCATTCTCAGCTGTTGTTTCAATGTCACACCATTAGGAGTCACCAGGTGCTACGTGGGCCAGACAAATACAGTATCCATCGCTACGTCTCTCCATGGCAAGCTTTCTTCATTGTCGTTCAACGACAGCAGTGTTGTATGTTTTTCATTCCCGCATTGAGAGTTCTTATCATGTGAGATTACTTAGGTGGTTTCCTTGCATAAGCGATGATATCTTGGTGTCTGCCCGCAAGGGATAGCTGACCTCCAGCTAAGATCTGAGGGGCATTTCGGAGCCGTCGTCTGATTTTCAGATTAGAGTTGCGCCAACCGTGAGTTAAGTGTGGATGTCATATCAAAATTTAATCACGCAGAGCGTCGTGGCTTTTGAGACAAACAGAAGAGCAAACGGCATGTTACGTCCTCTTTTGGATTTACGGTGACGAAAGCGTCAGCGGCTGTACCTTTGCGAATGTCACGAGGGGGGGTGTCCGAGATAAATGTGATCGAGGACTGCTTTGATATCACAAACTGTAATCAGCTGTCGCGAATCGGTGGCTTGATTGCACGGCACAAGGAAAACCTAAGGCTACTGTACAGTGAGGTCACGGCAACGAGAGCGCTGGCTATAACATTCAGTATAATATAATTGGGGGTTTACGTCGCGAGACAACTGAGATAACATTCAGTTAACAAGTCACTTGGTGCGAATTTAATTGATATAATTAGCATAGTGACTATGAGCATTGTAAGAGAATATGTTGCCGCAATATCTGGCCTATAACCAGTCTCTGCCCGTGCTTAGAAAACAAGGAAGCATCACGTTGAAATGATTGATTGATTGATTGATTGATTTAAAAAAATGGAGATGGTAGTCTCGAGCCTCTCGGGACTGGCTACTCCAGGACGCGTTGAAATGAATTATCACATTCATAATTCATTACATATATTCATAATAATTCACGTATATTCATATCACATAATAATTCGCGATAGTCCCCGGCTTTATATCACAAGACAACCATGATCATGAACAACGCCGCAGCTCATCGTGCGCCGAAATCTCAGCGTATATTTAAGGTCCGTCGGGGAAGTCTTCGTGTCTCAGCACTTGTACTTCTACCTTGCCACCAACTTTCTGGTATGCTTGTCCAAGTTCGAACCCGCAACCCTTGCATCAAAGCTTGTCACCGCGACAACAAAATACCATGAATAGCGTGCAGGAGGGTCCCGTGGCGGCCAAATTCCTGCATATAAACGCGCCTTATGTGCCAGAAATTACGGTACTGCGTTTTTTAACTTTGGTTTGACTCAGGGCTGTCACTTTAAGGCCATCAGGAATTATTCATGCCGTAGTTATCATGATGAGCAGCTGACGTGTACAAACACTGCCTCCATATTTCACTTTTAATATCCATCAATCCAGGAACTGAGCAGCGAATTTCAACGAGTAGTAAAGTGTTAGAACGGCAGTGCGTCATGGTAAGCGTTGGTTCCTTCTATTAAATACAGTGGCTGTAGAAGCGACATTCCAGCTGCCATCTGGGCTGGCACAGAGCTCCGCGTGGTCATCACACCAACTACCAATCTAAGGCTATAAGAACCTTCGGGGTCCCAGTACAGAAGACGAAGGACTTATCTTCTGATCAATTTGTTACGCAATGACAACTAAATTCAAAAATTAAAATTAAATAATTACCCTGCAACGCCGCGCCCAGTCTACGACATAGTGACGCAGTTCTATATGGTGAAGTTTTTTGCGAAGGAAAACGCATGATAATCGCGGTGGTTTTCGAAACCACTTCGTGTGTTTTCGTATGTGGGTATCCGCTGCCGCTACTAAATAAAAGCAACGCAAGTATTTCCGCTATTTTCCCGCTACTTACCCTCGGCGTCCAATGTATCTGGGGATGATGGGATATTTAAGTTCCTCCACTTTAGCCTACGTGCTGCATAAAATGCAACACAAGTTGCAGCCAAGATAACTGATATCGTTTCTGACATTAACATTAGGTGGACTTATAGGGTACTTAAAGAAACAAGTGATCGATCACCACTGCGCATGCCCATAAACGAAACATTATTTATGCGCAATGCGCAGTGACGACTCCTCATTTCATTTGGGGCCCTTAACTGCATGGGTACCCTACTCTAAAACTGCATATTATGTACGTTCACGTAAATCGTCTGGAAGGCAAAAATTTTTAAAAAAGATTCTTCTACGAGAACAGCTTTGTGTTGGAAACATCCACGATTTCCAAACTTAAGCTTACTCTACTTACTGTCACTGGGTTGATTTTCCTTGTGCCTTCCTCTGCCGAATATATCGCATCAGATATTGATTTCACAACAGGCTGATATCCTTTTTTATGAGGGGGGGATATGTTTAAAAAATAGGAGGATTTATCATCTGTGGATGCGTAAAATATTACCATTTGTCTCACGTGGAATGTAGCATACGCCGAGTATACGGAAGTGGAGAAACACAACACGCAGAACTCCCCTCCTCTCCTCCATGCCATATAACAACTAAAGGCAATCGTCAACGAAGGCAACGCTTAAAACCAGCAGGCTTACACCTCGCATGTGAAACGGTATAATTAAATCCCATTCGACGTGCAGTTTCAGCTAAAATAGTTTAACCTTGACAGAAATGCGTCGCCCACGACTGCTTCACATCGTACGTACTAAACAGAAACAAAACAAAAAGTGCTTCTGTCCTGTGAAATGACCATGGAGACATTTTGTTGTGCTTCCAATATCCCTGTTCGTATTCTGCACGATACAACCTGCCGTTTACATACCACAAAAAGTACAATTAAATTAAGAAATTGAAATATATCATCAGCTCGCATACAGTAACCTTGCGTCTGCTTGTACAATATGCAGATACCGTCAGGACCGGCGACAGAAATTAGATAGACGGACCTGGGGATGGGTCATGCCCGGGCCCCCTTCTCACGTCTCGATAACACAGTCAAAGTATTTCTTCTTTATACGATTACGACAGGCCCTGGGTCCCGCTGGTCCCTGAAGTAGCCCCTGCCCCGGCGCCATCCACGGCCGCCCCACCTTCTCGCCGGCCCTGGATACCATCCCCGTTGTTCATGTTGTTCGCTATCATATACGCGTTAGGCAAAACGTTGAAAAGTACACGGATGTGTACACACAAAAATACACACAAAAATGTATATATATATATGGATAGACATGTCTGAATGAATGGCAAGAAAATGAAATAACGAAGAAGAAACAAATGTTTTGTCGGTGTCTCGCTTCCCCTAGCGGAAATACTTTTTCCGCTAGCAGTTTACAAATTTAGAATGGCCGCCATACTCCGCTACTTCACTGATCGCCTTACTGAAGCGAATTACTTACTATAGCGAATACGGTACCAGTGTTGTACCCTATGGCGGCGTTACTAGTAGCGCTGCTAGATACAGCTTGGGACAGGGTTTATGGAACATAGGGGTGTCGCGTTTCTTCATTGGAGCGACACCCTGTAGCAGCAAACAGGAGCGGACAGGAGCGGAGATGGATCGAAATGCCGATCACCCGTTTCTTATGCGATCTCTTCCTGATGGCTAGCACGGGGTCGCTCCAATTAAGAAATACGCCAGCGCCGTGTTCCGTAAACTTTTGTCCCAAGCTGTTAAACAAAGCTTTTGTTTTCTTTGTAGTTCCCCACGCAGTGACATATGCACCACAACGTTCCGGCATGCTGCAGTCGAAATTGACCAGCATTTCTAGGGCCCCAACAAGTCGATTCCAACAACGTTCTCCGCGAACTATGAGCCTTACATGTAACTGGCTGACGTGGTGCTACGCCTCGCACGAGAGCATGCAACGCCTCGCTGCCAGAGGTGGGCAAATGCCCTCACGATTTTTGCCCTCACCTCAATTTCCATCCCATTTTTTTGCTCATCTCACCTCACCTCATTTTTTTGGAGCGACTTCGTTCCTCCCCTCACCTCACCTCACCTCAACCCCATTCTAAAATTATTTTCCTTACCTCACTCACCTCAGTTTGTTTCTGAAAGATGTTCCTCACCTCACCTCACCTCAACCTTCTTTCTAAAATATATTCACCTCATCTCACTTCAACCTACTTGTTATATTTTTTTGCCTCGTCTCACCTTGACCTGTTTCTGTAAAGCGTTTTCACTTCACAATTGCTCTTCCTGTTAGCTGTCGTTCATAGCCACAGATGCTGCGCGGCGCTAGCACGAAATCAAAAAGGATTCGGAGCGGGTAGGTGTACCGTTGTAGCTGGCTTTTTGCTGCTTCGTTTCTTGATTACTGACAACAAGTTACAAGTACCCACAACTAAGATTCATTACCTTGCTTGGTTCGTCCTTGTTGCAACAAATATTCACTACATGTACAATCAGTAAAAATTGGACGTACGGCACATGCAGGGCCGGCGATCGGGGTAGGTGAGAAGGCGACCTCCTTAGGCCCCGCGCTTACATATAGGCCCGGCGCACGAAGCCCTCAACCAGGGATTACTTTTTTTTAAAATATCAAGTATGCGCTTAATCGCACGCAAATGAGAGAAGAATGTGTTATGTGCCATTCCGTCATATATGATGAGAAAAAGTCCAGCTTTTAAGAAAAATCCGCCAATCCTGCAAGCTATACCGAGGATTTCGCCCCCTTTTCTCCTGCTGCCATTTCGTGTACCGCTAAAATCTCCCAGTGCGAAAATCTTATCATTTCTTATCTTTTCATTACTGCTGGTGTGAGACAGGCCCCCCGATGTGCCTTTGCCTCAGGCCCTACACGCCCCTAGCACCGGCCGTGGGTACATGGGTAGAGAAGTTGCACAAACCGAGCAATTTTGAGTTGTTTGTTTTTTATACTGGCAAAACAGGAATGGCGTTTATCGAGTATCTCTCAAGCGAGAATAATAATGGAGCTGTGGAAATCGTTTTCGGGATGGTATATGCAGCTGTACTTCGAATTACTTGTACATTTTGTATTTTTGCTGTTATGACTTTATATTATCGATCAATATTATTTAAATAGCAGACATATTCATTTGCGGCCGGAATTCGGTGACATTTTCTTCAAGTCCCTTGTTTTGAAGCATTCAGGTAGACGTGCTGTATGATTTCTAATGACTTATGTAGTGTTGATCTAACCACTTAAAGCACACAGAGCTATATTGACTTGTTCATGTGTCTCACATCATGTATGTGACTCAACCTGAGATTGATTGTATTGAAATCTAAGCTAAATACATAAAGCACACATAAGCTATATTCACTTGTACATGTATCTGATCTGACACGTCTATCATGTATTTGACTCAACTGAAAGTCTTAAACTAACGGGCTTACAGCGAACACATTTTAGTGTAGAGAGCCTAATGCTTACAGTACAAAAACATTTCTGCTACCTTGGTAATAGAAACAAGTCGATCTCGGTGCCCTTTTAAGCGATCGCGCAATTGAAAATAGCCGCTCCACATCTCCTCACCTGCCTTTAAAAAATTTTTCGTCACCTCACCTCACCTCACCTCAATCTCAATTTCGGAAATTCTTCCTCACTTACCTCACCTCAACCTCCTTCTCCAAAATTTATCTCACCTCACCTCACCTCACCTCAACTTCCCTCTCGAAACATTTTCCTCACCTCACCTCACCTCAATCTCTCACTTGAGAATTTTTCCTCACCTCACCTCACCTCAATGTGCGTGAGGTGAGGGTCCGGGCACCCTCACCCTCATTTGCCCTAGTGAGGATGTCCGCCTGTGCTCGCTGCAGAGTGCCTCCAAAACAACCATAATTCAGGCGCACGCTAAATGGACGGTCGCATACGGAAACACATCTATGAATCAAATACCAGTATGCTCGGCATCGGCCGACCATCCCCAACAGGAGGAGTGAGAGGGCGGCGTGCGGACGAAAAATGCTTTGGGCACGTTAAGCAGCGGCTCTGCAAAGTGCGCTCCATTCCCTCTGTCCCTGTCGCTTCGGAGCCTCTGGGCGCGTTTAGTAGCGGCTCCAGAGCGCAGGGAACGCGCTCCCTTTTACTGAACGGTATCATTCCTTTTCCCGAGCTCTTGATGCAGCTCTTGATGCACTCTGATGCTCCAGCTTGCAGGTCGGAGCGCGCAAGTGGAGCTCTGGCTTCGTGACGTATGGAGGAACCGGAAAACCAATGAGACGCCCTGGAAACTCCGATGTGGCGCGTATCGCGCTCGTGGCTCTGAAAAGACCGTTTAGTAGAAGCACCAGAGTACGAGGGACAGAGTACACCGAGCGCGTTGGGTAGAGCCGCTACTTAACGCGCCCTCTGCTAAACGGGTTTTTAAAGCGACTATGAAATTTCTCAAACTCCCCATATTTTTTTTTGCTGGAGGCGGTTCTTTCCGCCGAGAAACTAATATGCAGGAAATTTATACGGGCGAAACCGCTCCACTCTGTTAAAAGCGCGCCCCTCAAGCTTCCCTTCCGCATCTCTCCTCTCCCACGCGCATTCTCTTGTGGATCGAGCAACTATGCGGGCTGTGTTGCTGGACCCCGTTACGTCACCGGTATGGTGCAATACCAAGCAATGCTCACCATAGCCAGCTGTGAGCGCGGTGGCGCCTGCCAGTCGCACTTACCAGGTCCTTTGTCGCGTTTGAGGGCTGAAGCATTACGTTTCTCTTCGTTGCATGCATTCGGATAACACGCTATAATGAAGAGCTTTTTGTGTATGAATGTATGCTTTTCTACACTTGCGCTGGCGGGTATGACATGTGAGTTGTACATTTTCGTCGAATGCAATCGTCTTCTGCTCGAGGGACTGATGAACACAAGTTCTTGGGTGTGCCCCTGCGTGCTCTGCGTGGCCCCAGCAGCCGCGATGGCACAGATGTGCTGGAAGACACACGTGCTGCGCAGACGCGCAGCCTCTTTGTCGCTGTAGGCCGCAGCAGGCTCTCTGGGGTTGCGGTCTTGTTGGGTCATCCCCAGGAAGGTGGCAGCCATACTGTCTGGGTCTGCACCACCCGATCGCTTGAGCTGGTGATGCCACCTCGCGTAGGACACAGAGCATGCCGTCGTGTCCCCGACATGCGTGGTCGAAGGAGACGCCGACCGGCGTTAAGAAGGAGGGGCTAGACCAGTCGCTGCAGCACTCGTCCCGTCTGTTCCCAGAACGGGAGTGGGGGGGGGGGGGGGGGGGAACCATCCCTGGGTTGTGATATGCTGTCAAGGAGCCCGCAAGCAGATGTGCGGAAGCACGGCATGGTTAACGAACGCGCAAACTGTATGCATGCGACCGCCGTCCCGCTTCTCGTGCTCCGCCGCGGGTGGAACAAACTTTCCTAGCACGCCGCCTCGGTTATGAACCGTCCGAGTTCTGGCTCTCTGGACACATCGCCGGCCTCAGAGTCGGCCCCCTTATTGCGTTCATGGTAGCAATTTTAATCACCAACATGAACGGTACCAGCCTCCTCCCCCGTTTCCATGCGGCGGATTCGATATGTCAGGCGGGATACCCAAGACACTACTCGAAATGACCCCTCCCAACGCTGAGCCAACGACGCTGCGAAACCCATCGCACCATCGCTTAATGGATCCGTTCGGCTTATGATCAAATCCCCTACTTCGTGCGACAGGGCATGATGGCCCTTATCGGACTGAAGCGCCTGATCAGTGCGAGCGACGTCTAGGATCTCTCTTGCGCAAGTCACCACGTCCGAGAGCCGTCTACGCAACTCGCTCGCGTACTTCGACAGGCTACGAGCAATTGAAGTGGTCTGTCTCAGCACGTTCTCCATCGGAAAACTAATCTCTTTCTCGAAGTTCAGGTACACTGGAGAGAACCCTGTTGGCCTATTCACCGTCGTCCAGGTTGCGAAGGCCAACTCAGGTAGACTCTCATCCCAATCCTTATGCTTGTAGGTTAGTCCCACCAGGATGCTCTTAAGGTTGCGATTCACCCTTTCAGTGATATTCGCCTGGGGAAGATACGGAGTCATTCTCTGGTGCCGTGTCCCTAGGGCAGCACAGGAGTCGACGAACACTCTACCTGTGAAGTAGGAAGCATTGTCAGTAATCAGCTGGGGGGGGGGGACGGAGAGCCAAACTGTGAGATTGTCTCCTGCAGCCGGTCTCATATCCGTTCCGACCAGGGTTGCGGAGTTGCCGCTCCGGGGTTGGAATGATTCCGGAATCGTTCCAGATTTATCAGAGCCCGGAATGGAATTGGAATGGAATGGCGGAAACTGTCCTAGGAATGGAATGGAATGGTGGAAATGGAATGGAATGGAAGGGAATTAGGCATTTTTGCGCAGCCGGAATCAAATTGGAATGGACTGGTCTGGGTGCCACACGGTCAAGGGCGAAATAACATTGTCTTTTTGCGTTTTCCGTGACGGGCAATGTCAATCTTCTCTGTAGCACTGCTGGGATACCCAGCACGGTTATCGGTTCGTTTTCTTTTATTGATGCAATTAAAGGAATGCAATAAGGTTGCCAAGCCATTCCAGGAGTGGGAATTGGCCATACCTTTTCATTCCGAGGAATTGAAAGCAATGGAATTATCATAAATCTCCATTCCTCGGAATGGAATTGGAATGGAATGGAATTGGTGATCCATTCTGCAACCCTGGTTCCGACACCAGCTTCCTACGCGGGAATAGCTCCACCCACTTAAAGAAGTGATCAGTGACCACCAACAGGTACTGGTTCCCGCGTGGACTTCTCTGAAATGGCCCCTGTAGCGGCATTGCTATCGCTCGCCTTCATCGCCACCTTCATCTACAGGTACCTTCTCACGCGCCATAATAAACCATTCGTCCCTTTACCGTCTTCACTGCTTGCCGGTCTTTCCATACTTAGCGCTCCACAAACTGGTGAGCCGAACCGAACATTCCCTTCCTACCAATGCTTCCGACTCCCGGCGGCTCCAGGGCACCGACGTCTCGGGCTCCACCATCGCTCGGGTTGGCGTCCGCTTTCCCCCATTTTTCGCCGCTCATCCGGACCTATGGCTCCTGATAGCCGACAGCCAATTCGCTTTAGCCGGCGTCACTCAAGAGACCACCAAATTCCATCACATCGTCAGCAACCTGCCGCCAGAAGTCGCGATCGAGGTCATGGATATTTTGACTGCTCCGCCCACACCCAACCCATACGACGTTATTCGTAAGGCTGTCACGGACCGAATAATGGCCTCGGAGCGCGAGCGTTTGCGACTACTGCTCTCGGCCGAAGAACTTGGCGATCGCAAGCCTAGCCAATTTCTCCGCCACATGCATAGCCTTCAAGGTATACGCGGCTCCCAACCTTTGATCAATCACTCCTTAAGGAACTTTTCCTTAACCGGCTACCACCCCAGACTCGTATGGTGCTCGCGGCCCTGCACAAATCTGCCCTCGAGGCCCTTGCTGACGTCGCAGACAGAATAACCGAGGTATGGCGAGCCACTATTGCTGATATTCCGACTACGACTTCCTCTCCGCCTGCTCCTGCGCCCATCCCTCTGGTGCCGGAAGCGCCCACCTCAGGAAAGGATTCGGTTGCGCAGCTTCGCGAGGAAGTTCAAGAGCTGCGTCACTTCATCGAAGAACGCCTTACATGCGGAGTTTCCCAAGATCCTCGCCCTCGCCCCCCGTCTGCTCAGCGAACTTTCCGCCCTCGATTTAGGAGCCCTCGCCGCTCCCGCTCGCCATCCCCTGACTCGAGGCGCCCGTCCGACCCGCCCGCTGACTGCCCGTATTGCTGGTACCACTACAACTTCGGTGCCTCTGCACGCAAGTGCACTCCGCCATGCCAGTGGCCGGGAAACGGCGCGGGGCGTCGTTAGCGGCGACAGGCGACACCCCCAAGCCCTCACCCAGTCGCCTCTTCTACGTGACGGACCGGAACTCGAAACTCAAGATACTTGGCGACACCGGTGCCGCAGTCAGCGTTCTTCCCGCAACGACTGCCCAGCGTCATCAGAACCCCATCTGGTTCCTGACTGCGGTGAACAACACGGGCATCCCGATGTTCGGACAAAAATCTCTTACCATCGATCTTGGCCTCCGGCGGTAGTTCAAATGGCTCTTCAACATCGCCTCCGTCAACCAGTCCATCCTCGGCGCAGACTTTTTGGACCACTTTGGCCTCTTAGTGGACCTCGCCCGGCGCCGTCTCGTCGACTCGACTACCTCCCTCGCGGTGCACGGGATTACTGCTCACTCGGCCCCCTTTTTTCAAGCCGAGCCTCACTCCGCACTCGAGTCTCCTTATGCCGACCTCCTGAAGGATTTCCCGTCCCTCACGCAGCCCACCGACTAGTCCAAGCCCGTAAACATGATGTAGTCCATCGCATCATAACCTCCGGCCAACCAGTCTCGTCTCGTTTCCGTCGTTTAGCTCCTAAGAAGCCAGTAATTGCCAACGCAGAATTCCAACACATCATGGACATCGGGGTGGTGAGACCATCCTCGAGCAACTGGTCGTCACCACTGCACATGGTCCCCAAGAAGACCGGGGACTGGCGACCATGTGGTGACTATCGCGCGCTCAACCTTTCCACGCTACCCGATCGCTACCCTCTGCCCAACATTCAAGACTTTGCCGTAAACCTCCAAGGTGCTACCCTCTTCTCCAAAATACACTTAACAAAGGCCTACCACCAAATTCCTATGGCTCGCGAAGATGTTCACAAGACAGCTGTGACAACTCCATTTGGGTTATTTGAGTTCGTTCAAATGCCCTTCGGACTCAAGAACGCAGCTCAAACATTTCAACGATTTATTGATTCTATCGTCAGGGGCCTTCCGTTCGTGTTTGCGTACATGGACGACCTCCTGGTTGCCAGCACGAGCCCCGACCAACATCGCCTCCACCTGCGCCAGTTGCTCGCTCGATTGGAAGAATACGGCATCATCATCAACGTCCAAAAGTGCCAGTTCGGGGTAGATTCCTTGGAATTTCTGGGACACCTCCTTGACCACCACGGTATCAAGCCGTTACCCTCAAAAGTCAAGGTAGTGCGAGACTTCGCGAGACCAACCACTCTTCGCCAGCTCTGCCGCTACCTCGGCCTGCTAAACTTCTACCGGCGTTTTATTCCGAACTGTGCGTCTCTGCTCGCCCCCCTTGAAGCCCTCCTTCGTACACCCCAGAAGGCCACCGAATCTACTAGTGTCGCTTGATCAGAAGACGCGGAGGAAGCCTTTCTCGCAGCCAAGGAAGCTCTTGCAAACGCTGTTATGCTGGTCTACCCGCGCCATGATGCTCCTACGTCCCTGGCTGTCGACGCGTCAGGATCGGCTATCGTGAACGTCCTTCAACAGTTCTTCGACAATCAATGGCAACCCCTCGCCTTTTCGGTGAAGCTCACGCCCACTCAACAACTATACAGTGCCATTGGCCGTGAGCTCTTTGCAGCGTTCGCTGCCGTCAGGAGGGTCGCCCATTCATACTGTTCGCGGACCACAAGCCCGTGTTCCACGCATTTCGGGCTGCTGGCCAGCACCACTCGCTACGCGAGATCCGCCAGCTGTCTTTCCTCGCGGAGTTCCAGGCAACGTTCGAGCACATCAGCGGGAAAAACAACGTCCCTGCGGACACATTCAGCCGTATCTCCGCATTTCCACCAGACATATTTACCTTGGAGCGCCTTGCGCAAGAGCAGCGCCACGACGGCGACCTCAGGTCACTCCGCACGTCCCATCAAACGTCGGCAAACTCCCGGCTGACCTCTTCACCTACACCCACAACCCATGGGACCGCTCCTACTATGTCTCCTTACCTCGAGACATTTACAAGTCCATCAGGCCAAGTCCTCCACGATACCTTTCATCTCGCCGCTCCTACGTCCCAAACACTTTGTCCACAGCGTCTCACGTATTACTCCATGTCCCTTCCCCTCGCAGATGCCTGGACGCCCCGTACTCGGGACCCTACAGAGTCCTCTCCCGCACTGAGAAGACGCTGGTCCTCGACGTCGAAGGCCACGCGGAAACAGTTTCTGTCGATCGCGTAAAGCCCGCTTTCTCCGCCAACGACAGCATCTCCTCCCTCAAGCCATTCGATGCCTTGCTTCCACCACCCGCCTCGGCCTCAACTACAGCCTTTCCCAGGCGCGTCTCCTGGACTCCAGCTCTTGCGACGCGTCCACAACGCATCTGACGGCGGGGGGACTCCTGTAGCGACATCGCTATCGCTCGCCTTCATCGCCACCTTCATCTACAGGCACCTTCTCACGCGCCATAATAAACCATTCGTTCCTTTACCGTCTTCACCGCTGGCCGGTCCTTCCTCACTTAGCGCTCCACAGTCCAATCACGTCACACGCTACGATATGCCAGGGGTACTTACTAACTACCGGTTGCAACGTGGCAGGAGGCTTACAAGCTCGAGGTTTTGGCTTCTGACATAAAGGGCAGCTACGGGTAGAGCGCATAACATCCTGCATCAGTTACAGCACGACATAACTTATAATAAGTCATGCTGCCGCTGCCGTGACTCGCCAGCTCTGAGTTATGGAAGTACCGCATAAATACCTTTCGCAGTCTCCTTGTAGCCACTACTTTGAAAGGGGAAACACTCTCGTCCTCTTTGTCTAATCCGCGGGTAGGTATCGCAGAAAGAACCCATTGTCACTCAACAAGTATGAGTCCAGGCAGCCATCAAAATCCCTGTCAACGTTCCCGTTGTCAGCTGCACAATTGTCCACCAGCTTTCCAAACACCCAACCCGTCTGATCCCCGTGCCTCCAAGAGCTCTACCCTACTTACTACCGTTCCCCAAGTCAAGCAGTTACCCGCGGGATTCTAACCACTCGCCGTCACGATATGTCCCTCAAGAGTCTGGCTATACTCTACAACCATTCCGAAGACTTAAGCATTTACCTGTGTGTCAGTCTCTGTTTCACCCTCCTCGCTTTCCGCAAGAGAGTCTGATCGTCCCCCATGTACGGACTCTGACTGTACGATCGGGCCAGCATTATACTCACCTCCGAGAGTAGCTCTGCCATCCCAATCGGATTCCTTCTGTGGCGGCATTGCCAGCGCCATCACATCAAGGCGCGAATAATAAATAGCCTTGCCTCGCTCGGCCCGAGCTCTCGCTCTGACCTGGCAATTCCACCGCCATGTTGTTGTCTGGTCTCGTTAGTCTTCAGTAGCACTACAGTGGTGACCCGAACAATACCTTGGACAATACCTGACGGACCTGGACATGGCAGTCGTCAGTTCCTCCGGCTTCTCGGAACTGCCCGCTCCGCCTGTGTCCCAGGTCAGCTTCGAAAGCTCCGCCCACGCCTTGTCTCAGCAGGTTCGTCACCTTACCCAGTTGGTCGCAAACCTTTTATGCCGACCAAGATCATCAACTTCCTGCCGCGCTGACCATCGCGCAGACTCCCCATCGGTTCCTGCGCGTTCCTGCTCCCGAACCTCCAGCAGAATTTGTCACTACCACCACCGTTTCGGCGCCGATGCACGACGCTGCCTCCTACCTTGCTCGTGGTCGCGACAGCCGAAAACCTTTTCCACGATAAGAGCGCCCGAGTCCACCAGCAGCCGCCTTTTCCACATCATTGACCGTACCACCGGGATGCGCTTCCTCGTTGATACGGGCGCGGAAGTAAGCGTCATACCCGCCGACAAATTTTCACGCCGACCCCGACAGCAGTGCTTCAGCCTAAGAGCCGCCAACGCCTCTACCATACCCGTTTACGGCCAACGGTCTCTAACCCTCAACATCGGGCTCCGAAGAGATTTTAAGTGGCTTTTTCTTGTCGCCGACGTCACCCAAGCAATCCTCGGAGCAGACTTTCTCAACAGTTTCAAGCTGCTCGTCGACGTCAACGGCAGGCGCCTCATTGATCGCTCAACGTCCCTGTCAGTCTGCGGCCTTAACCTCCCTGCACCACCATCCCGCGTACTATCTTGCACTGCGCCGGACGTCCCCTTCGCCTCTATACTGAAGGATTTCCCTGCGTTGACTCAACCACCCGACTGGACGAAACCGGTACAACACGACGTTGTTCACCACGTTTCCACCCGTGGCCCACCAGTTCACTTCCGCCCGCGGCGCCTCGCACCCGAAAAGTTCCGCGTGGCAAAGGCAGAATTTGACCACATGCTTGAACTTGGTATCATCAGGCCATCATCCAGTACGTGGGCTTCGCCGCTGCACATGGTGCCAAAGAAGACCGGGGACTGGCGCCCGTGCGGCGACTATCGCGCATTGAACAAAGCAACCATCCCCGACCGCTATCCCATCCCGCACATCTTGGACTTCTCAGCTCATCTGGAAGGCGCCACCACGTTCTCGAAAATAGATCTCGTCCGCGCTTACCATCAGATTCCTATGGCAGAGGAGGATATACCAAAAACCGCCATCACGACCCCATTTGGCCTGTTTGAGTTCCTTCGAATGCCCTTTGGCTTGCGGAACGCTGCCCAGACTTTTCAGAGGTTCATCGACAACATCATTCGCGGATTACCATTTGTCTACGCGTACATGGATGACCTCCTCGTCGCAAGCCGCTCCCCAACAGAGCACGAACATCATCTTCGGGCACTCTTTACCCGCTTACAACAGAGCGGCATCATTATCAACGCCGCTAAGAGCGAATTCGGAGTCGGAGAACTCGACTTCCTTGGCCACCATGTCAACAGCCAGGGCATCATGCCTTTACCATCCCGAGTCGCTGCCATTCAAGACTTCCCGCAGCCCGTTTCCGTGACCAATCTACGACAATTCTTGGGGCTGGCAGCCATGCTGCATGGGGCTGGCAGCTGGGGCATGCGCAGCCAAACTGAGTCCCCTCGAGGCTCTGCTCTGCACCAAGCGCTCGAAACACTCTGTGCTGGTTTGGACCCCTGAAGCGGCAGCTGCCTTCCAGGCAATCAAACAGGCAATCGCTTCGTCGTCCCTTCTATGCCATCCTCAACACGACGCCCCAACGTCCATCATGGTCGATGCATCCAGCACAGCTGTCGGCGCCGTCCTCCAACAACGTATCTCTGGCGCTTGGCGCCCTCTAGCATTCTTTTCACGCAAGCTGAAGCCCCAGGAGACTCGCTACAGTGCCTTCGGTCGCGAGCTCCTGGCCATATATCTCACCGTCAAGCACTTTCGCCATTTCTTGGAGGGCCGACAATTCACTGTATTCACCGATCATAAGCCCCTCGTCTACGCATTTTCTTCATGCAGCACAAGCTACACCCCTCGTGAGACCCGCCACCTCGCATTCATCTCGGAGTTCACCACAGACGTTCAGCACATCAGTGGTGCAGATAATGTGGTGGCGGACGCTCTCAGTCGCGTCAACTTCATTGGGACATCCTGTCAGTCTTCGCTCCTCGACGCACTGGCTCAGGCCCAATCATCCGATCAAGAACTCGCATCTTTCAGAAGTGACCCTTCGTCTTCCTTAACCATAGACGATGTCGACCTGCCAGGCGCTACACAGCCTGTCGCGTGCGACACGTCACAAGGTCGACCCCGCCCATTTGTTCCGGCGGCACTTCGACGAGAAGTCTTCTCGACCTATCATTCATTGTCCCATCCTGGCATACGCGCAACTCAAGAACTCATTTCTCGGCGCTACGTCTGGCCCTTCATGAACAAGGACATCAAGCGCTGGGTTCAAGCCTGCATTCCGTGTCAGCGGACTAAGGTTCACAGGCACACCCGCCTCCATCCTTCTCAGTTTCCCGCGCCAGACAGCCGCTTCGCTCACATCCACATCGACTTGGTGGGACCACTCCCAATATCATCCGGCTATCGTTACATCTTCACCATCATTGACCGCTTCACCCGTTGGCCCGAGGCTGTACCGGTACCCGACGCCACTGCATCCACAGTTGCAGCCGCCCTCTTGAACACCTGGGTGTCGCGCTTCGGTGTACCGTCTATCATCACGTCAGACCGAGGTCCCCAGTTCGAGTCCGCCCTCTTCTCTAGACTCGTCAACACTATGGGCTGCAAGCGGATTCGAACGACTGCCTACCACCCGGCGTCAAACGGCCTCGTGGAGCGCTTCCACCGACAGCTCAAGGTTGCCCTCCGGGCTGCTCCCGAAACACCCTGGCCAGAAGTCATACCGCTCGCGCTCCTGGGGATCCGTTCCACCTTCAAACCTGACATAGGCTGCTCCGTCGCCGAGATGGTATACGGCACGTCCCTACGCCTCCCCGGAGATCTCATTTGCCGGTTGCCAGGCAGCACTGCTCTCTCACCACCTGACTACGTTTCGCGGCTCCGCCGTACTATGGCCGCCCTTCGTCCAGCAACATCTGGGCCCTCGCGTGTGTCCTCGGCCTTCCAGCATCCCGACCTCGCCTCCTGCACACACGTCTTTGTGCGCTGTGACGCTATACGGAAGCCCCTGCAACCGCCCTACACAGGCCCTCACCTCGTGCTGCGCCGTTCACCCAACTTTTACACCATTCAGCTGAACGGCCGCGAGGACACTGTTGCCTTAGAACGGCTTAAACCGGCATACGTCGACGCTGTACCACCGTTGCCGCCCTCCTTCTCCGTGGAGCTACTCTACGACTCACCCTCCACGGCAAGCTGTCCGCTCACTACTCCAACTACTCTTCCCCCACCGTCGCCTCCTCGGCTGTCTACCCGACTCAGACCGCCCCGACAAGTCACTTGGGCTCCCAAGCTCGTTTCTATTCGCCAGCTTCCAGCGCTTGGCTAGGGGGGAGGCCCTGTGGCGGCATTGCCAGCGCCATCACATCAAGGCGCGAATAATAAATAGCCTTGCCTCGCTCGGCCCGAGCTCTCGCTCTGACCTGGCAATTCCACCGCCATGTTGTTGTCTGGTCTCGTTAGTCTTCAGTAGCACTACACTTCTGTGCATTTGAACAGCGGCAACGTAGTGGCGCACGAGACAACGCATAAGCCACGTTGTTCGTGCTACCGGTCAGGTACTGCACCTGATACCAATAACCTGCAGCGCTGACGCCCCGCGTGGTAACCTGCCAGACGGTTTCTTCAGCTGCTGCAGCTATGCGAGCGTCTGGTGGTCCGTCTGAATGGTGAAAGTCGTCCCGCCCAGATCAATGTCAAACTTTTTAAATCCGAACATCACCGCCAAGCACTCCCCAGTAACGGAGTAATTCCCTTCCGCCGGGGTTAGTTAACGACTCACTCATTGCTCACTCAACGACTGCTCACTAGCCCGGGAGTCGGCCTTACTATAGAGCTCCTGAATCACCCTTACGAACTCTATTAGCCTTTCATGAGCTTGCTGGGTACGACGAACCAATTCCTTGCGCACCCGCATCTCGTAATTGGCGGGGGGGGGGGGGGGGAAACTCCTCCAACCGCTGACTGAAGTGTGCCAACGAACTGAAAGGCTTCTGCAGCCTTCTCCAGCCCGCGGCATCCCCCACCAGTGTACCGGCACTCCCTTCCTTAACACTGTATCATTGGACACTCTGGATGCTGTCTGATAGGTTTCCAGTTCCAACAGAAAATCTGTGACCGACTTCCCGTAAGAATGTCCCAAGTAGGTAGGGACGGTCATACTCGGATGAAGCTCGGGAAGGGAATCAGGAATGCGACCTTGTTTGCACCGTATTCATCTGTTGCGTCATCGCGGCAACAAGGTTTGTCACCTGCAGCAAGACGTTAGTGGTAACCGCCGCCATCGTCTGGGGAGGATGGGATTGCGAATTTCGGCGATGGCGCCGTTCCCGTTTTGTTCTCCCGCGACTTCGGGGTTCACCCCATTATCGCCTGCCGCTGCTTCGTCACAGTCACCAGAAAACCGTGTAAGTACCATTTCGCAAGTGATTAACACCCACGAACCCCCAGAATTCTATCAGGGCCCTCAACAAGGCAAGCGCGCTCGGCGTCACCCCTGAATGACAAACGAAGGAACAGCCAACACGTTGGACGCGAGATATGGGCTAAAGCCTCCCAGTCGGTCTTTAACCCTTCCGTGGGCGCTCTAATAGTCAAAGCAGTTCCTTATTGCCGTATTGCGTTATTGCCAAACAAGAATGACTCGGACACAAGAGACGTGACTTACATTGGTTTTATCTTCCACCAAAGCAATTCCACACAAAACCACTAGGACCGCCCTTCACAGTCCGATTGTTTCTCCGTCCCGTTGTTTCCCCCCGCGTCCCCTCTCCTCCCAGGGTTCTCCTTTGACCTTGGGGACTTGCGGTCGCCCAAGGCCAATACGGAGTGTTAGCTCCTAGCTCAAGAACGAGGGGAAACGAAGGGACGAGGGAGGACCCACAAGTTGAAGTTGAATTAGGGGTTGTGATGTGATGGGCTCTGAAGTTGAATGGTGGGTTACACTCTTAGAGAAAAGGGAGTATGGAAAACTCCCTTGGGGGTGTTCACGCTCGTCACACATATGACTCCCTTTGGGGTGTTTACGCTACTCCCATTGTAGCCTGTAGCCTTGTACCTTGTAGGGTGTTTTCTTGACTCCCTTGCTAACGATGTTCCCTTGACTCCACTTCCCGAGGGGGGTCCCCTCGGCTCCCCTTTCTGAGGGTGTTCCCCTGACACCCTTCCGGCAGGTGTTCCCTTGACTGCCCTATAGGAGGGATTCACCTACGTCACTGAAATTATGCATGCTGGGACCGGTCGCCATGTTGTGGTACCATGCTGCGTACTTTCCCAAGGCTTACACTGTGATTTTTACCCGCTGATTCTTTCCACACAGGATTTTGTGACATTATCGGGTGCAATAGTTGCACTCAGATGAAGAAGCTGAAGGCTAGGAGGAATCAGCCAGACCCTCACTTCTTCAAAAAACCGAACTAAACGAGTGAAAAGACACGGGGGTTCTCAGAAAGGCGCTGCCGTGAATGGTTGTCACGCGTAAACAACAAGACCTCGGTCCAGACTTGGACAAGTACAAGGTTTGTTCACGGCACTTTATCTCAGGTAAGGGTAAATCTGAATGAGCATAAAATGAAACAGAGTGATGCCCAAGCGGATGCTTTGTTGCACCTTCACGCAATTTCGACTTTGGAACACGTCAAATGCAGTTTATACATTGCAGGATTCGAGGTAACTCGTTACAAGTAACTCGTTACTGTAACTAAGTTCCTTTTTTTTTCGGTAACTTGTAACTTAACTCGGTACTTTTGCGCCGCGGTAACTTTCAGAGGAACTCGTTCCTTTTTCAGGTAACTTTGCCAAAGTAACTTATGTTAAGTTCCAAGTTACTTTTAACTCGCTTTTTACTCAGGTCCACATATTTTCTTGCTTTCCTTCCCGTTCTTTCGTGGCATTGCCATAAAACGTGATATTCAATCAATGCCAGTATTTTATAGGGCTGTGCGAGTAGCAAAATTTTCGAGTTCGAGTCGAGTTCGAGTAATACCCAATCGCTGTTTCGAGTATCAAGTCGAGTTCGAGTAGTTGCTGTAGCACCACTTTTTGGCCAACTTCCCCTTAAAAATGTTCTTTTGTGCTACAGTTAACAAAAAATGAAACGAATGAAGATTATAAGAGCTTTATGAAAACAATGTGCCACCTAAGGACAGCATTGCTAAATGAATATTGCAACCATAAGAGATTTAAAAGTTATGCGTTGGAAAACTGGTCTTTCTGCAACGTGCGGTTTAACACATTTTTCGGTGGTTTGACAAATATTTTTTTTTGTGTGGCTGACAGTATCACTTCAAAATATGTTGCTATATAGGAAAATGTAGCCAAATGAATGCCCTATCGAATGATGTAAGTTTCATAAACAAAGCTATCAATGTATTCCTAAAATTGATTTTGGGAGACCAAAAAATTGGTGTAACAGTAGAAATCTCATGAAGATATGTCTGTATTTTGAACAAAAATATCAATCTATAAGTTCTAAAATATACAAAACGCGGCAATCTTTGTCAGAAATAATACCTGAAAATATCAACCCTTTGGATTAAGAAGTTAACGAGTTGTGGAAAATAACGTTAACACTGCATGTTGTTAATGTAACTGAGTGACAGAGTTCATTGAAGGAGTAAAACGGAAATTAACATAGTAATTTCCGCTGAAAACATTAGTTTCAGGCTCCACTTTCCTGTTGTACCACTTATTGCTATTTCACCACTCTTCCATTCGTCCCGGTTGGTTTTGAGACAGGAACAACAGCAATAGTGCAAGTTATATAGATGCCCACACATTCAGGACAAAAATCTGATTGTCTAACACCTTCAGAGTTGTTATTTGCGTTGTAACAAACGAAATCTAATTCAAATATGCTTCGAATGCGAGTATTGCGCATTTGCGAAAGAGGTCTGCCGCGGGAACGCGACGCCGCAACTAAGATAGAATTTCCACACTGCCTCCTTGGCACAGGGCCAACTTCATAAATCACTACCACAAGGAAAAGATCAAAGTAAAAATGGAACTCATTCTGTAGTGTTTATAGTATCTAACAAATGTGACCACTTGTACAAATCTACTTTAGGGACCGAGTAGCGCCGCTCATAAAGCGTCGATCACCGGTGATCAACTCTCTATGGGCGCGGTAAGGAAGAGTTCACACCGGAAATTTTCGTAGTCCTACACAAGGCTTCCAGCCCTTTTCGGTTGTGTGCAGATGCACTTTCTTCACTCTTGTCAGGCATCTCTGAGTTTTATGAACTAGTAGAACCGAAACAGACTCTCCGGCCGAAGAAACGAAACTACGAAGTGCGCTCCTCCCATGTCGGATACGCTTCCACGCGCGAGACGCCTCCATGGCCAGCAGTAGCCAGTTGAAGCCGGTTTGCCATTCATAGCCACTACTCAGTCTGTTGCCAAGTCGAGGTTAGCCGAAGCTAATAGTGAAAAGAAGATGGCGGAATTATGACAGCGATCGCGGCTGCGCCAAATGCGTGTTTCCAAATGGTGGAATGAATCGTTGTGACAGGTTATATCTTATATGTGATGGATTTTAACGTGGATCTAAATCGAGCTCGAAACGATATCGAGTACTCGGAAGTTGACGAGTCATCATTTGTCGAGTCGAGTTCGAGTCGAGTATAAGATCGACTCGACTCGAACTCGAAATTTCGAGTACTCGCACAGCCCTATCAGGAAGTAAGAGCCGCTGCCATTGAAATGAAGCTGAACCATTGTGCGCCCACAGGGAGCAAGATGTAAAGCGTTCGAATAGACCTCTACCAGAGAAAGGTCATCATGACAACTTGGTGGCGGGGTACAAGTTGCTTAGACACGCCGTCTTCCGCGAGGGACGTTAAATACGGGGTGTCATGTCATGAGCTTTCATCTCATGTAAAAGAACCCTCAGGTGGGCAAAAGCAATCCACAGACCGACCGCTGTGGCGTCGCTCATGATCTCAGTTGTCTCGTGACGTAAACACCCAATTATTATTAGTAGTAGTAGACAGACTGAAACCGAAACAAATCGGAAGGAGAGGGCTTGGTTCCACGAACGGGCACTTGTTCGCTGCCTCCCATTGAAAGAAAAGCAGGACCGAGGGTCGCGTCCCTTTAAGGGACCATATCGTAGTCCCCTCAAGACCGTGGCTTTCGGGCGCGACCTTGTTCACCTCTAGCTTAGAGCGTAGTTCAATTCTACCAAATTTGTGGCGCTGTCGAACACTATGACGCCATTTGTTTACAAACAGGGATATGTCTATTGTTGGACATAAACGAAAACGATGTAAGCGTGTTGCACTCCTCCGCAGGCAACTCAAGGTGTAACTCAACTGCTCACGCGCGCTGCACCTGCGTAATGCTATTTTGTGTTCGAACTAACTTGGAAGTAACTCGTTCTTTTTGTTAAGTAACTCAGTAACTGCGAGTTACATTCCAGGCTGAGGAACTTCGTTATTAACTTATTTACATCTTGCACGCGGTAACTTAACTTGTAACGAGTTCTTTTTGACGGGTAACTTCTCAATCTATGATACATTGTTGCTCGCAGTTCAGTGCAGTTATTTAGAGCGTTATATTTGCATTGTTAACACACATAGTTGTTTTTCTGTCCCCGCTCTAAAACTATGGCTTACAAACTGAGGCACAGTCAGGTATTTCTGCATTTTACTGTTGGGGCCCCTTTTTCTGTGTATTGTTGGGGCTGTCTTAGGAGGGCATTGTGGATACTGGGAAAATCCCTGGATTCAGTGATTCAAGTTGACCATCACCAACATAATGGTGCCCCATTCTGTATCGTTGAACACTCTGTGCGTGTTGCTGTAAATGCTCCTTTGTCCCATGTAAAGAATGATCTTCCACAGTTTGCATCTCGAGTAGTTTCAGCATCTCTTGCACGTTTGTACTGACTGTTCTTCCGCTCCCCTCTTACTACTATCATCTACACACTTCACAATTAAATACGTAACTGGACAATTTGCAGGATCTCCGTCACAACTCTTGGACGAATACAACCCTGATTGGGCACCTTGCCTGCACTTAGGCTATGACAGCAGAGGTGCTACCACTATTGGAAGCCGCTACAAAAGGCTCAAGCAGCGTCAGTCGGCTGTAGGCACAACTGCCACGGATGCAACACCGAGTTCAGTGTCATCAATTCTAGCCTCACCAGGCACTGAAGTCTTTCCACTATATAATTAGGAATTATCCTATGATATTTATGTCATTTCAGTCTAAGTTGATGACATTAACCAACAAATTTCAGAGCCTTTTGATGCTGATGCCCTTTCTGATGACATGCCAAATACGAGTACAAAGGTATATGCCCCTGAGCACCTGCATTGTGGTCATTGTATTTCACTAACATTGGACTAAAGTGACCATATTTTCAGGATCCTTGAAGTGACAACCACAGTGTATGTGTGTGTGTGCTGGGTACAATACTTCTGTAGTTTTGACATCTGCCGATATTTCCAATGTTCACATCCTGTTTGCAGAGACATTGTGTTTTTTCTTGTTTTTCCTATACAGATATCACAAGGGTGTACGAGACATCCGGAAGATCGTTAATAACTACTGATGGACTACCACCTCATGTTATTTTCTTTTTCTTTGCGCAGGTTGCCAAACTGGATTGGCATGTGCTGACATCAGAAGGATGGAAGAAGAGCTTGTGCACCACAGTGCAGAAACTTGCCAGCTTAGAGACGCTGCAAAGGCAACAAAATTCACAGAGGAGGCACTGCAAAGTGACGTACACTGAACTACCGTCATTTCTGGCCCTCATGCAAGTATTCAATATTTTGGAACAACACGTGCAGCAAACCTGTGCCAACACCTTAACAAGTTTTTAAGAAATCATGGAGTTCCTCAAGCGCCTAAGGCTACGGATTTGTATGCAAGGGCTCTCTTTACGTTCCACCGTTCACCAGGGGAAAGCGTCCATTGAGTGCTAATGAAGTTGAGCACACGAAACAGCTGGCAAACGTCCGGATTCATGTTGAAAGAGTGATCGGACTGGTTAGGAACAAGTACATGATTTTGAAACGTTGTCGACCGGGCATTGAGGGTATTGAGGGCATCTAAGGATGGTAAATCACCAATCGACAAAATTGCTGTCGTGTGCTATGCTCTGACGAATCTGTGTAACTCAGTGGTGCCTAGAGATTAATCTGGACATTGTTGCTCGTACTCTCAAATCTTGCTAGCTGGACACACAATTTGCGACTGTTTCGCTTGGAAATAATTATGCGGTGATGAATACAACAGGAGCGTACTGAATAAAGCTGTTGAATTCGACATGCCCACGTAAGTCTGAAACGCTGCGTCAGCCTTTTGGGCTTGAGGAGAAAGTGAATGTCCAAATTGCACAGTTACTTCCTTTTTTAGACGACATCACCAACGGTTGACCATGTCATCATTCGGTAGTGACGGTCACTCAGAACATGTGAAAATAGGGTGGCTGGTCGTAAAATAGTTAGCTGGCAACTAACATTCAGGTTTAACTCTAGAATGGTATGGATCGACAATCTTAGCCGGTTCCACATTGAAAACGTGGAATTTGCAATATAGAAAAGAGTGGAAAGTTGAAGTTGAAATTCTGGCGTCAGCACCTTTTTCCTGAGTGGTTCGAGTGAGTGCTATTCTTATTTTGACGTTAACAGACTTTTCTTGTAATAATATGCTGTCTTGAACTCTATGTGTGATGAAATGGTTTTTATGATTTGGCACCAATAAAGTCTGCATTGCCAACATATCGTACGTATTCGCCATTGACTTAATGCATGATGCATAATACACTCACAAACATCTGCTGCAACATAAGGCTTTAAGAGGGCATACCAGCTCTTCGTCCCGATGTATTTCCTGTGGAACAGTTTTTATGCTTTTTCTCGGTAACCACCGCGCAGATTTTGACGCGGGTAGTTTCATCATAAAGAGGAAGACGAGGTGGAGATATTTACACTACTAGATTTCTCATACATGTCGTATGTATTTTACGGCGACGCCACGGATGCGAAAAAAATACACAATTTTTCTCCTCCCTCTTTGAACAGGTTTTATTAAACTTCTATAGCCATTTCAAAAAAAACTTTCCATTTACTTTCTCTGGAAATATTTCAGGAATCGATAGACATGAAATTTATATGTCTACCACTTTCCGTTTTTATAAAAAAAAAGCATGAAACGTGAGTACGGATAAATACCGTCTCAAAGCCCCGTAAACCGCGTCATTTTGTGTCGCCCTCTAGCGCGTGCGTATGCGGCGCGCACGCGCACCATAGTGGTGGCTGTTACGAATGGTGTGGGAGTGTGGATGCTCAACCTACTTTCGAGTTGGGTTGTGCGCTTGGTCTGAGGAGGAGGAGGAGGAGGAGTGTCGTTGGGAGGAACCCGAGAGGTCTGCCTGCCTGATTAGGCGGCATGTTTCTCGGGAAGGGAAAGGTGGTGGAGAGGAGGAGAGGAAAGGGTGAAGTGGAAGACCGAGCGGAATCCGCTCGGGGGGAGGATAGCTGCGTCCATGGGCCGACTTCAGGGGAACTGTGCCGGCATACGCCTATTACACATCTGAGGGAAACCCAGGAAAAACCCCAGACGGCACAGCCGGCCCGCGGATTCGAACCGCAGACCTCCCAGTCTCCAAGCGCACGCGTTACCGCTGCGCCACCGGAGCTGGTGCGCTTGGTCTCGCTGCGATGGCTCGAGGATTTTGTGTACGGAAAGCATAAGCGGAAGAAGATGCTCATGGCGGATTTAGGTCGCACAGGTATTCGTGTTCAACGGTCTGGAAATTCATCTGTTGAAGGTGCAAATGAATTATGTAATGTTGCATGTTTGAGTGAAAGTCCTCCTGATATTAGCGCGTGTTCCGCTTCGACGAGTTCGGATCTCGTATCCATTAATGCTGACGCTATATAATTTTTCGAGCTGTTGTTTCTGATCCGGCCCTTCCTGTTGATGTTGGCGATAAAACTCAAACTGATACCTTCGTGCTTGACGGGCGACGTATTGTCGAGATTGAGCATTCATCTTTGCAAGCTTTGTCTGTACATAGTCCATTTGGTTGTGGCCTGGGTGATATGTACGTCATATCGGTACAACGGCGAGGTCTCTGTAGTTTTTTTGTGGTTGAAGTACAAGATGTGTCTCAGGGAAGATGTTGTCTCGACGGAGAAATCACCTGGACAGCTTGTCCAACAGCGCCTAGACGTGAATTCGGCAGCTGTAAGCGGAATTGTGTCCATAGGTTCTGGTTTCTCTGGTCTTTCTGAGTTTGTTGGTGCTCTCGATATACCCTGTATGGCTAGTGGCACATACAGTGCGTATCAGAAGAGCGTTGCGAAGGCAATCGACAAAACCGCTTGGGAAGAAATGAGAAAAGCAGGCCTTGAGGAAGCTCGTTTAGCTAGCGTGAACCTGTGGACGCCCATAGTTCACAGCGCCCAGCCGATCAGTTCACAGTTCCAGGCGATTTGCATCCTCCTCCTTGGAAAATATACAGATGACCCCTATGGACGACAGTTGCTATGCACATGTATACTTGTCTGTTGCCTACAATAAACCATAAGTTGTACTGTATATGTGTTGCTGAACTTTCTCGATGGCTGCGGGGGTTAGAGTACATAACATTGTGTTAGTATAGTGGTTTGGTATTCAATGTTGCATGAGAGGGAGAATGCAGTGTGCCGCAAATAGTCACATTTTGCTACTCCGGCAATGAGGGTTCGCAGGTTATAATAGGCCGTACAGACTCACCAATTTCCACATAATTACGAGCACATGCACAAAGCCACAATTTTTTTCACGTAAAGTCAGAGATAACAGAACTGCAGATAGCAATCAGTATTTCAGATCTAACGCTGCAATCTGTTAGTTTACATGCGTGTATTACAATGTCGAAAGCAATGTTGGAAGCTCATATATTCCACCACCACATTCTCTCTCTTTATGTGTGTGTGTCAAAGTTCATTTCCTTACTCACGATAAACAACAAATAAGAAACCACACCCAGTTACTCTGGAAAGAAAAGAGCACTGGGGAAAAGGCCCCTGAAGTAAACGCCGCACGAAACCTAGCGATCGGCACGAATATCAAACGCGTGCATTATGCAAGCTGTTCGGAATCTAACCTCAGTATCTCAATTGTATGTAGCGCAGCAATGTGATGTATGACTTGTGAGAAATCATAATCAATAAGCATTTTCCAATGCCTGATACGCCTAAGTTGCTGTTAACTATTCTTTAATTACTGTATATTATTTTACTGTTTGTTGCAATTTTCGTCTTATCCCCTTATTTTTACCCACTGGTTGAATTGTCCAATGAGCAACCGTCCGCACCCCCACTGACGATCCCACTTTCTTTTACGATTCACACTTCTGGATTAGAAATTAATCTTCCAACTTGGGAAGTGAAGAAATTAATCTTCCACCTTGAAGCGCTTCCCTTGTCATTAGAGGGTATTTCCACGGACATTTTCCCTCGAACGAAACGACCAATCCGAGTGCTAATTACAATTATAACAAGAAATACCGCATTGTAGAGGCGGTATCTTTATGAGCACAAGAAAACAAGATGTAGGCACCAGCATGCTTGGAAAGTTGCAGTAGCTGTTCCTCAGTACGTAATGTTGGGCTCTTTCCAATGATATCCGCCACCAACGCCTTTTTTGTACAGCTAGGACTTGCGAAAAGTAAATGCCCTCTGCAGGGATACAACTACTTTGGCCATTCCAGACCCAGGCTTGTTCATCTCTTCTTTCATTAGTTGCAGGCATAGGTCGGCGCGATCATGATCGCGGCAGCCTTGCCAGTGCTTCGTGATTGCACTCATGATCGCGATCATCAGGCTTTGATAAGGCATTGCGATCATGATTGCGCCGACCTATGGTTGCAGGTGTGTCTCGATAATTTTAACAAATGAATAAAAGTACGAGGCTTCACTGATGCATAGTCTGGAAGAACCCCGTCATAAACATTGGGGAGTGAGGCCAACATCCCTCCATGAAGGGAGTGCACGCAATAGGAAATCATCATGCACAACAGACATCCGTTCTGCTTTGGTACAGCTTGCACATATTTGCTTTACTTGTTTCACTTTACTACGCCCCTCGCTTCGATTTTGGAGGAGCAGCTGACTATATTTGTGTGCACAAACTCTGCTTTTGACGATGTACGAATAGCAGAAAACACTTGTATGTTATAGGAGGTAGTGATGACTCCATTCGATCTGCCACTCAGAACAGAAAGTCGCGGCGTTCTATCGAGCTATCTATCCAATGCTTCTATCGGGGCGTCTTCATTTGTTCCAAAACGAGAAACCGTTTATGAGAGTCACTGACACGATTGAAATTTTCTATTCGCTTGACCCGAACTCATCGCACATCATGATCATCAATAAGGCCCGATACCAATAGCACAAGAAGTGCGAGTTGCGTAGCAGCGGTTGTACGTGAGCAAAGAAAGGAAAGAAGAAAGAATACTTGAAAAAGAGGGAACCAATGAGAAAAGAAGGGGAACAGAAAGACAGGAGTGTTACGTAAATGAGACAGACGGACCGAGGCTCCAGATGACTAACCCCAACAAACTTTAATCAACAAGTGCCCAGAATCCCAACTCGAGCCAGGCGCCGCGCGCTCATCGCAATCCCATGCACCTGGCCGCCCATCGTCCTCCTCTAAGTTATGCAACGAGGAGTACATAGAACAGAGAAGGAATCAGTGTGGGCGACAGCGGAAATATGGACGTACAATAAAAAACGAGAAAAAGAAGAGCAAAAATAGCGTCCTTCCCAACGCCATTGCGCCATACCGTAGTTCTCGTGGCTAAAGGCAACCATAATACGACTTATGCGAATTACATATTCGAAGGCTAATCACGTACTCAAGCGCTGATAAGACACCGCCGGAAATAAGCAAATGGCGCGCCGTTGTAGCAGTTGGCGTTTGGTCACTCACAGAGCCTATCGCGATGTTCCAGATAACGTCGCTACAAGTAGATGCAAAACGCAAGGTTGCTTTCTTAGCGGTGAGGAAACATTAGGAAAAGTTATCGAAGTGTTATTTTTTACGACTTTATTGCTGTCGGACTGTATCTCATTCCCATATCATAATGGCCCACAACGCATGAAACTAATGGCAAGGTTCGCAGGAAACATTCAGGCACAATCAGCATTCGTATGAACATCTGGTTCCATACGAATAAAACTACGTTACATATAAAATTGATCTTTGTTATTTCTCCGCTCGACTTCAACGAGCCTCCGTTGAAAATTTTATTTTGCTGTCACATCAGTCACTGGCTTGGCCTTGTTAGGCGCATTACCCCTATGAATATATCAAACGCGACAGCAGATTCAAAACACGGATACAGGGAGGACACAGGGCACAGAAAAGAAAACACCAAATCAACAAGCCTACCTCCTTTGCCATAAGCACAATAGAGGGGATGCTGACGTGCATCCCCGGAACACTAATTTGTTCAACCTCAAGTATCTCTCGTGTCAGTCTGCTCTCACATGTATAAGTGACATCACGTTCCTGAACCAGCAGAACACAATTCGTACAACGCAACGCCAACCACCTGTGTTTTCCCACCTTCTACATTTCGACGTCCTGGGTCCTTGTAAACGACGTCGTCTGCATGGGCGTACTGAGAGGGGGCACGGCCCCCTTTGCCCCCTCTCGGTACGCCCATGTAGAAAAGTTTCACGTTAAGCTCCAAAGTCACTTGTGAAAATAGTGTGCTCTTTAGTAATAGGTCTTCATGATTATTCTCAGATGTTCTAATATGAACTTCTGACCACGCGCGGAGTCCGCAGCGTCCTGTCCAGAAAAAGAGGGGGGGGGGGTTGCACGCTTTGACCCCTGTGGCAGGACTTTGCCCCCCTTAGAAAAAATCCTGGGAACGCTCATGTTTGTCTGCATACTCAAAATATGGATGTTATGTTTGTAATCGCGAATTCCGCTGGTCGTGTTCGTGCAGCGCAGTTCAGTGTACCGGTGTGGGTTGAGTGTAGAAACGAACATAGAGTGAACGGAACGATCAATGAAACGCGGCGCACATTGCACTGAAGCGACAACTGTAACATGCACACTCCAGTCAGTGTAAGATTTTGTACACTACAACTACCAGACACAGTTGACTTGCGACGTAAAGCCCGGAATTATTAATTAAAAACTACCGCTGGAATTCGCCATAGACACTCCACTGATATTTGGCTCCTGTTGCTGGACTTGCACAAATCAGTTAGTTTGAGGGCTGGAAGCACGAGACACGGAAGAACAAAAAAATCTCTCTGATGATTTTTTTTTTCTTCCGTGTCTCCGGTTCCAGCCCGCAGTGTGCACCAGCTTGTCTGCGCTCTCACTTCTGTCACCTAGTTTGTGTGGAGCCGAAAAGCCCACCTTGTGAGCAATCTCATCCGTTACGAATAACGAAGATGAGATTTCTCGATAAGATCGTCTTTGTTCTTTCATGATGCCGACCTCCGATTGGCACGTTACAGCTTGAATTCGATAAATGCAGACTGGTGATAACAGTGGCGATACTATCTGTTATCACGAGTTACTAGTTAGATTGATATGCTGATTCATGGATCTTGATGGAGGTTGTGAAATATCGCGAAAATTAGCAATTTCATATCCTTGTCAGTATGATCAGAACCTGTATGCACGAGCCGGAATAAAGGTAGAAAACCTGGAAAACAGCAGCGGATTGTTCAGTCGGCTCTCGGGGTGAGATCCGCGTGGAGCACGGAGCGCTGCCATTTTCCTCTTTGCAGTCATGGGTACCTACCTGCTAACAACATTCGCGTTGTTTGTGTTTTGTGCGTCCGTTTTATTCCATTGCAGCGCTGCAGTTCAAGACCAGTTAAATGTTCGGACGGAAAACGGACTTGTGGAAGGGCAAAGGATTACGTACAACAGCAAAGAATTGGACGTATTCTACGGCATCCCATACGCTAAACCACCCGTCGGTGACCTCAGGTTTGAAAAACCACAGCCGCCAACATCGTGGACTGGAACTTTGAAAGCCACGCGTAAGCCAACTGCATGTCGACAAATCGATCTAGTTTTTGCCGAGAACATTACATTTAGTTATCAAAACTCATCCGAAGACTGTCTGTACCTGAACGTCATCAAGCCAGCGTGCTCAAATGGGACGACCTGCGAAGGACGTCTGCCTGTCATGGTTTTCATTCACGGCGGGGCGTTTCAGTGGGGAGATTCCAACTTAGTTTTCTACGATGGAAGGAACTTCGTGGCTACATCGGATGTTATATTTGTATCGTTCAACTACAGAGTTGGAGTGTTCGGCTTTTTGTCGACGGAAACTGAAGAACTTCCTGGCAATCTAGGACTCTGGGATCAAAACCTCGCACTGAAATGGGTGAAGAACAACATAGGTCACTTTGGGGGAGACCCAGAGGAGATCACTCTATGCGGACAAAGTGCAGGAGGAATATCCGTCGGCATGCATGCCCTTTCGGCTCACAGCAAAGGTCTGTTCAAGAGGATTATCATGCAGAGTGGTACAGCGCTCTCAGGAATACTGTCGCAATCGTACAAAAGTGTAGGCAAATTAGTGACCCTCGCAGGGTCGCTCGGCTGCTATCAAAATGATAAGAGTTGGAACGAGCAGGTGTCAAACATTTTGCACTGCCTAAAATCTCTAGACGGAGGACAAATCATCGACGCATTGAAAACCCAAAGGTACGCAGCCCAGATATTTGTGCCTGTGACCGGCGACGATTTCCTCCCAGATGAGCCGCGCAAGATGGATCCTCTCGTGGTGAGATCTGCGCAAGTGTTTGCAGGGACCAACCCAAATGAAGCGGCTTTGATACTCAGAACCATTCGCTACATTCTGCCTGGGTTCCTGGAAGCCATAACTTGGGATTATCGAACCGGCGTTGCTCTCGCTGCCAGTACACTTGCTGGTCTGTCTCTAAGTGAGAGCAGAAAAATTGTTCACAGTTACTTCGGCGATCATGATGTCAAACACAGCAAAAAACAAGTGATAGATACTATTGCGGAAATAATTGGTGACGTCGTTTTCCAGTGTCCTACACATTTCTATCTGCTGGCTGCTTCAGCACAAGGAATTGACTCATATAGGTACATGTTTGCGCACAGGTCCTCTTACAGCCTATGGCCCAAGTCAGTAGGTGTCACGCATGCAGACGAGTTGCCATACACATTGGGTTCTTTGCCCCATATAAAAGAAAGACTGCAGACACTATCCCCTGAGGAAGCCTACCTGGCGAAATTATTCGGTGTGTCCAATTTTACCTACACGGCGGACGAAGACCACTTCATGGGCGAGATTATTGGCATCTGGAAGTCCTTCATGCTTAATGGGTGAGTACGAGGCCCGCTTTATTATGTATTCCCAGCACCGTGTTACAGTACCCAACACAAATAACGACATACATGACCGCCGTGTTGAACGCGGAAAACATTACGCGGTATTTGCAGGCGTCATTAACAGCCGAGGCAAAATAATAATTATGTAGGTTAATAACCATTCTTTCAGTGCGAGACTGCGAGTGTTTTGTTGTAGCAGGAATATTTGACGCATTCACCTGACTGGGACCGCATGGACACTTGCTTGTGTGTAATAACCTTTATTTGGAACAACTCCTGATCCCTGCCACGATCGCACATGCACGTGTCTGCGTTGTTCTGTAAAGGTCTCAAAGCTAGCTAGTATAATACGTTGAACTAACCAGCGGTAGATGAGGTGAATTATCCACCCTAGTGGGTTTCTCAGCACTGTCCTCCTATTTGAAAATTTGGGGCTTCGGGCTAATTCATTATCCAAGCTAGAAAAACCCGAAAACACTCAAAAATATTCACTGAAAAACATAGGACAAAACTGCAACAATAGATCTAAATATGGAAAGGCACTTTTGAAAAGCCAAGGTTCCAGTATATCGAACCGCAATGACGCGTGGGTGATTAAATAGCTTGAATTTCTATACCGGTCGAAAACAAGATGACGTGATTGACCTTTTCGAGATTTTTCTTATGCTATCACCTTGACGCAAAACAACGAGACAAACACAGCACCAGTGGGACGAAAATAAGACATAATCCTGCTGTTTTTTCGTCGCTGTCCGTTTCTCAAACTCTGTTTCGTCCCAGAGTGCTTAGCGTCGCTTTGACCTGTGGGAATTTACTAATACGAAAGAAACGGGTGTCCTCCAAACTGTTCCGATTTCTGCCCCACCGGTCCATTGTCCACGACGTGTCAAGGTCAGAGAAAGCGAAATGGGAATGATTATTCTTCGTTCCCCCGTTCAGCAAGCGCCCAGGATGCAATGCGTGCGCAAAGAGCACTGGGATTTTCTGAACTCGTGTATTCGGTGTTGCTATACGTTGGAACATGGTGACGTGACCCAGTTCCAAGAATACGGAGGAACTCGCGCGGAGTATGCTCTTTGAATGACATCGTTTCGTGTTCAAGACGCTCGCTAGAAGCAAAATAATTTCATATTTGGATATCGTGAGCTACGTTCTTTCACTGGGCATAATAATTGGAGAATGTTATCGCCCTGTTTTGTGCCCCTTTAGGAGCATAGCGGAATAGCGAAAGATAAATTTTGTGAAATTACGTAAACGTGAATGCCGCTGCGAACGCGTCAACATGAGATGTGGGCTTCCAGTTATGAATTTGAGTCAATGAAAAGTTCACTTGTTTCTCGGGATGCCACCTAGAGCACATAAAACGTTATCTATGGCTAGTCAAGAGAACATAGTTTCACCGTTTCACCATATGTAGTCAAATGCCGTGATGCCAACAAGACATTCATGCCAAATAATCCATAGAAGTGCCTTGCCTTGACAAATATGAAAAAATGAGAGACAGAGAGAGAGAGAGAGAAGGAAGTAATGTATTTTGTTTGTTTTTTTACTACAGGAATTGGTCTGCGTGATAATGGTGCGCGGAGCCGTAAACATGCAGCTACTACACACGATGTTCATTTTACGACACTAAATTGCCTAGAAAAAAAATATATATATATATATGTGACGACAAACCAGACTTGTGCGTAACGCGTTACTAGTAATTGCGTTACTTGTAATCAATTACCTTTATGAGTAATTTTTAGAGTAATCAGTTACTTTACTGTCAAAGTAATTTTTCGAGTAATCAATTACTTTTCTGAGTAATCGATTACTCAGTAATTGATTACTTTTCCGGTAGAGATTAACTCATCTTTCAGATGTTCTGCCCCAAGTCAAGACCCTGGTGCAGTGAGCCTTTTTTGGACCGTTCTACTATACCAAGCGGAGGTCATTGTAATAAGGTTATGGAATTTCAGGGTCTCTCTCCCTAATCTCTTACTACACCAGTGTGGTGGTACCATTGTGGTAGCCTTGGAGGTGTAGTGAGTCATGGGAAGATCCACGCAATGCTCTTCCACAATCGGGTCAACGTCTTCCCAGGCGATACATACAGTAGACGTACAGATCTACTTGTCCTGCGCGTTTTTTTGTTTTTCGTGTTATTTGAGTTGTTCCGCTGTTTAACGATTTCTTTCTTTCTCTCCCCCCCCCCCCTCTGAGGCACACAAAGACGGGTATAATTAGCGTGAATGCAGAGTAACGACCGGAGTAACGCGTTACTTTTCTACTCGTTACTCAATTACATTTGGAGTCCAGTAATTGGTAACGGTAATCAGTTACTTTTTCCGTACAAGTAACGGTAACGGTAATCAATTACTTTTTTCGAGTAACGGGCACAAGTCTGCGACAAACAGAGAACGTTCGTTCCCGATGGAGTTGCTTCGAATTAGTGTCCATGCGCGCGCCCGCCCCGCGCCTCTTCTTTCATATGTCACACTCCCCCCCTCCAAGGTTAGCACACATGGGTGGATGGTATCGGCGCAGTTTACAAATGTTCACGATGTCCGTAGCTCTTCCGAGAGGCTGCACAGGACGGTCGATTTCGTAGTTCACCGGTGAAGCTTTGTGTATGATTGTGTATGGACCCTCCATGACTGGCGCAAGTTTCCCTCTGTTGGCCTGCCATGGCGTCTCGTAGAGAACATGATCACCAGGGCTGAACTCAGTGGGAATGAACCTCTTGTCATATAGCACCTTGTTTTTGTTGTGGTAGGCCAAGGAGTTCGAGACGGCTTTCCGTCGTGCCTCTTCTAGCGGCTCCAATGGCTGAGAAAGAGGTGGCTGGTATGAAGGAAATCCAAAAAGCAGGTAGCTCGGGGCGAACGCGGTGACCTCGTGTGGGGTGCGGTTGTACTCGTCCATGACCTCCGTCAACAATTCCGGACATGGCGTTCGCGGTCTCTCATTGATTTTGCACTTGAGACGCGTGATGATTGTTTGATTGGCACGTTCATTGAGCCCATTGCATTGTGGGTGCTGCGGCGATGTGAAGAGCTTATGTATGCCGTGGTTCTTCAGGAAACGCTTGAGCTTATTGGCAGTGAACCCCGTTCCACGGTCCGAAAGGAACTTCCGAGGTTTGCCAACTGTGAACGTCTCTCGTAGGCACGAAATGTAGGTGTCGGCATTTTCGTGTTTGTGCGGAAATGCCCATGCATACCGTGTGGCGTGGTCGACCAGTAAGTGAATAAATCTTTTGGGAGAACCATAACCAACAAGCCCTCCTATTGTGTCCATGGCGAGGACATCAAACGGCTGATCCGCTGGTGGCAACGATTCTAGGCAACCAAATTTCTTCGCTTTCGATTTCTTGCATCGCTGACAAGTATCACAATGCTTCACGTAGTTAATTGCGTCGGATAGTAAGTTCGGCCAGTAATAGTGTGGGGAGATTAGAGATACCGTCTTGTTGACGCTGACATGCCCGAAATGTTGGTGAGCGTTCTGTAGGATCTTGCTACGGAGCGAGGCTGGAACGTAGATCTTGCTAATGCCTCGTTTCCTTACCATGGGGACACTATTGAGCAACGTGTATGGTCCACGAGGCCTATCCGTCGGATCCTCCTGCAGCTCCTCGAGAGTCAACAACTGCACAGTCGGTATCCGCGATAAGGTATCAGCCTCGACGTTGGCAGTGCCTTTTTGGTACCTGAGGGTGACGTCATACATCGATAATTTAAGCGACCAGCGGAAAAGTCGCCCAGTTGGGGTTTTTATGGTCTTGAGCCATTGAAGCGCGGAATGGTCTGTTACTACCGTGAAAGGATGCCCGTGGAGGTAACAGTGCCATTTGTATACGGCATCGACAACGGCAAGGCATTCCAATTCGGTGACTGCATAATTCCGTTCATGTTTGAGGAGTTTACGTGAGTGGTATGTGACTGGGTGTTCCGTGCCATTGTCGTCAGGTTGCTTAAGAACCGCGCCAAGACCAGTGGAGGAAGCATCACAGTAAACTGTACATGGGCGGTACGGGTTAAATATCTGAAGGACGGGAGCACTAAGCAGACAGCCTTTAAGTGTAGTGAAAGCTTGCTCACGCTCTTCGGACCACTCCAACTTGACGTCCTTTTGCAGAAGGGCAGTGAGAGGTGCGGAGATGTTGCTGAAGTGTGGGACGTACTGTCGGTAGACATTGATTGTCCCAAGGAAGCGCTGTAAATCCTTCGCAGTTTGGGGAACTGGAAAATTTCTGATAGCTTCCACGTTGCCCTCTTTGGGGGACATCTTCCGGTGTGAAATCGTGTGACCGCGATAGTCAATAGGTGGTGCGAGCAAATCGACACTTCTTGAGTTTAAGCTTGACATTTTCCGTGGCCAATGCAGTTAACAAGGCGTGAAGACGCTGAAGATGTTCTTCAAAGGTCGCGGTATGGACCACGATATCATCGAAGCAGTTAACGACGTTGTGGAGATTATGCTTGTCAATGATGGCCTTGATGGCTCTCTGAAAAGTGGCTGGCGCGTTTTTAAGACCAAACGGCATTACCAACCATTCATAATGGCCGTTATGGGTGACAAACGCAGTTTTGGGGATGTCAGCGGGGTTCATCGGCATGTGCCAATAGCCTGAAGTTATGTCAAGTGTAGTAAAGTATTGTGAAGGACCCAAGGAATCCAGGACATCGTCGATGGGTTGATAATCGGGCACTGTTACGGCGTTGAGCTTTACACATCCTCGTTCTCCCTTCACCGTTCTTCTCAGCCATGATAACTGGGGATGCATAGGGTGAGAACGACGGTCTGATAAGGCCCTGCCGCAGTAGCGACTCGACTTGCTTTTCAATCTCTGCTTTATCCGCTTGTGATGTCCGATATGGGGTCCTACGGATCGGCAGATGGTTAGACAGCGAGACACTGTGCTGCTCAATGGTAATGGTGCCTATGTCCGTTTGCGACTGGGAAAACATTGGCAAAAGTTTCCCGATGAGCTGTTCCAGAGCCTTGTGCTGAGTTGATGTCAGATGAGAATAGTCAGGGTGATCCGATGGCGGAAGTACCGAAGGAGGTTGATTGAGAGCGGGCATATCCAATGAGCGATGAGAGCAGTGTGAGCGTGAGCTTGGATTCAGAGGGGTCTCCCCTTGTGAAAGTGTGAGCGTAGGCAAATCCAATGATAGTCCGAAATGTGAGGCGTTGTCCAAACCGAGAAGTAGTTCAGTTTTCATGCCACGGAGCACATGTACCTCCACTTCCCGTATGACTTTGCCAATTCGGAGGTTGGATAATGACGCGACCCAAGGTTTGCGACGGTGTTGTTACTTGATGAATGGAGATACGTGAGTTCTTTATCAATTGAAGTTGGAGTTCCTTGTAGACGTGTTCGTTGATGCAGGTGATCGTTGCTCCCGTATCAAGAAACGCGCGTACTTGATGGTCATTTACGAATGCGTCGAAGTAAATGACCTTGGGTCGCCTTCCCCGTTTCCCTGGTCCTCAGTAATGGTGGAAACATTGGGTCGGTATGGGCACACGTTTTGCCAATGGAGCTGCCCATTCAGACCGATGTTCGCGCAGTGTCGGCACTCGGCCCTGGAAAGAACTATATATATACAGGGTGTTACTTCTTAGCTGCAACAATTCTTCATAGAAAGGGGAGTTGCCTTAGGACGGTTTTAGCTTTCTCGTTGGACTACTAATACTACTAGGAAGCCGTATATTTTCTCAGTTAGGGGACTAATTAACAGAGATATTTTAGTCAACTTTCTAATTATTGACTTTAGTGAGCACATTGCAATTGCGATATTAAAAACTCATGTTCATCACATGATGCGCTCGAACCACTGATGAAGCACAAAAGTAATCACAGCGCGCGCTACGGACCTAACTATTTGACCTCTGCCGTCTGCTGCAAACCGCAAGTGGTCGGCAAAAGAGCGTCAGCGACATTGATATCTCCGCCCTCACTTAACGTCACAGAAAAACGTCATACGCGGTGTAGGGAACCCTTATCGCGGCTTGCCGCGAGTTTCCTTAGGACGGTTTTACTTTTCTCATTGGATTGCTCGACGAGGCTGCTACTAGGAAACCGTATTTTTTTCTCATTAGGGGACTAATTATATTTAGGGGAATAATTATAATTAACCGATATATTTTAATCAACTTTTTAATTATTGACTTTAGTGAGCACATCGCAATTGTGATATTAAAGCCTGATCTCCACATGATCCGCTCGAACCGTTTATGGAGCACAGAAGTAATCGCAGCGCCGCATTACAGACCTGACTATTTCACCTCCTCCGTCTGCTTCAAACCGCAAGTGATGGGCAAAAAGCGACAGTCACGTCGATATCGCCACCCCCACTTAACGTCACAGAACGACGTCATACCCGATTCAGGAAAGGTCTTACCGCGATGTGTCCCGCGATCTTGTTTTGTGTTTCTTTTTTGCTTGCAAGCACCTTTGAGCATCACCACTATATATCAGCGCTTATCGTACCGGTAAAGGACAAAAGCCGTGTCCAGCAGGGTGAAAGGAGTGGTACGGCGAGCGACTGCGAACACAAGAAGGAAGAAAAGAAAGCCAAACGGAGAGACAAAAAGATTCTAAAACATATCGCGATAAAAGGTTTGACTGAATCGCATATGACGTTTTTCTGTGACGTTAAGTGAGGGCGGAGATATCGACGTCACTGTCGTTCTTTTGCTGATCACTTGCGGTTTGCAGCAGATAGCGAAGGCGAAATAGTTAGGCCCGGTTTCACCAACGCCGGTTAGCTTTGAACCGCGATCGAGGGTTTTTAAAACTCGCAGTGAACACTCAATTCTTTTTTACAAACGTTAGTTGGTGACGTGGTGAATGTTTCAGTGACAATAACTCCCATTAGTGAAGCAGAGTTAAGCGTTACATTCAACTTAAGCGACCGTTGATTTTACTTCACATGCTAATCGGCGTTAGTGAAACCGTGCCAGGTCTGTAGAGCGCGCTACCATACTTTGGTGCTCCGTCAGTGGTTCGAGCGAATCATGTGGAGATCAGGCATTAATATCACAATTACAATGTGCTTCCTATAGTTAATAATTAAAAAGTTGATCAAAATATATCAGTTAATTAGTCCCCTAATTCAGAAGAAAAAACGGTTTCTAAGTAGCAGCCTCGTCAAGCAATCCAATGAGAAAAGTAAAACCGCCCTAAGGCAACTCCCTTATTATGAAAAAAAAAAAAAAAAAATTGCAGCTAAAAAGAAACACCCTGTGTATACGATATAGGATGTAACGCTCGCCTCGTGTCTGTTAGTATAGTGATGAAACATATCTTCTATTTTCGTAACTAGACATAAAATCTGAAAATCACAGCTTAGCTGCTTCTGTTTTCGTGAACGTCAAAAGGTTTCTAATTATCTTGTACGACTTAGGGGCGCCGGTGATCGTTTTACGGCATCAGCACTGAGACAACTGTGCTAATATGAATATTTGTAGCAGATAAAGATATTTTGTGAAGGCACATTCTTCCAGTACAAACAATGCAAATAAAGAGATAGAATATTACTACTTTCCGCGCACGAACACGAAAAACACTTGATATGCACAAAGCGTCTCTGGAATGGATTCCCTTATGAGAGAAAGAGAGAGGAAATAAAGAACTTTGATCCCCTAGTTTTTATCATTTCGTACGTTTTCAACGATAAAAAACAAAGCAGCAGCGCTGCAGAAGCATCTCTCTCGTCTCGGTGACAAACGCGTATTGGGCTGCTGAGAGGAGACCGTGTTTCCATTTTTCGACGTCTCGTGACACCCCTGGCTTCCTGCCAATGGACAACTGACATTCTCCCTCCATCTATGCTGAGAAGAGACGATGCAACGCTCGCTTTCCGCATGCCACGAAACACCTCTCGTCAAGATGCTGATTAATTCATCGAGTGCGACTCGATGTGACTTTTACAGCTCAGTGGTGTTACCGCATGAGACAAGTTGACTCTCCCAGGTGCTGTCACTGCGGTGCTCTAGAAGATCTAGAGCACAATCTTCTTCATTGCCCACACTACCAACCTTCCCGGACTGCACTCTCCGGGTCTCTTAATCACTTGGACTCTCTCCCCCTCTCTCTCTCAAAATTGTTTGGTCCCTGGCGAAGTCCAGCCTACCAACGCGCTGCCCTCAAAGCTCTTTTTACTTTTTGAACACAATATGACTTCTAGCCTTATTGTGAAAGGGCTCATTATTTACTGCCCCACATCACCACCAGTAATGGGGTAAAGTCTCGCCCCTGGCGATGAAACTCCTCATTCATCATCTCAAAATACCGTTGTTGTCACTAAACACTGTGTAATTGGTCTTGTTCATCTTGCTTATCCTACCGTAGGCCTCTGTTGGAATTAAGGTATCGTAAGAAGAATAACGGAGGCCAGTCTAACCAATATATCTATTTTTCAGTAAGCCGACAGTGCCCCTATCATCACAACAGTGGCCGAAGTACTCAGTGAGAAACCCTGAGATGATCTACTTACGGCCCCAAAATTATACCAAGGGTACTGCACCTCGGAGGGACCGTTGCAAGCTGTGGAAAAAGTTTCTTCTGAAGCAGTAAGTAGACGACGGATTCACAAAAAGAAAAAGAATGCCTTGTTCGGGTAACTTATCTGAACGAGTCAAGAGCATGGCCTTGTACCCATTATAAGTACTACTCACTTTCGGAAATACATAGGACAAAACAGGCACAACACAATCCTGCACTTGCAACTCAGTTTGCAACACGGAACTACTACCATATTCACCCCAAGAACGGTGTTGCTTGTGCTTTACCCCCCGTGTTGAACTACTAAACGATAACATAGTGCTGGAAACGTTGCATATGTACTTTCTTCAGGTCATACTACCGTTTGAACCAAGTTGTTTGCGCAGTCTAGTGTAATATGAGTATCTGATGCAGTTCTTCAGCACCCGAGGTGCCACTGTTAGGTTCGATGCGACTACACACATGAGCGAATACTTATTTTAAAAGCTAAGCGAGTAGTTTTAAAACAAAATGGAATACGAATCGAATAGTTGTATAATCCGACCGGATACACATGCAGCACATGTACGGATATAGGCATGAGTAGAGCGTCCACATATACGCGATATTTTCATAACGGTCGGAGTATGAAGTGGCGCTCACTTTGTTTTATACCATCTCTTATGCCGTTTTCGGCATTACGTGTGGAGCTTCGGAATTACTTGTATATATTCGGCTTGGAAGAAACATCTATTCCATTCGAAATTCGAATATAAAATTCCGTATTCGATTCGCAAATTGAGTCGGATACATAATTATTCGCTTTAGCGTTCGAATAATTCGAATATTGGCACTGACCTAGAAAAGACCTAGAAAGACGAGGGTATACTAAAAGCGATAAAAACCCTCAGGCAGGAGGGACGAGAAAGGACAACACAGATGAAGGGCTTTCATCGCTTTTAGTGTGCTTCACAAAACAGGCCAGTTTTTAACCTTATTTAAGAAGGTAAACCTGTTTCGGTTGTTATGTGTGTTTTCATTGTTGCTTGTGTCTAGGAAACTCAGTTGGAAGTTGAGCATTGTGTCGTACCTGTTGTCCGCGTCATTTTGCTTACTACTTGAAAAGTGTTTCTAATGAATCATCACCAACCATCGCTTGTGGGTACCTTGGTTCGTATTAATGTACTTGGCCTATTGCCACCGCAATTACATTTAGTCATTCTAAGATGCGAGAGATTTCTGTGATGGCGAGTTTTACCAGTCATTTTTGGTATAGGGCATTTGGCATATTTCATGTGTAGGTGCTTTCGATATTTAATGACCAATATAATATTTTATAGGGTTCTAAATGTTTAAAAAAAATGGTTATTCTTTGCTGTCCTATACTGGCTACAGTGGTTTGCACATATGAATGCAATGTTTTGGATGGTTCGTTACGTCCTAGCACACCTGAGTTACCCACGGTAGTCAGTGGTAAACGCTGCTAGTTTTCTGTCTACCGTCTATACTGCGAAGTCAACGGTTAGTTTTCTACCACTTAAACAACGAGATTTGGCCGAGGCAGACCAACAATTAGGGACGACACAGACAAGTAAGCCTCAAACGCCCAGAAATTAACGAAATGCAAACAACTCAGGGAAAAGAGGTGCTGACGCCAGGAATCGAACCTGGGTCTTCTGATTTCCGGTCAGATATGCTAAGATAGTTGTTTGCTTTTCTACCACTTGTTGTCTAGAGTCCAGAACAGGCTCTTTAGTTTCAATCGCCCACTAAGTTATATCTGCACTCGCGCGTTGTCACCCCTCACTCGTTTATTGCAAAGAGGTAACAGAAACACATGTGAAATGGCATAAGAATTAATCCAAATTGGTTCACTCACCGTGAAGAGGATTCCGTAATAATCACCCTTACTCGTTCACTTGCACGCACAAGTGATTTGGTGTACACGGCACCTCGTTGTGGTAGTCGAAATTTCCATTTTTTTTTCTTCCCAAACCTGCCTAACCTGAGATTCCCCAGGTGCCGCCCCCTCCACTCCCCAGGAAAGCCTTGCGGTCGTGCGTTCATGCGTAGTTGTCCGGCCGTGTAGAGTATTTCCTCCTTGAAAGCAAGCATAATAAATTTAACAAGATCGAATTTACCCTCGTTTTTTGACTGACTGTTTTCTCGTCCTAGGAACGTCGAAGGTGGCCGCTCAGGATCGAAATCTTCGACATCTCGAAAGACGAAGAAGCCAACGCAGCTGCAGAAGGCTTACAAGCCATTGTACAGCACAATTGCGTCGAAGGCTTCTCAGTATCTCTCGTCTTCCTTCTTGTTAATGTGTTTCTTCTTGAACGCGACACTTCTGAAGCTCTGTATAACATAAGATGCGGCATGGTCGTGTACTGTAACAGTGTAAAAAAGGTTTTCTTAAATGGCGAAGGGAGCTTCACAGAAGAAATAGGTCGAAATCTCCTATGACAGCGAACTGTAATCGATTAATATAATTTCACTATGATCACCCCCAGCACTCGCGCAGTGGCAATGGGACAGATGTCAGCCTGGATGGTAGACAAAAGACCCACATCATCACATCTTTATGTGTGCTTGACAGCGACGGAAGTCATTGGTAAGGAAGCTATCGCGATACCAAGTGTATTTGTGGGACATAATATATATTATAGAGGTAGATATTGTAAGCCTATCGCAGTCCCGCGTACGGTAACCTACAAGCCTGTCTGTACAACTGTGCATGCATTGTAGCCTTGTTCAACCTACTAACTCTGGCGGCCCCTTAGAATATGTCACGTGCGAGTAATAAGCGTCACATGAACGCAAGCCCTTTCATGAGAGGGCGACGAGAGCTGCAGTGAGACACGAGAACGCAACAACAGAGAACAACTACAAGGAACAGAGAGCTCAAAGGAAACACGACTTGTCTATGTGGTCTGTCCATGTTTTCTTCACGCTCGTTAATCATGTTTCAGGTGTCTTTTACCACATTTAGCACAATACGCGTGTTTTAATGCGACAGGAAAAAAGATACCTGCAGTTTAGGTCAATCAGAGACAGATCTGCGTGTACTGTCCAGCTAAAGAGCATACCTACAGCAACCGTGCCTACGGCTAAGAGTGATTCAGAATTCAGAGTATTTCAGAGACGGTGGGGTGGTCTGCTCGTTCTAACTGAACGTCAAGTGAGATAACCTCCTGTGATGGTGTGGACAGTTAAGCCTCACCAGGAGAAGAAACCAACAATATTTGCCATTTTAATGACGCATGTGGACATAAGAGGAACTACTTTTATTGGCTATTTCTGTCTGCCATGTTGTAAATTATTTCCACACCCACTTTGATGCCTATCCATAATAAATTGTCTGTGCATAATAGCGTTTCAAACATTTTGGAGAGGCGACGTGGTCAAACATTGTGTCGTGTCCCACCTAGACTCCCACAGAATACGCTGTAATTGCTTGACATCTGCGGTGGCGTATGTATTTATCGAATCATAACAACAACAACTACTACTACATGAATTACGACGGACGAGGTGTTTCACTGCAGCAATTGCGATACCATACGTCAGTGCACGTGGGTTAATATGTGAATGGGATGGCGATGAAAAAGATGAGACATACACAGACGCACACACACATCACAGAACACATAACAAATGAGAGAATATACACAGCAACAACGACAAATAATGATGATGAATGAGGAAATTCGCCACGGACACGGTTGCGACTATACACGGTCTCAAAACACCAGCGAAAATCTCGATATCCTCTTGTGTGCTCTCTCTCATCATTGGAGAACGAAGTGATTTTTTAAAACAACATAATGGAATGGAACAAGTAATGGAAGACCTAACCCTTCTGGTTGTTGCTTTCAGCGCCTTAATTCTAGCATTAACCTGCGCGTCCGTAACTTTCACCTCCAGCGTTTTCATTTACTTCCTGTTTCAACCAATGTTATATGCGTTCTGACGCATTTTCTAGGCGACTTCCTTGATATTATCAGCTCGCACCCGTCACAGCTACAATTACTTCCGATCATGCACTGTCAGGGTCTTGGCATTACGTCGTCACTTTACGTATGGGTCGCAGGGTTGAGGAGAGCTATTAACCTTGCCTCTGCGTAATGAGATCTGCATACATAAGGCACTGGGATGCAGACCGCCCGCACGAGACATTCGTATCCAGTCGCCCTCTCGTTAGCAGTGCCGTCGCATGATCTAACGTGCGATTTTTCCTGTTAGTGTAATGGCTCTTCATACCTACACGACTACGTTGATTTACGTCTTGTGTTCGGGTGCTTTGCTTTGTGTGTGTGCTGACGACGAAGGGCGTCCGGTTATCCGTACGGAATATGGACCTGTGGTGGGACAAAGGACTACCTACAACAATACAAATTTGGACGTGTTTTACGGTATTCCATACGCAAAACCGCCCCTCGGTGACTTGAGGTTCCTGAAGCCACAACCCCCAACTCCTTGGGAAGACGCTTTGGACGCTACCCGTAAGCCAACAGCGTGCCGACAGATTGAGCTCGTGTTTTCTAAAAATGCTACATTTAGCTACGCTAATGCCTCCGAGGACTGTCTCTACATCAATGTTATCAGGCCAACCTGCTCCAACTCAACAGCGTGCGAGAAGCCTCTGCCAGTCATGGTCTACGTTCACGGAGGCGCATTTCAGTGGGGAGACTCGAGCTTAGTGTTCTTCGATGGACGAAATTTCGTAGCTGCTACCGGAATTATACTGGTGTCATTCAACTACCGTGTTGGAGTGTTCGGCTTCCTGTCTACGGAAACTAAAGAACTTCCGGGTAATATGGGCCTCTGGGATCAAAACATGGCATTGAAGTGGGTCAAAAACAACATCGCTAGTTTTGGAGGAAACTCCGAAGAAATTACGTTGTGCGGGCAGAGTGCTGGAGGCATGTCTGTTGGAGTGCACGCGCTCTCGCCTCACAGTAAGGGATTATTCAAAAGAATTATCATGCAAAGTGGCACGCCGCTCTCCAGCATCATGTCGCAATCGTACAGGGGCGTTAGCAGGCTGCTTACCCTCGCAGGACTCCTCGATTGCTATGACAGACATAGGAACTGGATGGAGCAACTTCAAGACATGCTGGATTGTCTCAGAACGAAAGACGCTGGTGATATCATTGCCACGGTGAGGAGGCAAAAATACACGCAACAAATATTTGTCCCAGTGGTGGGCGATGATTTTGTTCCTGAAGAACCAAGGCACATGAACCCACTCGTTGTGAATTCTGCTCAAGTGTTTGCTGGAACTACCCTAAACGAAGGTACTCTCCTGGTTGAGAATTTGCGATACATCTCCCCCGGCCTTTTTGAGGCTCTCATGGGAGACTACCGAATGGGAATCACTCTCGCCACTAGTGTACTAGGAGGACTTACCCTAAGCGAGAGCAAGAGAATTGTTCACAGCTATTACGGAGGATACGATGTTCAGCACAACAACCAGAAAGTGATTGAACTCCTCGCCGAAATGGTTGGAGATGCCGTTTTCCACTGTCCCGCCCATTTCTATCTTTCAGCTGCTTCTCAAAAAGGAGTCAAATCGTATCGATATATTTTTGCGCACAGACCATCTTACAGTGTTTGGCCAGGGTGGATGGGTGCCACTCATACAGATGACATACCTTTTACTCTCGGTTCCTTACCACACATAAAGGAGCAGTTTATGAACCTCAGTTCACGGGAGACGTCGTTGGCAAGACTACTTGGCATGAATGACTTTACGTACACCCCAAGTGAGGAGCAGTTCTTGCACGAAGACCTCATGATTTGGAAATCTTTCGTCGTGAGCGGGTAAGTCAGTGCAGCTCGATTTCCAGTTTGATTGCATAACGTGAGATAGTTCTGACCGTTTCTGGTACACGTCATTGCAGTTTTGCTGTGATCAATTTCGAATGCGAAATCATAAGCTTGATACTTGTCGGCCTAACTGTTGTGCCTCACTTCATGTCGGCCTCCTAATCACTTGAAGGTAACTATTAAATCATCACTCACTCACGATACCAGAAAGGAAAACTTGGACAATCTGTATCCCTGCAGAGAAGCGTCGTTCTGTGCCTGAACGAGATTGCACGAATAAAAAATAACATCGTGTTTAGTAAGAACCATTATTCACTTGCGTCTTTCGCTCTACTGCTTGAATACTTTTGCTTCTCTGTCTGCAAATCTGAGAACTATTATATAGACCGTTCTAACAGTACTGACGACGGTAACTTTGGCTTGGCCCCATTTTCCTCTTGTCAATGAAGGCACACTCGACAAATTAAATTCGTCTTCTGCGGAGAAGGCAATTACCGTATTTTCACGCGTATTAGCCGCACCGCAGATAAGCCGCAGGACTCGTTTTAGATACATTTTGAAAATGTTTTTGCAGATAAGCCGCACTCGCAGATAAGCCGCGGGTAATACGACGTGACTGCTTTGTGCGCTAAACCAGTGATGCACATACAAAATCAACAGAGACGCTCAACGCTCGTCAGCGCCGTGCTCCCTGCCAGCTGCCCTGTTCCCGTACTTGTCCGCGAAGTCGACGACTTTTAGTTTGTAGCCGCTGTCGTGGCTGTGCCTCAGCGTTGGAGCCATGCCTCACCTCTAACTGCCGTGCCCGTGTCCACGAATGCTGCTGCTCTCGTCAAATGAGAACTGACGCTTAGCTGACCACGTTTTATCCCGATGTCAGGTGTATTGAGCCCTTCCTGTGGGTCTGCCGACAAAGGAGACCGTGGGGAAGGCCACAAACCCTGTCCACATTCCAGTGTTGGCATGATGTATAACAAAGGAGGTCAGTTCTAGTGATCTACTAAGATCGGATTGTGCCCTTGTTGCGTGTTCTTCGTGGATTGACGGGTTAGTCCACTCGAATGTGGAGTGGACCCGCCCCTGTTCGGTATTGTTCGTGCACTGGCAGGGCGGTCCTGTTCCGAAAAACATGAGGCACTGTCGGCCCTTTCGTTTAACCCGGGGCATGGGGAAAGTACCAGGGAAAAATAGTCAATAGATAAGCCGCACCCACGGATAAGCCGCAGACCGTCCGCGAAAAAAATAAATCGCGCATAAGCCGCGGCTAATACGCGTGAAAATATGGTAATACACGCTGCAGTTTGCGTGCGTCTTTTTTCTCACGTTCACCCGAAGTAAGTGAAATGATACAATTACTCGTTGATTTTCAGGACACCAACAATACCGTCATCGGACGATGCATGGCCAGAGTACACTGGAAGCACGCCGAACTTGGTATACCTGCGCCCTCAAAACTATACCAAAGGTCCAGCCCCCAAGCACCACAGATGCATGATCTGGAAGAAGTACTTAACGAGGGAGTACGTATGATTACGATGCTCGTGCTTGTCATAAACTGGGCTACAAGTTGACGTGGGACTTGATACTGCCACTATGCAGTTGTGCTGGCTGTAGCCAAAACGCTCTACAGATAGTTCACAGCTTGCAGTTTGCAAGCGAACGGCTCTGCACGCATGGGTTCTGTCGGGCGATGAATTACAAACAGGCAAATCAAGAAATCTTATCCAGTTTATCACTGTTCGCTTTGTTATATCCGCTATGCTCATTTCCTTGTATAGCTATACCGCATCTACGCTCGGAAAAAGAACGCCCACAAGAGATTTCCTTGTGTGCTTGTAGTGGTCGACATACCACGTTCACATTCTGATATGAGTACCAAAGTGAAAGGATGGTTAAATAGCAAGCGAGCTGGTGATGACAATCCATGATAACTAACTTCGTGACGAAGGACAAGTTGTGTATACAAGAAGGTCGAGTGTGTATGTCCCTTGTTGTCCCTCGTCTCGGATGAGTACGACAACACGCAACGTCTTTAACTATGCTCACGTCCAGTTACGTTCACGTCTACATTCATAACTAATTCCTTTTCTGTTTCCCTTGCAGTAATGTACACAGCGAGGTATCCACACCAAAGCTCGGGAAAGTGAAGCCGAGCAAGAGCCCCAAACAGAAGACGAAACGTGTGAATGCAATTGACGATAACATAGCGTCAAAGGCTGAAATAGTCCTTCCTTCCACAATCGTATTTCTTAGCATTTCTGTTAGCTCCATTGTTTTGAGGTCGTTTGCGGCGTAGGGTCCTCGTACATAGCGTATTTACCTTTATGCGTGCATTTCATCACCCTCTCATAGCGCGATGTTCCTTTGAAGTGCATCGTCCTAGATTGACAAACATTCACATCAAGTGTCGGCAACATACAAGGTGTTTTGTTTTTCTTGTATCCATTACATATTTTTAGTAAACCAGCTATAACAGCATTACCGATGACAGTGTTGCAGGCCCATTGTACTGCAGGTTGGGCATTCCGTCGATGAGAGTATGGAAGTACTAGATGGCTAATTCACCTCAAACTCCTGAATTAACATTTTAGTTATGGCTTTTCCGGGAAATGTCAGATAGCAGAATTGGAGCCAGTCATTTTTCCAAGGTACCGTATTGTTACAAAATTAGGGAACAAGCAAATACTTTAAAATATCAATAACAAAATTTTACTATGTGAAATGAACCGAACCCGAAAGAAACGCTTCTCGAGCGCTGCGGGAACAACGCACTTTGCAACGATGGAGCTGATAGTCGCCGAGCTGAGTAGTCGCCGATCCATTGGCCAGATAAGCCTCGTTGTACGTGGTTCAGAGCAGCCGCCAAAGGCAAAGATCGTGCCCTTGCCCTTACCTTGCGCTGCCGATGCGCTATTCAGCCCACCTGCATGGCAAAATTTGGCGATGGATACATCAAAGTACCTGCCCGACTCTGGATTTTTTAAACAGGAGACTTTTTTAAATTGAAAATTAGTAGTAGTTACATATACTCTCTCCGATATGATCTCCGCCTGCCTGCACAATTGGCTTGCAAAAACGGCATCTGTGCTACTCTCATAGCTGTATTGTAAAAATACTAACGGATAAAAAGCACCCTGTATTTTTTATTTATTTTTTTCACAACTGGAAATCAGGGAAAGGTGCCATGCATCGTCGCTTCATGAAAACATGGTCACCGTCACCGTCATGTCCCAACATGCCTAGTAACGGCATTCGTCACGCGAACGTTTTTGCGGTAATGCTCTTTAGCGACCTGTTAGCCAAGAGCATCCGGAAGGCATATTGTAGGCTCACGGGTCATTCATACACAATCAAACTCACTGTACACTCGACCACATCGAACTTGTTCATTATTATTGTCACAATCCTGTACGTTAATAAACCATAACTTCACAGTGATTCGTACTCTCTGTCAGCTGTTTAGCGCAAGTTTTGTCCCGGCACAGCGGCATTTAAACTCTGGAGCGCTTCTGCACATTTGTTTGAAATGCAATTAGACTGGCTTTAAAGTATACCCAGTCTAGCAATACCATCGCCTTCGGTGGTACAAGAGTCGCCGCAGTGTGCTGTCTCAATCGCTGTGGATTACGTGCTCAATGAATCATCGACAAGTTGTTTTTTCAAACGATCTTATGAGTCTTATGACATTCGGACGTTCCCATCCGTGGGCTCGCCACGCGCGGTGTTATCGCCGTTTTTTGCACCCTGGAAATCTCATCCTCGATCAAGAATTTCAAGGTCGCCAACTATAGTGGTGGTGACCTCAACCGTTCGCCGCTGGCTATAAAAAGATCTGTTACCTGCGTTTTCCCCTTTCAAATGACCATATGCCTGGTCCGAAAGGGTAGAGATTGTGGAAGCGCGGTTCAGTCGAGCGACCCATTGCCGTCTTGAAAGGCGAGTTGTTTCGTGGTGTGACGTGAATTTTCCTGCCTGAATGATGGGCACGAATATTTTAGCAAGAATAGCCACATTCCTGCTCTGTGCGTGCGCGTTGTGTTGTTTAGGTGTTGGTGTCAGAGAGCAGCCAGTTGTCCGAACGAAAACGGGACAAGTGGCCGGACAAAGGATTACCTACAATAATACGGATTTGGACGTTTTCTACGGAATTCCATACGCGCGACCTCCTCTGGGCGATTTGCGTTTCTTGAAACCACAACCTCCATTATCATGGGAAGGAACCCTAAACGCTACACGTAAGCCAACCGCATGCCGTCAAATTGAACTTGTGTTTTCCAAGAACGCTACTTTCAGCTACGTCAATGCATCTGAAAACTGTCTCTACGTTAATGTGGTCAAACCATCGTGTTCTAACTCGGCGGATTGCCTGGAACCTCTCCCTGTCATGGTGTACATTCACGGAGGGGCATTTCAGTGGGGGGACTCAAGTTTGGTGTTCTTTGATGGCAGAAACTTCGTAGCCACAACCGGTATTATACTGGTCACATTCAACTACAGGGTAGGATTGTTCGGGTTCTTGTCCACAGAAACTCCTGAGCTTCCTGGCAACATGGGTCTCTGGGATCAGAACCTTGCACTAAAATGGGTGAAGGACAATATCATTCACTTCGGAGGCAACCCGGAAGAAATAACTCTTTGTGGGCAAAGTGCAGGAGCGATATCCGTGGGAATGCACGCCCTATCTCCTCGTAGCAAAGGATTGTTCAAGAAAATTATTATGCAAAGTGGAACACCCCTGTCAACAATAATGACGCACTCATACAGAGGTATTGGCAGACTGCTAAGTATCGCAGGACTACTAGGGTGCTACGACAAAGACAAGAGTTGGACGGAGCAAATATCCAGCATGTTGGATTGCTTAAGAACGAAAGAGGCAGGAGACATCATTGCCACTTTGAGAACGCAAGAATACACGCACCAAATATACGTACCGGTCGTCGGAGACGATTTTCTTCCGGAGGAACCACGGGAGATGGACCCTTTCATCATTAACGCAAATGCGGTGTTTTCTGGGACTACTCTCAATGAAGCGACCGTATTAGTGGATAACCTGCGTTATATCTCACCCGGACTGTTCGAGGCTCTGTCGGGTGACTATAGGATAGGCGTCACACTAGCGATAACGGTACTAGTTGGTCTCACGCTTAGTGAGAGTAAAAGGATTACCTACAGCTATTACGGAGGCTACGATGTAGAACACAGCCAGCAAGAGGTTATAGACATTCTGGCTGAGATAATTGGGGATGTTGTGTTCCAGTGCCCAACGCATTACTACCTGGTAGCGGCTTCGAAGAAAGGAATCGATTCGTACAGATACATGTTTGCTCATCGGTCGTCCTACAGCCTGTGGCCTGAGTGGATGGGTGTGACACATGCGGACGACATACCGTACACATTCGGTTCTTTGCCACACATCAAAGACGCAATCCAGAATCCAACACCGAATACGGTATCTTTGAAAGGAGTGTTCGATATTGGTAATTTTTCCTACTCTACGACTGAAGAGCACTTCATGAACGAGATACTAAATATATGGAAATCCTTCATAGTGAATGGGTGAGTATATGCATGTTCTATGCACGATCTTGTACGGTGAGCATGGATCGACGGGCGTGGATCATTCCTTTGTCTTTGTGAAATGCCTAGATAGCGCTCTGTGCGTGTCATTGGTTTTCGCTTGCGTGCCTCCTTAAGGTGCCACTTCGGACTAAACAAATTATATTTATTTTATTTCGTAATGTATTAATCAACCTCACTCGAGATCTGGGTACGCAAACGCAAAGTAACAACGGCGCTCTTGCATTTCCGCTCTCCGCCCCACGTTGTAAGATTGCCATCTGATGTGATGAGAAGAGAGAATGGTGTAAATTGGGTAGGGTACGGAAGGCATGAGATTTAGTGTGTCGTGGTACTTTAAATGTGAAAACCGCTTTTGTGGTGTTCAGGCATTGGAACGTTCTCATAGTGTCACGTAATGGATCGTTGGAGTCTACTGTATCAGCGACACATGCAGAACAACTTTTGATTCACCAGTAACCGAGAGCCCTGCAAGAAAAAATAATGCCCTGATGACCGGTTGAAGGGGTTCGTTTCGTTTCGACGTGAATGCATTTTCAGGTCATCCGACTATTTCACGGGTCTACTTGAAGACGTCCTGCACCTACGGTTTTCCTCTCCCCTTTTTCTCTCTCTCACGTTCCCCCTTCTCCTCTAAGTGAACAAAGCAGCGCAGCTGACACACAAATTGTCTTCCTGAAAGCCCAGCTAGTTGCTGCGAAGCAGACAGTAAGATGGGACACAAGCGAAAGCTGCCTGGCGACTAATGCCGAGTAATATCCGGATTTTGACCTGCTCACGTTGCCAGAAAATAGTTTATAAAGATCTTGCTGTCTGCAAGTTCTCTCTCTCATAACAGTGAGCGTTTTGCAAAGCTGCCACTCAGACAGGATGGCCTGTAAGTAGGCGAGCTGGTGATGACGGACATCCATAATGCAAGGCCTGAGACTGAGGTACACACAAACGACACAACACAAGTGCCGTGTCCGTTTGTGTGTACCTCAGTCTAACGGCTTTGATTATGGATGACAACCTCTCATTCTTTTTGGAAGTATCTCGTTTCAAAGTCCAGGCTTTTCGTCCGAAATTCGGATATTAACCGAGTTGTAAAAAATAAACGACGAAAAGCTCTGTTTTTTTTTTATTGGGAAATAATACACTCCCAAAATCGCCCACCAATTATGGCAAAAATAAACTCTGAAAGCCCAGAACCCTACTTATATCTAGGGTTCCGGGTTTTAGGATTTATCGGAAAAAATCCGAAAAACGTACTCCGGTAAAATTTTAAGCAATTCGGATTCATCTGAAACACTCCGCATTTGTGGGTACCAGTAATCGCTAACCGAGCAAGAAAAGCCATGCCTTGATGACTGGTTGTCTTGTTGGATCGTTTCCTTTGGTGTCGAGATTACCTCGCATCGCCGGTTACCAACCCCTGCGACAAGGAAGAGTGGCTCTGTTAAACAAAATCCACCGTGCAGCTATCTTTCGCGAAGTATCCGTGTAATGCGGTGAACTCTATCCTTGCCTAGAGGTAATTCGCCATTTTAGTCTCTGAATAGGGTACTTTGTTTAGTGACACTATTCGACATGAGGGTATTTTGAGGCCATTTAAGCCATTTCCTAGATCTGCTTGAAAACGTCCAGCGCCTACGGTTTGCTTTTTGTGTTAATCGTGCTTTCCCGTCAAAGTGGACAAAGCAACACAGATGGCATACAAATTGCCTTCGTGAATGGGCAGCTTGATGTTGATTTACTCCAGGCAGGAATGGAGATATTCGTAGAGAAAAGCGCAGTTAGCTTTCACGTGCAAAGACATGCATAGATGTCGCCTGTATATTGGTGGAAGCCCACAGGAGCAGGTGACACATCACAGGTTTCTCGGCGTAACTCTATCATGGAATTTGTCGTGGAAGCGCCACATAGACGTTATTGAAAAGAAGGACCAACGCTGGGTGAACGTCATTCGTCACTTCGCAGTTATGAGATGGGGGCGAGACGAGAAGGATCCCCTCATGCTGCACAATGCCTTGATTCGTGGCTCAGTGATGTACAGTCTTCCCGTCCTGCACGGACTTCCTCAGACACTGATCCAAAGGATTCGAGCCCTTCTCGCGCGAAGCCTTCGGGTATGTCTCGGGGTCCCACGAGGCGCTGAAACCCGTCTAGTAGTGGCTGAGGCCAGGGACAACCCCATTGAGCTTCTCCGTACTCGGCAAATTGCACGCCACTGCGTCTACGTGCTCATCATAACCGTCACTCTCTGATTCGCAAGCTTCACGCTAGACGGAACGCGACGGTTCATGCTGCTGTGACATCATTCAGACCTCATATCCCGAAATTCATAATCGACTCGACGGCACCCAAAGTGCCTCCATGGACGTTGCCATCGCCGCCTGTCACTGTCTCCATACCCGGCCTCAAGGACAACAAAAAGAGCTATCCTGATACCACGACAGTATCGCTGTATACACGGATGGATCGTCGACCAGGGACACTTCATCTTCAGCCTTTGCCATTCCATCAGAGTCCGTTCCACGTGGGTGTCGTCTGTCTCACCGTACCTCATCGACATCTGCTGAACTTTATGCTATTGTGAGACTGAAGGAGATGCAGACGCATCGCTATCGTTGAGTGGTGACCTGTAGCCCGCGGCGCGAGATTCGATATTCCGGTTTTACAGGCTTTTCATCACAAAAGGCCGCTTCTGTGGCCTGTAGCCCGCGCCGCGGGCTACAGGGTACCAATCAACGATAGCAATGCGTCTGCATCTCCTTCAGTCTCACACTACCTTGTTATTCTTGACATATGCGGAAGACAGTGAACCGCGGCACTGGGTAATTTACACTGACTCCAAAGCAGCTCCCCTGTGCATTAAAAACATGGGCATCCGCGGTTCCCTTTCCTCAGTGGTGATAGATATCCTGCGCGCCCTGAAGTTCCTACAAGATCGCTTTCACTCTGTTGCCTTTCAGTGGGTTCCAGGGCATTGCGGAATAACTGGGAAACACGAGGCCGACGCTGCCGCTGCACATCAACAACGGCCTTCTATGCCCATTATACTCTCGAGAGGAGACAGAAGATCCCTCCTCAGGCATTTCTCCGATTCCTGGTCTACCTTACAGTGGGACCACGGCATTCCAACTAGGTCCTCTTTGGGAAGTGTAGATCCAATGCTGTCATACCGGCTGCCTGCAAAGCTTCCTCGTCCTCTGAAGTCGCTCATCCACAGGCTCCGTCTGAATGTGGCCTTCACTCCGTTCTGTCGCTACCAGCTAGGCTGTGAGGCTAGCCCTATGTGCAACGAGTGTGGTGTACTTACCAACGTAGAACATATACTCCTCCGCTGCGGACCTATATCAACGAGAGGCGTAGTCACAGCTTGCCACCCTTGGCCGCCGCCCCTTCAACTTGTCGACCATCCTCGGCCCTTGGGACACCGCAGCCCACTCTGGGCGGCCTTAGGTCATTTAGTTGGCTTTTTTGAGGCGACAGGCCTAAAGGACTCATTATGACCCCAGCAGCGCTCGCGGACATTCCCACCATCACCACCATGTTCAGCATCGCCATCGCCGCTCCGATCATTCCCGTCATCTCTCATCGTCATCACTCATCATTGTCACCACTCATATTAGGCTCCCTAGCTATGGCGTAGCGTTCCACTCCTAGAGTGGAAAACATCCCCACTTCATCATCAGAATATATATGTTGTTGTTGTTGTTGATGTCGCAACACTGACAGCATGATCGGACGAAAGCGAGAGCCGCCAAACGATTATGTAGAGGAATGGATTGTAGAGAATGGATGCTACCTGGATTATTCTACTGCTGTGATGTACGAACTACTCCACCTTCAGACTTTTATGTAGAAGACCCGACCTGTTGTCGCTTTCCGTTCACCATAATTCATCTTCTCATATTAACCTCTGTGGAGTGGGGTATAGGGTCATTTGGCTACCACGGGGAAATAAACCATGTCATCATCACTTCTCCTTCATTTATTGTTGTTGTTGTTGTACGAGAATAATAAACCCAAGGCGTTCATGTCGCCAGCTGATCGCGGCATAGATGTCGTTGTCTGTAAATTCTGCAGCATGACAGTGATCGTTTTCGTGTGGCACCACGGGCGTGAGTGATGAAAAGAGTAACTAGAAGAATAAGATAGCGCGGTGTCACGTTCACTCCACCCCCACCCCCATTTTTGGGCCTGGGCTCCTGCATAGCTTGGTTCCAGCTGCTTGGGATTTCGCGAGGTTTCCTCTTCTTTTCTTTTTTTTTTTTTGTGTGTGTGTTTTCATGCATATTTTCCGAGATTGCTAATATGGAGCAGAGCCGTATATCGAAGAGGGAGTCTGGCCATTGGGAGGAATCCCAAAAAGATGCTCGACCTGTCAATCACAGTTCCGGGCCTCTGATTGGTTTACTTTTTACCACGGGGGTCGCCCCGTGGTAAAAAGTAAACCCAGCCCAGCCAGTAAACGTGCGCATAGCGTCTCATCATTTTTGTGAATATGTCGTTGTTTCAGTGCTATTTTCTTTTTCTCCGGACGTCGGATATTAACAGAGGTATGATAAATAAAAGACGAAAAGCTACCAATCCTCGGAACATGTCATGAACTTCGAAAAACATCCTCCGAAAATATTCCAAAAAATAAACTCTGGAAACTCGGAACCCTACAAGTTATGCTTTATTAGACGATGGTTGCCAGTGAACTAATCGAATGCGAATGCAATAGTGAATAACATATAATTGGACTTCAATAACATTTCCACACATTGACGCTTTGTGGAAGAGAACTGGGAAGCACCAAAAACGATCAGCTCAATATGTTTATGTTTGCGGAGCCAGCATCACGCACACACACTCACATACATAAAGAGACCATGATTAGATGGGGCTGATGCCGGCCAGGCTGCCCATGGTGGGCCCCAGTGCCATTTGTAGATAGTGAGAGATGAGCCCCATGGAGATTAGGATTCAAGTTATCCAGGCCAGCAAAGTTATTGCGCGGATACTGGAAGTGAGGGATTTACGTAGGATTTTCATCTTGGGAAGTGTCGGAATTCCGCACGCGGGGTGACACAGTATCCGCTGCCTTTTCGTGCTTTTCTGTCTTCTGGGAGGTACTTTAGAGGGGAGGGGTGTTACGGCACGGGGAAGGGAGTGCTGGTGAGATTTATTTTTCGGTGTTTCGTATTTCGATATTTAGATTCAGTTTGACCCCGGTGCAGCCTTGTGTGTTTCTTGTACCGCATGTTTCATGCCCTGTAAGAGTAAGACGCCGATTTTCTTAGCCAATACGACATGTATCAGAAGTGTATTTGCAGTGAAGCAGGTGAGACCATCCACTTCGCAGAAGTTTGAAAACGAAACTACATTATTAAATATCCTTATTAACCAGCTTATTTGCGTTTGCATGTATGCACTCTTTCATGTGGAGTGAGTAGCCTATTGAGAAATATTGAGCTCCTAACGTGATAGCAGCAGTACTAGTTATTCTACCTATCTGGCCCTTTGCATGTTATTGTGTTCACCTGTTCGACCGAACTCCCAGCAACATTAGTTGTTATTTATATTCGATAGCAACAAGAGAAACTGGGGCCATTATTGGTTATTTCGAGCATACACTGACTTTTGAATAAAGCCATGCACACGGCAATATAAAGGTGCACCCATTGGTATTTTTACTGGTCCAATATTGTCATTATCATAACCATGGATTGCGCTTTCAGGAAACCTACAATACCTTTATCAAGTGACAAGTGGCCCGAGTATTCCCTGAGCAATCCCAGCCTAGTCTACTTGCAGCCCACAAACTACTCCAAAGGACCTGCTCCTAGAAAAGATAGGTGCACGCTGTGGAAGAAGTATCTACTGAGGGAGTAAGTACACAATTGAACATGCAATAAGGGGATAAGTCGACTTATCCCATTTTTACTATTTTTGTTGCAATGACATCTACATACCAGTATGCACCTGCTAATGAAAATTTTATGACGTTATTGCGATTTGTTGGCCTGATACTGCATGGTAAAAAACGGGAAATGCATGTGTCAATGCATGTGTCAAATGCATATGTCAATGGGACGGACAATCAGATCAGGCTCCTTTTCTCAGTTTGGGATTTTTCGACTCATCCCCTTATTGCATACAGAGGTTCAATTGCATAATCACAATGAGCAGCCGTAGGTGAGATGAATTGCAGAGGAGAAAGAGTTGGTATTGAAATACTTCACCTGGACCTTATCCTCCTTCCTGATTACCTGATCGGTGACAAAGGCGGTTGGGAAAACTAGCTTGGGAATTTTCCTTTTGTATACCAGGCGCAATTCGTAGCCGGTGGCTTGTGACAATGCTTGAATTTTTAACTCAAGTAACCCGGCCAACCCGGTATATCCAGCCAAAATGCAACGTAATACCATTACTCATTAGTCCCCACTTCTAAAACATATACATTGAAAACACCATGAGAGATCTCCGCAGTTAGGCTTGAAGTTGATGTGCAAGGTGGCTCATAAGCTAAACGTCAGGGGAATTGCTTAAAATACAGTAACGTCTGAGCTGGTTGGCATACTTCCATGTTGAACGACAACAAGTAGACGGGATGGACGGCAACTGTGTTAGTTCATCGCCCATTCCGTCTGCTTGTTGTCGCTTCAACATGGAACTGATTAAAATGTTGGTGTTAAGTCTCTTTTCTTGTTAGTTCATGCAGTAGCCAACATTGCCTTTATTTTTCCTCTGCAGGCAAATACAAGACGGTCCCTCTACAGAGAGGCCATCACCGCCGCACAAAACGAAACCAACAAGGAAGCCAAAGCCGGCACGAAGGCCCGGGAAGCCTCTTGATAACACAGTAGCTTCAAATGCGTCTACATCGTTTGCGTCTATTATTACGTTTCTTGCCAGTTTCATTATCTCTGTCCGAGAAATATCCAGCTCATATAGCCTATAAAAGCACAGCATATGTACAATGTCAGAGTCCACATCCCCTACTTCCTCTGGCCGTCAACGATAAAATCTCAAGGGCATCGTTACCCGGCTTGTTTTGCAAAGTCCGGACTTGACCTTGCTGGTGCACGTGTAGTTACTATTTAATTGCAGGGTGCCAAACATAGAAAGGCACACCAATTTCGCTGTCATGAGGGGACCTGAAATATGCTGACAAATGTTCATGGAGTGGGATTTCTGCTATGAATCTGCAGCGCTTAACTCTTGAAAGTCTATTAAACTGAAACAGATCACAAGACAGCAGTTGACATCGCATCACACCGCCACGTAATATTTTTCTTGCTGTATAGTGCTGCTTCGTTGATGTTGATGTTGACGAAGAAAAATAATCGAGATGTTATGCTTTTCTCTATAGTTATGATCCAGAATACATTGAGTGTCTTGCCTGAACGCTGAGCACGAATCACAATGGACCATTTCCTAGTAAGCGTATGCGCATGCGTAGCCCCTACAGGCGACATCCATGTTAGTTGGGAAGAAGTCAGCGACTGCGAAGTTATGTGGGGATTTGTGGCTGAGTCTTGACGACGCTTTGTACTCGTAATGACCAAGATGCTCTTTTACTCTTTCCGCATTCTTCTTGCAATCTTCTCTTGCTACCTTGCCACGCGACGTGCCAGTGTGTATGAGCGTCGCCGGTTATTGGGGGCAAAATACAACATGCGACATTTCGTCGCTAGTGGCGACGCAAATATGGAAATGGTCCATTCCATGAAATAATTGAATCTGAGATTCTTCTTACTGAGCTTCATATTAGCTGCCACTGCATATATAAATTTCGCGTGAACAAAAAGAAATGAACATGAAATGAACACAAGTGTCCTTAGCAAGGAATATTTGCTGTGTATTAGCGAGCACACGGATGTATTTGTGCTCTTACGACTCTACCCACGAGCACATGTGTGAGTACAGACTGCGAGAAGACGTTCCGAAAGTCTCAGCTCATCAACACAACGTAGAAAGTGCGTCCGGATGCATGCAGCGCAGCATCCGCAACAGCTAATATCTCGTGCACCACGGCATTTCTGCTGCTCCGTTAGTTTGCGGACGGTGTCGAACAAAGCCTGTCTAGCAGGACCGCAGACGCCGCTGCGCCAAAATAAGACGTGCCTTTGCAATACAGTTAAAACTTACGGCAAATTCCTACTAATGCATTTCCAGCGGCAACATTTCTTTTATTTTTTGCTCCTGGGCAGAGAATGCGTGTCTCAGTGGACGATCAGGAGCGGATTCGCATGCTGTGCTGGTCCGTTGAGATCGACTCATTCCAGGGAGCGCGCTTTCTTGCTAATCTCGGATTCGGACTTGCAAAGGCAAGAGCGAGCGTTGAGCCGACTCGTTGCGACATGAATTTGCCGGATGCGTACAACGACTTCTCCTAGCTCGTGGCTGGAGTGCGATTGCTTTTCGTTGGTGGATTCGGGTACGATCCCTCGTTGCTGGATCTTGTTGCCCTGTAGCGTATTCGGATGCTAGCTCCAAATCGACCAGTGGAATTCGTCATTAATCCTTCTTCCATTTCCCGGAGAAGGTATGCTAAGTGCGCTCTAACGTGATCTACATGCCACACGAGACATTACGTTTAACCTTCCGGCGATCAGGCGATGGAGTTTTTCTATAACTCCAGTTGTTGCTCGCTTACAAAAGTCGAATGACTCGCGTGGACTCACGCCCATAAGGTAATGATTTACTTGTCAACATTATTCTATTGCGTGAAAAGTCTAGGTACCCATTTAATGTGTGGGCACGCTTATTCTTAAGCTCACATTTTCATTTTATTTCGCTCGCTTTCTTCTATTTCTCTACTGTATTCGTATTCCATCTATTTTGTATTGAATTCTCATATTTCTATTCTGGTTATAGTTTTTGCAGTCTCGGACATCAGGAGTGTATTCCTCGCACATGGTTTGAACGTAAAAGCGCATGTTTCTTCTAATGTTAGGAAACAGCTTCACGCACGACCTACTCAGCAAATCTTTATACTGGAAAGAACTATTCCTCAACATGTTAGAAGCGCTGCCAAAACGTGCTATCGCGAAGCGGACGAGCCCATTGACGCCTGCAGTAGCATTTCTAAAAATAGAAATTAAGAAAGCTACAATGTACTTTGTTACGAGTTGTGCATATTACAGTGAAATTCCGTGTCACATCACATGGCAAAACAATGGTCTGTCAAGCATTTTGAAGAAGAGTAGAGTTTCACTGCAGCGCGACAAGCGAGAGAGAATCATCATGATACAAGATATGGTTTTAAACAAGAGCACTTTAAGGAAGTAGTTGCGTGGTACACATTTTCTTATTTTCTGTAGGGCAACGTAAGGTTTCGGTTGTCGCTGTGAGGCTCATCATCATATTCTCACCAAATTACCGCGAGCAATGGGGTGGAGTAACCCTTGCGGCTGTAAAAACCCCAACATCATCATCATCATCATCAAAATAAAGTTGTTTGTTCCTTTTTAGTCCTCTACACTAGTAATGCTTCTTGCTGTGTGGTCTGGCTCATTGTTCATGTACTGCGCAGCAAAACTGGTGTGCAGCCAAAGAGGCTGCCTTCTCTAACTTATTATTATTATTATTATTATTATTATTATTATTATTATTATTATTATTATTATTATTAGTGCTAGCGCAATCTTCAATACATTTGCCGTACCTTCGGGCGTGTCTTCCCACAAGATTTTTTATCTGCGGCACGCTCCAGGTCACACACGCCTCACCACACCTAACATGAGACTGTCGATACTAGAACGACAATTCTGACAGTTTGCGGTATTGCATGACACACTTCTCTGCAATGTGGAAATTCATCGCTCTGGGCCTGTGCCACCCAGTCAAGAGGGCAGAAAGACAAGATTACCTAAAATAATAATAATAAAGAACAAGAATAGGATTATTAGTCTCTATTCCGAGCTAGAATGCCCGTGGGAGGGATTCCCACAAATTGGCGCCCAGCGTGGGACTCGATTAGGTGTGCCACCGAACCGTGATGGCCCTTACAGGTCAGTTCTATTTCTGCCGACATTGCACATCAACGATTGTTTACTTTTACTGCCTGCGTTCGTCCGGATTCTGTTGTTGCTCCAGGGCTTGTTTACCTTTTTTCCCCTTGCTTGGGTGATACGCAAATGTCTTATGCTCCCGCGTTGGAGCGGTAGTACGAGTAGTTCAGACTCATGTTTTCTTTTTCTTTTTTATGTCGGGAAAGGGGTGCCGGAAGCATTGGTTTATCAAATTGGCTTTAAAGGGTGCCGGAAGTTGCTGTACACGTACCTGCAACCGTTTCGGGGATATACGTATGCGGATGGGGTTGACTACATACGGCAGGAGGTTTTTCGGTGTACTTGAGCGCACAGAAACGTTCCAGTTTTTCACCCAAGGACGCAGCGATAAGAAATGTGCCTTCTCGGTGCGTAACACCTGTATTACGTGCGACCGACCAGACCGCCGGTGTACAACATGCGTTCATGCGTTGATTCCTCAACGGAGAGTGAAATGACGAACTGGCACAAAGGGTACTTCTGTGTACTTGCTGAGTCAGGTACTTGATTTTGTGCTTCACGTTTGGTCAACAACTCGCCAAGCATTTCATGTTCCCTCCCGCCAGTGTGCCACGAGCGGTTGGCCTGGCAACATGTGGGCGATGGTTTGACGGTGAACAGTCTGGCCCACGTTGGAGATGACTACAGTTGCTTATGGACAACCGGGCCTGCTTCTGACATCGATACGTAATA